>NW_028280895.1:1091250-1420000 GCF_059751285.1 Brachycentrus maculatus
AATTTTACAAAGTTTATAAAATGTGCCACAAAGTATCTGCGGAAAATATTGAAGAAAAGATATTCATTTGCTTAAAAGTACCTACATATATTTACATTTTTGACATCTTAACATAGATGAAGAAGAATTTGGAAGTTTGTGTTAAGTGATCACTTTACATATCGCTCACTCCTTTCAGGAACGTCATAAATCAAAAATCGTCAATTTTCAGTTGTGCATGTTTTCGGAATGCCCAGAAAATGTACTATATCCCAGCAAAAGCGGCATATTTTTAACTTAATATTTACCCGCTTCAGGGCAGAAAGTATTGTTTTTGCATTTTGAAGAAAAGGTATTGTATAGTATTTTTTTTAAATATACTAAATATTTTTCAAATGGAGAAAAAACCTTCAGGTTTTAACTAAAAAGTTCTGTTGCACAGTAAAAAGTTCAGTAAGTGGCTTGATATTTATTTTCAATACATTGTATTATATTTTTTAACTTTAAAAACGTTCTCCTGAAAAATCAAGTATTTTGATTTATGACATTCTTGAAACGAGTGAGCGATATGTGCAACATAACCGGCCCTTAACAGATCATAAGCCCTGTAAAAATACCCAGACTTCCATATTCTTCTTCATCTTTGTTATGTCAAAAATGTAAAAATAACTCCTAAGTAGAGAAATCCAGATTTGTGAACAAGTATTTGGACACACTCAAAACATTTTGAAACCTCTGCTTCTTATTCTTCATCTTGTTGCATGTCTTTTGGCCTGTTTTTAAGAGGGATTAGCCTCTTTATTTTGAAACTGCATATAATATATATTTAGCTATCCAAAATACAGTAACTAGTTACTGAAATGTAGTTTTATATGTTGTCCACAAGTATCAGAAAGAAATACTCAAATCGATCAATATTTGAGGAAAATACTGTTGATTTTGTGCGCACTTAAAAATCTTTTTTTCCAAAAATTTTTTTTTTCCAATTTACAAAATACACATCGTAGTCGTAGATTATATAATTGCACAATAAGTGTACAACAAATTGTACAATAAATAAATACAATAAATAATAATAATTGTACAATAAATAATAATAATTATGCAATAAATAATTGTACAATAAATAAATTGTACAATAAATAATATAATAAATAATAATAAATGTACAATAAATAATTGTACAATAAATTATACAATTATGCAGTTTTCTTTTTCTTTTCTTTTCTTGTGTGTGTATTATGTTAAAATTGATGAAACCTATAAAAAAAGTATTCAAAAAGAAGTCTACTGATAAGACACATAACATAGTCATACAGGAGAAAGTGACCAACTAACAAAACGTAAAATGTTCAGGAGGGCCATTTAAGTCACTTTTGCTCAGCAAGAAAATAAACATCAATGCAGTTAGTCATTTTTAACAAATCAATATATTATACTTCCAAGTTTAAAATCGCTTTGGTATTTTTTCAGGGCAATATTAAGCTAGTGAGATACCAAATAGTCAATGATCACGTTTTTGTAAAAAATGCACTTGGTCACTTTCTTCTGTATGACTACGATATAAGAAAAAATGTAAACACTAAAACGTTTAAACTGCTCACCGTCAGTCCTCCGCAGAAGAGCTCATTGTCCTCGAAGTTCTGAGGAGCAGTAGGATCTTCTCTCCACCTGGATGCCCGGTTGACGGGGTTCATGAGCATACCATGACCGCTCACCATGGAGATGGCGCAGGCCACTACCAAAAACATCAGCATCATGACAAAAATAATATTTTCGCCTCAAAAAATAATTACGAATTACGTCCAAAATTTTTTCCTTATTGATTGAATATTCTCACCTTTTATATAACATGGATTCTCATGATAATGTTCTGGTATCAAAAAGATATCTTCGTGGAGGTAAACAGTTTAATTACGATTGAAATCAGTATTATTTAATTTAGCTATCACCCTCATTAGCATGTTTTGAAAATCAATTTTTATAAATGAAAAGATTAAAAGTGCTACTCTTATCATTGTACTAGTAATTATTATTTGTATGTTATGTACGCATTTTTTAAATATCAGAGATCAAATATCAAGATCTATTTTTATTATTTTTGTTAGAGGGACAACGAAGGATAAACCAAAGGTGAAGAAATAAACGAATGGGTTCGTATATAGCTCACTCCTTTCAAGAACGTCATAAATCAAAAAACTTAATTTTTCAGTAGAACGTTTTTAAAGTTTAAAAATATAACCCAATATATTAAAATCAAGCCACTTATTGAACTTTTTACTGTGCAACAGATCTTTTTAAGTTAAACCTGAAGGTTTTTTCTCCATTTGAAAAATATTAAGTATATTTAAAAAAAATAATTAAACAAAACCTTTTCTTCAAAATGCAAATAACAACACTTTCTGCCCTGTAGCGCGTAAATATTAAGTTAAAAATATGCCTCTTTTGCTGGGATATAGTACATTTTCTGGGCATTCTGAAAACATGTACAACTGAAAATTGACGATTTTCGATTTATGACGTTCTTGAAAGGAGTGAGCGATACTGATAATTGTAAAATACAATAGTATATATTTCCCTTCATGTGTGTCCTTATTGTCATTTTTTAAAATCTAACTGACCATCACACTGCTTTCCTACAGGGTAGGCAGAGAGAGTAGAATGCCACACCACCCTATCTTCGAAAACAATCTTCGCCTCTTCCGCCTGCATGCATGTCTTCATACATACTCAGTAAAATTTGACATGATCAAGTATTTGCCATACTTGACCATGCCAAATTTTCCGCGGTGTTTTTCCTCGAATTTTAAGTAATTAGACAAAATAATGGACACGTGAAAGTTTTTTTTACAGTTTTATCGACCTCAACGGCAGCGCTATCTGTTGAAATTAACAGCAACACACGCAAAACCAAGCAATGCGGAAAACCAGTCTTCTTGACAGCTGTTGTCGCTTAGCATTTCCAATGTTGTACCAAAAAAAATGTTTTATTTTTATTTTTTCACAAGCATTTTGAAAATATGCATATCTTTAATAAATGTGTGATATTAATTTTCTTTCTTTTCCATGTAACCGGACCGAGCCACAGCAATGTATTGCTGGCTATGGTATATTAATTAATATAAATATATATTTTTTTAAATGTTTAAACTGACAACTCCATACCTTTTTCCATATGGCTCAAAAACATGATGAAATGGAGGAATTGTTTTGCACACCAGAAGATGGACCTTTATAACAGCCTTATGAGAATTCTCAGTTTTTGCTAAAAAATAATAATTTATATTATTAAAACATATTATAATTACGAACACAAATTTTATTCTACAAAATCGGAGAAATCGCACCGCACACCAGAAAATGGGCTTTTATAACAGCATTGTGAAAATACTCAGTTTTTACTAAAAAAAATAATTTAAATTAATAAAAACAAATTATAGACACGAAAATAAACTTTATTATATCAATAATAAAAGTGTTATTGTTCTCTTCTTCGCGAAAACGTCAGGTGAAGCTCGTTGATTTCTGTCTCACTGAAAAGTGTTATACTGTTTGAAAGAGCTCTCTTCTTCCATGAAAACGTCATATGAACCTCATTGAATTCTATCTCGCTGATAAGTGTTATATTGTATGGAAGGGGTATCTTCTTCCATGAAAACGTCATATGAAGCTCATTGAATTCTGTCTCACTGAAAAGTGTTATATTGTATGAAAGGGATATCTTCTTCCATGAAAACGTCATATGAAGCTCATTGAATTCTATCTCGCTGATAAGTGTTATATTGTATGGAAGGGGTATCTTCTTCCATGAAAACGTCATATGAAGCTCATTGAATTCTGTCTCGCTGAAAAGTGTTATATTATATGAAACGGTTCTCTTCTTCCGTGAAAACGTTATATGAAGCTCGTTGAATTCTATCTCACTGAAACGTTTTATAATGTATGGAAAGAGTATCTTCTTCAATAAAAACGTCATACGAAGCTCATTGAATTCTGTCTCACTGAAAAGTTATATATTGTAAGGAAAGAATCTCTTCTTCCACGAAAACGTCAGATGAAGCTCATTGAATTCTGTCTCACTGAAAACACTCTCAACCAATTTGATTCTTATTTATTGTAGATTTAAATTATCCACTGACACTTCGTGATGGAATTGCATTTTTAATTTATTATTAGATTAAAACCAATCTTTTTAGCTTTTCCACTTTTTTATTTGACCAGCGACCGGGTTTCGTCGTTACCGACATCATCAGACTGGTCATCTTATTTATTGATTTGGCGTTTAATTTGTAAAACTCAATTTTAATTTATGTATTAAATCAAACACAGATTTTTTGTCGTGAAAATGCCATATCTACATAATTGTCACAATATTAATTTTGATGTGTTTTTCAACAATAAAATACAACTTAGTAGACTCAAATAAATCTGTGTTTCATTGAACAATTAAAACATAAATTTGATTGTTTATTGTGTATGGTTAACAGACACACACATATATATAATTTGCATACAGATGAATGGCAGACTGTCCGGTTTATCTATGGTTTCCGGTGGTGACGACGTCATATCACTGATAAGTAAAGGAAGATTAATTATTATTTGTGTTCCTAAGCGATGGCGTGAAGTCACAGTATAAATACCGACAAACATAATAACTAAATATTGGATTTCGCCCACACTGGGAATCATAGAAAAACCAGATGGTCTGCCATAACATACATTACACATATTCATAAAAAAACGTAATACTTTTACGTAATGCCAATTTTGATATTCAAAATTCTGGATTTGATGTTTTTTAGTCAGGAGTTTGTATCAAGTTTTTTTCGTATCTTTGGTATCCTTTGTATTAACAGGGCAAATTATGGCTTGAAGGGTAAAAGTGTATAAAGTTATCACTTACACCAACCAATGACAGGTCTAACTGAAACTCGGTGAGTGGTTTTGTAATGAATGGGATATATCAGAGTCACGATGAAAGAAAATCATGCAAGATTTTGACTCTGAATGAAACGAAAGTATGCAAGAATTGAAAAAAAAATGGCGGTTCACATGAGTTTCATATTGAAAACAAAATATGTATTTGTAGGTATTCTTAAATGTAACTTTTGTCACATTTTTTGTATATTTTATCAACAAGTTTATAATATCCTTATTCTTAAAGGTTGGCACGAGGCTGACTTCGTTTTCTTTAAATACTACTTTGTTTCAAATTAAAATGTTTGATGTACGCATGAATAAATTGTACCTCCCTAGGTTAAATGGTATAGGTACGCATATTCAAATCTATCAAACAGGACACATTTTTAAACTATTTGTAATGGCAACAAAAACCTGACAAATAAACCAAGTAAGATTCTTCTGGCTTGCACGCTTCGAAAATCTAAATAAAACGGTTACTAGTTGAAATTCCTCAAAAATGTCTATTGGGATAATCGGGTGACTTTAAACATTGACTTACTAACTGTTTTAAATTATGTTATGACGGAATTTTATATTCGTATCTAAATTACAGATCCATGCTAAAAATACGTGATATTGCTTTCTTTCAGGGGCAAAAATTGTCGTTATAAAATAGTGTCGGTAGATGTCATTCTTGCATACTCGGCGCATGCCCATACCCGCTTAACATTTATATCATGGTCTGCTCTCTCTCCAATGAGTTTCATTTTCAAATAAAATACTCTACTCGACGAAAAAGCAAACCCAAACCGAGAACGCGAAAATGTACGTGGGTGACAGCTGTATAGAGATCTTTAAAAAAATAAATGTTTGTTTTTAAAATTACCTAACATTCAAGACACTCTTAAATCTAGCAACAGCTCATGCAATACCGCTTATCGTATTTCTTACACAGGCTCCAACTTTACAAGTTTTTTTTAAACATTATTCCTGCGTGAATGGGCTTACTTTTTATTTATTTTTAAAGTCTATTTATTTCAAGCGCATTATAAAATCTATGCCAATTTTCATTTCACCCGGTTGGCAATGCTGGACAACCGGCTTTGAATAAAATTGCACTCCTTTTCCCACTATAGCGCTCCAGTAGGTACCTACAGAGCCCGGCGGGTCTTGCATTCAATTTTTTGCACTTCCGATTTTCCGATATTCGTGATTGGATTGTGTTCTCGCGTGTCCGCCGTGTCCCGTGTGGTGTCCGCTCGACGCGCGGTTGCTGTCAGTCAGTGTCAAATGTGACGTCTGTGATATTAATTAAAATACAAAATAAGGCAAAATGTCTTAGCAAATACTTTAAGTGGAGCAAAAACCACTTAAAGAATAGTATCTGAAAATACCCGATGACATAGAATTCTTTTGAAAATGTACAATGCTCCTTCGGAGAATAGTGGTAAGTTTTAAGAATCCCTATTCGAACATGTTTATTATGTTGATTTTAGCACATGTTACCGAATTTGTGTCCGTTTTTTTTATTTACCCTTGTTTTATCGGCGAGTTCTGAAGGAAAACTTTCCGCATTGAAGTATTGTGACTCATTTCGCAAGAAAATAGGTTATAACTATCGCACCTACAATTTTTATTTAAGTCAAAAGAGACTGTTCCTCAATTGACAAATATTCTAATTTCGGTCATTTTACAGAATGAATATTTTTGTACAATTATTCATATTTCAATGAATTATTTCATCACAACTTACAGAGGAATTACGTATTATAGGCAGTCTAAGTATCTTCACCCCCTAAATTGTGTTATCCTTCATAAACCTAGTACTCATATTTAATATTCCATATTTTTTTCTTCAAATATTGTACCTGGTGACATATCGCTCACTCCTTTCAAGAACGTCATTAATCAAAAAACTTGATTTTTCAGGAGAACGTTTTTAAAGTTAAAAAATATAATACAATGTATTAAAAATAAATATCAAGCCACTTATTGAACTTTTTACTATGCAACACATCTTTTTAGGTGAAACCTGAAGGTTCTTTCTCCATTTGAAAAATATTTAGTATATTTCAAAAAATAATTAAACAATACCTCTTCTTCAAAATGCAAAAACAACACTTTATGCCATGTAGCGGGTAAATATTAAGTTAAAAATGTGCCGATTTTGTTGGGATATAGTACATTTTCTGGGCATTCCGAAAACATGCACAACTGAAAATTGACGATTTTTGATTTATGACGTTCTTGAAAGGAGTGAGCGATATATATAAAATCAAAGTTATAATACAAAATTGACTCAAAATAACCATACTAAGTCACTTCCAGCACGTAGAATATTGCAAATGGATATAATAGTTGTGTAATAACTAGCAATAAGTATAAAAATTCTCTAGTGCACGATTATGACACCCGCTTCACCCGCAACGAAGGGTTGATGGTCCCGAGAGTAAACAATAAATATGGAAATAGAACACGTCAATACACAGTTCCGAATATTTTTAATTTGTTGCCTGCGGAGGTAAGACGGCAAACAAAAATATGGAGCAAAGGCAAAATATAAAAAAAGGAATCAATCAAGAGTTAATATTGTAAAAATTGTACAATAATGTAGTTTTATTTTTCTTTTCTTTTCTTGTGCGTGTATAATGTTAAAATTGATGAAACTTATAGTAAAAGAGTATGCAAAAAGAAGTCTACTGACAAGACACATAACATAGTCATACAGGAGAAAGTGACCAACTAACAAAACATAAAATATTCGGGAGGACCATTTAAGTCACTTTAACTTGGCAAGAAAATAAACATCAATGCAATTAGTCACTTTTAACAAGTCAATATATTATACTTCCAAGTTTAAAATCAGTTTGGGATTTATTCAGGGCAATATTAAGCTAGTAAGATATCAAATAGTCAATGATCACGTTTTTGTAAAAAATGCACTTGGTCACTTTCTCCTGTATGCCTACGATAAGGCGTATAAAAAATAAAAATGCTTATCGATATATGTATGTATGTAGAGACGTGCATTCTATATAAGCAGAAAAGTAGTGCCTACCTGGATTACTCCGTCTGCGTTCCATATAGAAACATGACCAGTGCCTACTATACCTTATCCTCATCCAACCCTTCTGCATACCCTGATTAAAAACCCTGTATGTATTTATTTATGTGTTGGTGTGGAAGCTGAATTATTACAGATTTAAAAAAAAAAAACTCGTTTCCATACATAGAATATTATCTATAACCTTTTGCCATTTTTCAAGTAGTATCTTTATCCCCTTTTTGATAAAACTTTTAGTTTTTACGGGCAAAACTGTTCTAAAAGTAAATTACCTACAGTTTTTCATCAGCATCCCTTTTAAAACAATCGCGGTATAAAAAAAAACCTGCTTCCAATGAATCTTCAATAAAATTGTCTTATTTTTATCATTTCTTAAATTTGTATCAATATTTTAATACAGAGATAAGAAGTATGTACTCCATTTAAAATGGGATCGCTCGCTTTTTTAGAAATCACTAAGTACCGTATTTGCTCTCAAAGCAGATAGCAATATTGTTATCAAGATATTTGAGGAACATGATCTGCATAATTGTGTCAAAACTAATTCAACTGAAAAACTATTAACCCTTTGCACTCCAAAGTTTTTTGGTATGTGCATACCGCCAACTCGAAGTGTTATTTAGGTAGATAATTAATTTATGTATTAATTTTAATGTCCGCCTCCGTAGTGTAATGGTCAGCACGCTCGGCTACCGTTCTGGAGGTCCCGGGTTCGATTCCCAAGGAGGGTAAAATAAATATAAGTGATTTTTTCACTGTAATATTTATTCAATATTACCATGGACTGGTACCTGAAGCGGAGGGCTGATCACCTTTCCTTCATGTGTAAAAACGATCAAGTTAACACTGCGTTTATATGACACAGTGCCCTATGCACCATTCGGGTGCGGATAAGGGTTTTATTAATATTATTATTATTAATTTTAAATCAAACACAGATTTTTCGAGTCTACTAAGTTGTATTTTATTAACAAAAACACATAAAAAATTATATTGTGACAATTGTTTCGCCTTGTTGATAATGCCCTAACAAGGCGAAACAATTGTCACAATATAATTTTTTATGTGTTTTTGTTAATAAAATACAACTTAGTAGACTCAAAAAATCTGCGTTTGATTTAAAATTAATACATAAATTAAAATGGAGTTCTACAAATTAAACGCCAAATCAATAAATAGATAATTAATTTGTCTTGAAATAAGAGAAAATTTATAAAAATTTGAAATATTTTTTTTTTTTTTTAGTTTGTTTATGTAAAATAGGTATGAATGGAGTAAAATGGACGACCAATCTATTATTTGTAGTTTTTCAACATGTTATATTTTATATAACAATCTCCAACATACTTTACTAATATAAGAGTTTCTGCTTAATAAAAAGCTTCTTTACATCTCACCAATAGATGTCTCTAGTGAAGTTCTAGTGATTCAAGAACAAGGTTTCTAAATTGGTTCATATATAAAGAACTTCCAAGAATTTGAGTAGTGTGGTTGTCAATAATGGGTAGAATTGGTGAATATCACACGTGTGTAAAGTGATCACTTAAACCAGCCGGTGACGGTCGTCAGCCCCGTAAATGCCCAGACTTCCATATTCTTCTTCATCTTTGATGAGATGTCAAAAAATAATATATTTGGTGTATGTTATCAACTGACTGTTATCTTTAAATATAAACAAACAAACAAAAACATCAGGTCATTAAAATGAAATTGTTACCGTCTGACATTTATACAAAGATAAAATTTTTAAAGAGATAAAAAACACAAATCTCTTTTATACAAAAAAAATATTTATGTATAAAAGTCAGACCGTAATAATTTCAAATAATTTGTTTAAATATCAATGTTTTCTTTCAATATCATGTAATAAATTGATGAAAACATCAGGTCAAAAGATTGTGGATTGTCAAAAGATTGTCATCGGGTGGAAAGATTGATAAAGACATAGAAAGGAGAGTGAATGCTGGGAACAGAGTGAATGGTGCACTAAAATCAGTTTTAGCAAATAAAAATCTATCAGCGGAAGCTAAACTGGCAGTACACAATGGAGTTCTGGTTCCGACCCTTATGTATGGAAGCGAAGCATGGAGTTGGCAAAAGAAGGATGAAAGCAGACTGAATGCAGTCGAAATGCGATCCCTCATACGAATGTGTGGCAAAACGATGTTTGATAGATGTTCGAATGATGAAATAAGGAAAGAATGTAAGGCTGAGATAAGCATTATCGATAAAATTAAGAAAGGTGTGTTGAGATGGTTTGGACATGTGGAGCGTATGAGTGAAGAAAGAACGGTTAAACAAATTTATGGAGCGAATGTAGTTGGAAAAAGAAGCAGAGGACGACCGAGGAAAACTTGGCACAATCAGGTATGTCAAATACTTGAAAGCGGCCGGGTCAGGAGTCGTAATAATCGTCGGGTATGTATGAGGAGATGCATGAATGTAGAAGAGGCAAAGAATGTTTGCAAAGACAGAGTGGTGTGGCGTTCGATTCTCTCTGCCTACCCCTGCGGGGAAGCGACGTGATGGTTAGTTAGTTAGTTTAAATTGATGAAACATTTTTTATATGTTGTTATATCGCTCACTCCTCTCAAGAACGTCATAAATTAAAAATCGTCAATTTTCAGTTATGCATATTTTCGGTATTCCCAAAAAATGTACTATATTCCAGCAAAAGAGGCATATTTTTAACTTAATATTTACCCGCTACAGGGCAGAAAATGGTGTTTTTGCATTTTAAAGAAAAGGTAATGTTTAATTATTTTTTTAAATATACTAAATATTTTTCAAATGGAGAAAAAACCTTCAGGTTTTACCTCAAAAGATCTGTTGCACAGTAAAAAGTTCAATAAGTGGCTTGATAATTATTTTAAATACATTGTGTTATATTTTTAAACTTAAAAAACGCTCTCCTGAAAAATCAAGTTTTTTGATTTATGACGTTCTTGAAAGGAGTGAGCGATATGTTATTATTGTGCGCCTCCGTAGTGTAATGTTCAGCACGCTCGGCTACCGTACTGGAGGTCCCGGGTTCGATTCCCAGAAGGGGGGTACAATGAATAAAAGTGATTTTTTATTCTAATATTTATTGTATATTACCCTGGACTGATATCTGAAGCGGAGGGCTGATCACCCTTCCTTCATGTGTTAACGATCAAGATAACACTGCGTTTATATGATGCGGTGCCCTATGCACCATCAGGTGCGGATGAGGGTGTTAAATTATGTTCAAAATAACACTGCGTTTATATGATGCAGTGCCCTATGGACCATTGGGTGCGGATGAGGGTATAAAAAATATGTTAGAAAGACATATTTGGTATTTTAATTTTTTTACGGAATTGAAATTATTAAAAATAATATGAATTTTTATTTTCATTATTTTTATCCTCAAAAAAATTAATTGAAACAACATTGTTTAATTTTTTTTGTAATTATTGATTAAATATCAGCATTTTCTTTATCTCCTGATAAATTAATAATAAGTCACTTAATGTCGGTACACTAATGAGGCAACATGATATTAAGCTAAAAAAATTGTTCTTAAAATAATAATTATCAAATTAAATATGAAATATTCAATTTCTAACATTTGCAAACCTAACAAAAGTAAGATCATATCATATTTAATTAAGTGTTAAAAATATTAACCGGATCCACGCGGCTCACATAACCGTATGTGTTTTCACAAAACATTCCCTGTACGCGGCTGACATAACCGTATGTGTTTTTACTTTGCTCCAAGTTTCGAACCTCAGTTCAACTTGGAGGGATTTTTTCATGGTGTGGAGCTTTGGATAAAATAATACGTCAATCCTTGGCCTTATGACATCTGTTGAAATATCTGACTAATAATTTGTAACATCACAGAAAAGAACAGATCCCTGATTTTTCTCGCGGTCGGTAAGTAGTCAGCGCCATAATCATGCCCTATATCTGTCTCACTCTCGACGCTACGCATCGCCAGTGGGTAAGAGTGACACACGATGCGTGCTTTGATTTATTTATGTTACGATCTTATTTGTTTGTATTACGATATATTTCAAGAATAATGTGACACGAGTGCATTATACAGTACCAAAAAGGCACAATGAATCCCATTGAACGTTTTTGTTTAGGAAAATAAATCGTTTCTTAACTAAATACATGATAAAAGTAATCATTTATAAGGGCGTCTCTCAGGAACAAAGTGAACGCGGTTAAAAGGTTAAGCGGGTTTGATGAAAATATCTAGTAGATTGATCAAATGATGAAGTGTAGTGATTAGCATTTGTTTCTTCTTTCTTTATCTGGATCATCATCTGTACTTGCTGTACTTCAGCCTTCTTCTTGTGTCCGGTATTAAAGAAAGGCCTCCCTCTTGGACTACCACAGTTGTCTGTTGGACGCGACTCTCTTCCAGTGCAGGCCCGCCACTTTGCTAATGTCATCGGACCATCTTGTCTGGGGCCTACCCACGCTTCTAGGCCTCCAGTCAAGCACATTTTTCGTCCACCTATCTTCAGACATACATGCCACATATCAAGAACGTCATAAATCAAAAATCGTCAATTTTTAGTTGTGCATGTTTTTGGAATGCCCAGAAAATGTACTATATCCCAGCAAAAGTGGCATATTTTTAACTTAATATTTACCCGCTACAGGGCAGAAAATGTTTTTGGAATTTTTAAGAAAAGGTATTGTTCAATAATTTTTTTAAATATACAAAATATTTTTCAAATGGAGAAAAACCTTCAGGTTTTACCTAAAAAGATCTGTTGCACAGTAAAAAGTTCAATAAATGGCTTGATATTTATTTTTAATACATTGTGTTATATTTTTAAATTTTGAAAACGTTCTCCTGAAAAATCAAGTTTTTTGATTTATGAGGTTCTTGAAAGGAGTGAGCGATATCACAATGGATATCAATAGTTGTGTAATCAACTAGTAATAACTAGTAACACTTCTGCGTCTTGTTTTAGGCTTCCAGTCAAGTCGTCCATCTATCTTCAGACATATCCACATGACTTGCCCAGTTCCACTTTTGCTCCGCGATTCTTTGAGCCACATCTGTTACCTTGGTCTTTTCCCTTATCCAAACATTCGTTTTACGATCTCTAAAGGATATGTTTAGCATCCTTCTCTTCATTGCTCTTTGTGTTACCCGGAGTTTATACAAGATTTGTTTTGTTAGGGCAGAGGTTGACAAGAGTGGCTCGTGAGCCACATTCGGCTCTTTGGCTAGAAGGTGGGTTTGAATTTCACCTTATCTCAAGGAACATCTTAAATAGACACTCTGAATTGCCTCTATCTGCGAAAACAGTGCAAGACAGAATATCCAAAATGTCTTTGAATGTAACAGAGCAGCGAAACAAAGATATTAGCTAGTTTCCGCAATATTAATTGCAACTTATGAGTCGTGTGATATTTGTGATACAGTCAAGGTTCAAAAATCTACCTCTACATACTTATATGTATATGACATACATATGTCCGTAACCATTAAGAATTCCAGTAGTGATCATGTCTTTAAGAACAGTGTCCGTCGATGGTTGCTTCTCGTTGGAAGGGACAAGGTAGAAAGTGAATTAATCAAAGTCCAGGTGTAATTATTTTATTTTTAAACCTTTATACTGTAAATTGTTATTGTATCTATTGTATGTAATGTATATAATCTAATAATAAAAAAAAAACAAATAGTTAAAAAAAAAAAATTGTATTAACATGTAAGTATTTCGGCTTAACACAGGCCATGCCTAAAGAGCCATAATACATATCTCTCACTCCTTTCAAGAACGTCATAAATAAAAAATTGTCAATTTTCAGTTGTGCATGTTTTCGAAATGCCCAGAAAATGTACTATATCCCAGCAAAAGAGGCATATTTTTAACTTAATATTTACCCGCTACAGGGCAGAAAATGTTGTTTTTGCATTTTGAAGAAAAGGTATTGTTTAATTATTTTTTTAAATATACTAAATATTTTTCAAATGGAGAAAACACCTTTAGGTTTTACTTAAAAACATCTGTTGCACAGTAAAAAGTTCAATAAGTGGCTTGATATTTATTTTTAATGCATTGTGTTATATTTTTAATCTTTAAAAACGTTCTCCTGAAAAATCAAGTTTTTTTATTTATGACGTTCTTGAAAGGAGTGAGCGATATAGTAAAAGAAAATGTATGTATCTATGAAATAAATAAATAAAATAAAATATATGCGGTTCTTTGTTATCCTGTTCCCATGACAATTTGGATCCTCTCACTTGACAAACTGCCGACCCCTGTGCTAGGGTTTCATCATCTGATAAGAGTTAAAATAATACCCTTTATTGTGGAATGCATTGTATTCACATTATATTTCTGTTCCAGGTGAATACGAAGCTATCGGTGAAGCGCATTGGCAGATCCTAGACAACGCTCACCAAGGAACCGACGAACTGGTTCTGAAGGTCCACGGATACAAACACAACTGGGTCCGCAGACTGCTCTTCCACACCGTTAGCATCCTGTTCTGTGGATTCCCATACATATTCATCAGCTGGTATCCCAAGTATGGAATGATCAAATTCTCCAAATCCAGTTTAAGAAATGCTGAAATAGTTTTTCGTAAGTATTATATTTATTTATTATATATTTTTTGCAGTACTGTAATATAATTATTTTTAGAATATTGTATTTTTTTGATGAAAAGCAAAAACACAAAATGAGGTTATGTACAGGGGCGTGCATTCCATATAGGCAGAAAAGCAGTGCCCATCTTAACAACTTACCTGCGTGACATGTAAATACGCAACCAGTACCTACCCTACCTTACTAAGTAGTACCTAGCTTACCTTACTACCTACCTCTACAGCCAACCCTTATTAAATCTCTGTGCACGCCACTGGTTATGTATAATAATTTCATGTAATAATAAATATGTTTTTCAGTCTTTGCATGTTTTTTAAATGTGTTCCTACAAATGTTTTTCTTGAAAATCTTGTTCATATATCCTGGGATTTTGGATTTCCGGGGCTCTACTGTATCTCAGATAACAATGGCCTTTTTAACCTTCCCCTCCCTGTGCTATGTATTTACTACAACTTGACTTTAAAAATGAGAATATCAATATAAAATATAATAGATACGGGGGCTCAGCATTTTTATATTCCTCCGTACTACTTTTACGTGTTACATAAAAGTATTATAATATAAAGTTATTCATTTGCAGCGACAGAAATAAATGAATTGTAAAATAATCAGGGATAGAATCACCAATACACAAATGTTTCTCAGAGTATGCGTGTGTGCCGCACTTTACATACACGCGCACACGGCTTCATACTGTTTCCGACGATCTCGTTTTAGCTGCGCACAGGTAATGAGAGGGTGGACTGCATGGCCAAGGAAGCCCGGGACTGTGGCGTGGTTCCCAGTCTATTCACCCTTCCGATTCCTGACTACCTTAGAAAGCTCAAAGCTGGTGCAAGCGAGGAATGGAATAAAATATTCTCTATAACATCCACTGGATCCTATTATAAGTCAATCCAACCCGTGATACCCAAATCCCCTTGGTTCCGCAAAATCAAGATTCCCAAGCTGAATGTGTCCCTTCTGTGCAGGCTGAGGATCGGACACACAGTACTTGCATCCCACCTCAAAAAGATTAACATTCTAACTTGTTCGTTGTGCGCGTGTGGAGAGGATGATGAGACTGCTGACCACATATTTTTCAACTGCCCCTTACTCCCTAACCTCGAGTTCATTCAGGACATTCGGTCGGAGGGTTTGTCCTTCCCGCTGAATGTCCAACACCTATTTTCAATCAACTCCAAAAATGTTAACCGTGCGATCATTAAACATATAAAAAAGTATGGCAAAAGCGTGTGACCCCAAAAAAAATCAATAAAAAAAAATATTGTTTAAGTAAAATCACTAGTATGGCAGGTATCACCCAAAATTGGGTGCTTTGCCAATAAATAAAAAAAAAAAAAAGTCGTGGTTCGGAGTGGTCGTGTCACTACGCTAGCTATGGCGAGTACTATGTATTTTTTTATTTTTTTTAGGTAATTACCAGAACTAACATTACAAAATTGATACATTTCAATTTCATATATCGCTCACTCCTTTCAAGAACGTCATAAATCAAAAAACTTGATTTTTCAGGAGAACGTTTTTAAAGTTTAAAAATATAATACAATGTATTGAAAATAAATATCAAGCCACTTATTGAACTTTTTACTGTGCAACAGATCTTTTTAAGTAAAACCTGAAGGTTTTTTCTGCATTTGAAAAATATTTAGTATATTTAAAAAAATAATTAAACAATACCTTTTCTTCAAAATGCAAAAACAGCACATTCTGCCCTGTAGCGGGTAATTATTAAGTTAAAAATATGCCGCTTTTGCTGGGACATAGTACATTTTCTGGGCATTCCGAAAACATGCACAACTCAAAATTCACGATTTTTGATTTATGACGTTCTTGAAAGGAATGAGCGATATGGTCAATATAAGCAACATTTAGGAATATTTACATTTTTCCCGTTGTACAAAATACATAACACCGGCGCACATGGAAATTTTAAGCACTGTAAGGGAAGGGTCAAAAGGTGTTTTGGTCGTATCGAGGGTGTTTGAGTGCGATACATCGTTTGAATTATCTACAAAGATGCCGAAGCGAGTTATCTAACCGTGCAAAACGCTCTTGAGTTTTCTATGATATTATCTGTGTGTGATAGCGCTGATTTCCATGTCACTTATAAGTAATATGTGTATCGTTTTTAATTTACTTCTAGAGTGCTGCATATTATGTTTAGTCTACGTCTTCACATCCACATCCAGCAATCTCCGATTCCCTTTTCCTTTCCTGACTCAATTTTGGTCCACATGATTTGGTAATTTTGGAATTATTTATTTGAACGCATTTTTTTTGTACCGCCGTTAAATCTTACTTCGGCCCAAGGTAGCTTCACCATATACCATTTAATTTTGTTTTTCACACAGCATTCGATACAGATTCTTTCATCCATTTTTTGAAATAGGCAAAAGACGTGAAAGCTAGCAGCTGCCAAAAATTAACTAAACATTAAAAATGGCTGACCTTATCGGCATAAGTTAGAGACATGAGTGCCAACGTCGGTAGTGTAAAGGCAAAGGGGTATATCTGTCTCAGACCAAATTTTACAGGAGAGCAAAAACAAACTTGTGAAATTAAATAACTCGTTTGTTTTATGTATTTTTAAATGTAGATATTTTAATAATAATAAATCCCTTACCGCACCCCAATGGTGCACAGGGCACTGCTTCATATAAACGCAGTGCTACCTCGATCGATTACACATGAAGGAAAGGTGATCAGCCCTCCACTTCAGGTACCAGTCCAGTGTAATATTGAATAAATATTAGAGTGAAAAAATCACTTATATTTATTATAACCCCCCTGGGAATCGAACCCGGGACCTCCAGAACGGTAGGCGAGCATGCTGACCATTACACTACGGAGGCGGACTAAATTATAAGACTAAGATATTTTAATAAAACTAAATAAGAATTGCAACTGCAGCTATATCCTTTTGCCAGATAATGTATGGAATACACTATTTTAGACATTTTGTAGAAAAAAACTTAGAAAATGAAAATCTTTAAAGATATACCCCTTTGCCATTACACTACCGACATAACGCCATAAAAAATCGTAAATCGAACAAATATAGCCTACGAAAATTCAAAACTTACGATACTTTTTGAACAGACCCAGTATACAATATATATGTTCAATAATGGGCAGAATGGTGGCCAAGTTAAAATGTTTAAAAAAAATGTATCTATGTACCAAAAAAAAAAAAAAAAAATTCATCAGTGGAGAAACCTAATAATATATTATAATTTAAGATTGATATTTGTCGACTTGGGTGTTAAGAAAAATGAAGAAATTGAATAATCGTATCGTCTTAATAAGAATAATAAATACTCATGTTTCTATTATAATAGTAATATAAGAGTTTCTGCTAAATAAAAAGCTTCTTTACATCTCACCAATAGATGCCTCTAGCGAAGCTCTAGTGATTCAAGAACAAGGTTTCTAAATTGGTTCATATATATGGAACTTCCAAGAATTTGAGTAGTGTGGTTGTCAATAATGGGTAGAATTGGTGAATGTTACACGTGTGTAAAGTGATCACTTAAACCAGTCTATGACGGTCGTCTGCCCCGTAAATGCCCAGACTTCCATATTCTTCTTCATCTTTGAATAAACAAAATAATAACTCACATTTCGTCTACGAAACTTTCTCTGGACGGGGTCGAACACCATTCCGTAAGCCAGGCTTCCATCTTTCTCCATCTAAAAAATGATAGATGTTTCATCTCAAGTTGAAACATACATTTTATTTGATCATATTATGCAATGTTTACTTATTTTATTCATATGATATTCCAGTGACGGATTCGGAAGGCGCTTGTAAAACAGAGGTGGTCCAGGAGGTGGAAATCTCCCTGCCTCAGTTTCCCGACAATAAAATTAGATTTTTTTTATATCAACTGACTCGGTATGTCTGGCTGCGAGACACGGCCTCCTTCGTCAACGTCCAGAATCTCAACGAGAAGGTCACCGTGGCGCACCTCGTGGAAAATACATCGGGGCTGAACAGAAAGCAACAGAACGAATTGTGAGTATACCGTGTAACTAATAATGGAAGCGATTGGAAGATTGGTATGAAGAGTAGTCTAGAATCTGCCAACCTCAATATAGTATATAGAAAACATTATTTTGGAACAGGTAGATGATTTTTTTAGCTTCTTCACTGGCTACAATATGTGTGATGATTGGTTTGCTTCTATCATGGTCAGTCTTCGCCCAGCTCTATCCTCCTCTTGTCTCTTCAACTTGGCGTAACCGCTACAGCCCGTGTCGGAGGTAATTAAGTTCATGTAGGTTAAGCGGGGCCGTCCTCTGTAGTTTTTGCACATGCCTTTATCGATAAACAGAAAGGTATGTTGGGATGCTTTGGACATGTGGAATGAATGAATGAAAAAATAACAGGTAGGACAGTAAAATAAATTTATGAGGCAAAGGTAATTGGAAATAGGAACAAAGGAAGACCGAGGAAAACGTAGCATGATCAAGTATTTCAAATACTCAAAAGTGATCATGTCAGGAGAAGAAATAATGTTTGGGGAGATGCAGCAATGTGGAAGAGGCGAAGATTGTTTGCAGAGACAGAGTTGTGCGGCGTTCTATTCCCACTGCCAACCCTCAGGTGAAGCAGCATGATGGTTAGAACTCTTATTTACGAACGTTGGAAGAGATTTTTTTCCAATTGTTAACTATGATAACACTCATTTGTAATATATTAATTTTTAAACAGTAAAATAATAAACAATTATTTTTTTCTTGTTCAATTTTCTAAAAGTTAAAAGGGTATTTCAAAGGTCTAGAGTTTGTGATTGATACGACATTGCGGGCTAAAAATATTGACCTAGAAATTCCAGACGGAACAAGCTGTGCAAATATTATGACGCCAAAGAAAAGATATCAAAGACAGATAATTGAGTCCGTATATTATGTTTATTTGTATACATAATACATATATGGACATTCCCCAAGAGCATATTCATATGTGACTGAAAATTAAATAGACCAAAGGTTCATTGTATATAACATATATATACATTATGTATATATATATATATATATATATATATATATATATATATATATATATATATATATATATATATATATATATATATATATATATATATATATATATATATATATATATTCATTCTTCATTCAACATTTTTCTTCTCCGTCTTATTCCTCATTGCTGAGGGTTGTGACCCTTGCAGAAGCAATGACTCTTCTCCAGTTATCCCTTGACTGCGCTGCACGTAGCGCTCCAACCACTGAGGTGCCTGCTGCTGCCTTAATTTGATCGGTCCATCGTGTGGGGATCTTCTTCTCCCTCTCTTTTCCTCCAGGCTACCGATCACAACTAGTCGTTCCAGGCTATCCTCTATGCCACACGCAACGTGTCCAAAGAACTGGAGAATCCGTCGGGTACAGACATTGGCCAGAGTCAAGCCATCCAAGCGTAGTTCCTGGCGAATGGACTCATTGGTGCGTCTAGCTGTCCGTGGAATTCGGAGCAAGCGCCTCCAACACCACATTTCAAAGGCATCATTTTTTCTCCTTTCTGCTTCTTTTATGGTCCATGTTTCAGCAGCATAGAGAAAAATGGAGTGGACCAAGCTCCTGACAAGCTTCATCTTGGTTTTGTTACTATAACATAGCACAATAAAAATGATGATAAATTGTTTGTTTCAGAGCAAAATTATATGGAAACAATGGAATTGAGGTGGAAGTAAAAAGTTACTGGTCATTATTTGTGACGGAGGTGTTCAACCCCTTCTACTTGTTCCAAGTGTTCTCCATCACCCTGTGGTCTCTGGACGAGTACTACCACTACGCGGCCTGCGTGTTCATCCTGTCTTCCATATCAGTAATGACTTCGCTCTACCAAACCAAGAAGGTACGCACACTTAACAAACCATTTTATTGACTAACAAATTTTCGAAAGACTTTCGAAATACCAAGCAAATTTGTACTAATAGCAAAAATACAAGCAATTGACAAATACATTCATATTATTTTTTTGACATCTCAACATAGACGAAGAAGAATATGGAAGTCTGGTCATTTACGGGGCTTACGACCGTCATAGGCTAGTTTAAGTGATCACTTGAGGCAGATTTTGAAAGTAGGCGACACACACATAAATAGAATCGATGGTAAAATATTTTTTTTATAAATAAATAAAATACCTGTTGCAATTGTATTTCAACGGATGGCATATGCAATCATATTTACAAAGTACATTTACACAAATGGTCCTCTTCTGTTTAATTTTATTATTAATGGTCTTAATTTCACTAGCCGATTCGCATCTATCACTGCTCTCTCTCTATGGTCTCAATCCTGCGGATTGGTCTGCAGCAACAGATAACATCTCCTTCGCCATTCCGATCTATTTTCCGAAACCCTCTTCCGCTCCTCATACGTCGATCAGCCCATGTCCTCGTATAAGTTGCTCAGATATTGGCATTATATAGTTACTTTTAAAAAAAAAAACTAATTCTATACATTTATACATATCCCTCACTCCTTTCAACAACGTCATAAATAAAAAAACTTGATTTTTCAGGAGAATGTTTTTAAAGTTTAAAAATATAATACAATGTATTAAAAATAAATATCAAGCCACTTACTGAACTATTTATGTGCAACAGATCTTTTTAGGTAAAACCTGAAGGTTTTTTCTCCATTTGAAAAATATTAAGTATATTTAAAAATATAATTAAACAATACCTTTTCTTCAAAATGCAAAAACAACACTTTCTGCCCGGTAGCGGGTAAATATTATGTTAAAAATATGCCACTTTTGCTGGGATACATATAGTACATTTTCTGGACATTTCGAAAACATGCACAACTGAAAATTGATGATTTTTGATTTATGACGTTCTTGAAAGGAGTGAGCGATATGGCAGACTTATAATTTTAGTTTCGCAGTGCCTCTCCAAAAAAGAGATTCAGCTCTTGTGCTTGGAGAGGGACTTACATCCAAGGTTTATTGTTTTATTTGATTGATGGTATAATAGTCTTTTTCTTTTATATATTTTTTTAAGATTTACATGTAGTATGCATTAATTTGTTCTTAAAATACACTATCTGCGGGAAGGGTAATTTTACTGTTTTACTCGACTGGTGGTGTTCGGCGGGAAGCGTAATTTTACCTTTTCACTCGACTCATCGTAAATTGCGTGTAAGTTATTTTTACGCATGACTTTTGCGGCATCTTTTGATCTCATATTGATGTATACAGCATGGTTAAATGTTATCACTTCTTTTCAGAGATATTTATCTCTATTATGAGCGCGAATCCGCCCGCAGATAGTGTGTTAAGAATTTTCATATCTTAAAATAAAAATATCTGGTATTAATTAGAGATGTGTTCTGTCGGCAGCTGAGCATAGCCCTCCACGAGCTGGTGGAGCGCTCCAACTGCCACTGGGTGACGGTGGTGCGCCCGGCGCAGACCGAGTGCCTGGTGGCCGCCGCCAGCCTCGTGCCCGGGGACGTGCTGCTGCTGCCGCCCTCCGGCTACACCATGCCCTGCGACGCCGTGCTGCTCACCGGCACCTGCATCGTCAACGAGAGCATGCTCACCGGTCAGACACTCCCTGACTCCTGACTCCTGACTCCTCCCACCAAAACGTTACATTCCCATTATATAAATGATTTTATGTAATTAACCTTCCCTTCTCGGTGATATGTATTTACTACAACTCAACTTTAAAAATGAGAATATCAATATAAAATATAATAGATACGGGCACACAATTTTTGTATTCGTCCTTTATCCTTTTACGTGTTACATAAAAGTATTATAATATGAATTTATTCATGTTTAATTAAGGTTTTACTTAGTAAAACCACTATTTCTTAAAATCTACTGTGACACGTGTTTCGATGCATTCCGCATCATTTTCAAACATGGTGTTTGAAAATGATACGGTGTTTGAAAATGATGCGGAATGCATCAAATCACGTGTCACAGTAGATTTTAAGAAATAGTGGTATTTACTAAGTAAAACATTAATTAAAAATGGATTTTTCATTTGCAGCGACAGAAATGAATAAATTGTAAAATAATAGGGGATAGAATCACCAATACACAAAGTTTCTCAGAGTATGCGTGGGTGCTACACTTTACGTACACGCGCACGCGGCTTCATACTGTTTCCGACGATTTCATTTTAGTTGCACACAAGTCGTCGTTCAGGGTGGTTGTGTCACTACGCTAGCTATGGCGGGTACTTGGGATGTATTTTTTTCTCTTTTTTCGGTAATTACCAGAGCTAACATTATAAAAATTGATACATTTCATCTTTAACTATGGTCAATAAGGAATATTAACATTTTTCCCGTTTTTAAACCACATTTTCATATGGTGTACAAAATACATATCACGGGTGCACGGGATAGTTTTTAGCCCCGTAAGGGAAAGGTTAAAAAATAACGAACATCATAGCGATCTTGTAAATAATTATTTTTCGGAATTTGCAAATCACATCTTCATTTTTCTTCTTCTTCATGAGCCCTCTGACCTCCACTGCTGGATATAGGCCTCTTCCCCTTCTTTCCATTTCCTTCGGTCAGTTGCTGTTTGCTGCCAGTTTCTACCCCCCACAGCGACTATGTCATCGGACCATCTCTTTTGGGGTCTTCTGACACCTCTTGTTTTCCCAAGGTCTCCACCGTAGAATTCTTGGGGTCCATCTTGATATTTTGTCCATTTAATGTTTAAATTTCTTTAATAATTACTTATTATTACAGGTGAAAGTGTGCCTGTTGTGAAATCTCCTCCCAATGTGTCTTCCGAGTGCTACTCCACGTCCACCCACAAGAGACACACCCTGTTTGCCGGAACCAATGTCATTCAGACCCGATTTTATGGTAACAGCAAGGTAAGAACCTATCTTTGAATCCACTCATTTCAATATTCACACATTTCGGATGGTTATTTTTTACGCCTGTGGACCGCTAGCGACGGGATTTGATAATTATGTACATATTGTTAAGACTTAACAAAGAGATTGGTATTTTAACCGGATCCACGCGGCTCGCATAACCGTATGTGTTTTCACAAAACATTCCCCGTACGCGGCTGACATAACCGTTTGTGTTTTTACTTTACTCCAAGTTTCGAACCTCAGTTCAACTTGGAGGGATTTTTTCATGGTGTGGAACTTTGGATAAAATAATATGTCAATCCTTGGCCTTATGAAATCTGTTGAAATATCTGACTAATAATTTGTAACATCACAAGTATAAATAAAAGAACAGATCCCTGATTTTTCTTGTGGTCGGTAATTAGTCCCCGCCATAATCATGCCCTATATCTGTCTCACTCTCGACGCTACGCATCGCCAGTGGGTAAGAGTGACACACGATGCGTGCTTTGATTTATTTATATTACGATCTTATTTAGGTTATTTACGAGTACCAAAAAGGCACAATGAATCCCATTGAATGTTTTTGTTTAGGAAAATAAATCGTTTCTTAATTAAATACATGATAAAAGTAATCATTTAAAAACGGCAAAATACCGCCGCGCACGGGCGTCTCTCAGGAACAAAGTGAACGCGGTTAAAAGGTTAAATCTATAAGATTTGGCATTTAATTTGTAGAACTCCATTTTAATTTATATATTAGATGTTTCAATAAAACACTGATTTTTGAGTCTACTAAATAGTATTTCCTTGTTGAAAAACGCATAAAAAGAAGTTTTGTGACAATTGTTTCACCTTGTTATGGCATTTTTAAACTAATGTTTGTAGCGAGTATTGTGACACTTGTCCTGAAAAACTAAGGATGCGATTGGGTGATTGTTTTCAAAAATACCACACTTCAAACAATTATAAAAACTAAAATTTGCTATTTTTCTTTTATAAATACTTACTTTCTATAATTAATACATATTTGTGAACATAAATATGCATTCTTAATTGCTACCTTTCAAAAAAATTTTTTTTAACAATTTTCTAAGAATATCTTAGTTTTTTTCATATTTCTCATATTTTTACTAAAAAAAAATGCTGGAGACATATCTCTCACTCCTTTGAAAAACGTCATAAATCAAAAAACTTGATTTTTCAGGAGAACGTTTTTGAAGTTTAAAAATAAATTACAATGTATTAAAAATAAATATCAAGCCACTTATTGAACAGTGTACTGTGCAACAGATCTTTTTAGGTAAAACCTGAAGGTTTTTTCTCCATTTGAAAAATATTTAGCATATTTAAAAAAATAATTAAACAATACCTTTTCTTCAAAATGCAAAAACAACACTTTCTGCCCTGTAGCGGGTAAATATTAAGGTAAAAATATGCCTCTTTTGCTGGGATATAGTACATTTTTTGGGCATTCTGAAAACATGCACAACTGAAAATTGTCGATTTTTGATTTATGATATTCTTGAAAGGATTGAGCGATATATGATTTTTTTCTCTCGAGTGATAAGGGTTAATATATAAGAGATTGGTACATAATATTCATATAAAAACATTAAATATGAATTATCTTCTTTTCTGACTTTGAAATGAGGCCAGCACAGAAGGCAAAAATACTCTTCCCGTCCTTAAGCATCAATCGACCGAACGGGTAGAAATACATTTCCCGTCAGAAGTGTGTTAAAATCAGCATTATTAAGTCATAAAACCAATGTAACAACTTGGAATTCTTTTTTCAGGTATTAGCCAAAGTTGTACGGACCGGATTTTGCACATCAAAGGGAGAACTAGTCAAAAGTATATTATTTCCCAAACCGATGGGCTTCCAGTTCTACAAGGACGCTGTGAAATTCGTCATATTCCTATTTACTATATCCGCAATTGGTATGGGATATTGCATATGGTTGTACGTGGAGAGAGGTGTAAGTATATGAATTTTCAAAATGTGTACTTAGTTTGTGTCAGCACCATATCCAAGATTCAAAACTCCATTTTACTAAATTTCTGAACTCTGAAGGAATCCCTAACATACTGTCCAAAATGTATCTGATATTTTTATAAATCATGACATCAGATTCAACGAATCCGGTATTTCTCGCTAGAGTGCCAAAGCCGATATATTGGATTTTGGTAATCAAAGGGTTAATTAACCACAGTAAAAAAATGATGGTTATTCTGAAACCTCTTATGAAGCAGTGTTTTTAAGTAGTATTACACAAAGTAAACGATGAATGATAAGGAGAGTGTAACTTATTGAATATAAAGCGTTTGAGTTTACTGAAAGGAGTGCTTCTCCGTCAGTGTGAAGACGATAATCCTGCAGACCTTGGACATAGTAACCATCGCGGTCTCGCCCGCGCTGCCGGTTGGTACTCATGAAATAGTGTTTTTAAGTGGCATTTTACAAAGAGAACGATGAATGATAAGGAGAGTGTAACTTATTGAATGCAAAGCGTGTGAGATTACTGAAAGGAACGTTTCTCTGCAGAGCAGTGTGAAGACGATAATCCTGCGGACGTTGGACATAATAACCATCGTGGTCCCGCCCGCGCTGCCGGCCGCCATGACCGCGGGCACGGTGTACAGCCAGCGCCGCCTCAAGAACCACCACATCTTCTGCATCAGTCCCCTGCGCATCAACGTCTGCGGGAAACTCAAGCTCATCTGCTTCGATAAGGTACCACTATTTTGTAATTTTTAGATACATTACGTACAAAAAGTACCCGGAAATTTGGATTTCAATGAACCGATTAAAAGGTATCTGTAAAAATTTTTGTCTTCAGGTTGGTAACCCCTTCTTTGATTACCATCCCTGATTAGAACATGATCTGTCACTCAGTGTGTTTGCAGCAGCTGTTAGTAATAGACGACCTCAAATGTGCTAGGCAAATTTGTTTGTTGACTGTTGACTATTGTCAACAGACCTTCCGTTCCACTAGACGAGGGTTCGGCATTTTGTGTCCTAGCTTGGTTTATGGTACCAATGTCCTTCACTATTTTTATCATGTCGCTCACTCCTTTCAAGAACGTCATAAATCAAAAATTGTCAATTTTCAGTTGTGCATGCTTTCGGAATGCCCAGAAAATGTACTTTATCCCAGCAAAATTTTTAACTTAATATTTACCCGCTACAGGGCAGAAAATGTTGTTTTTGCATTTTGAAGAAAAGGTATTGTTTAATTATTTTTTTAAATATGCTAAATATTTTTCAATTGAAGAAAAAACCTTCAGGTTTTACCTAAAAAGATCTGTTGCACATTAAAAAGTTCAATAAGTGGCTTGATATTTATTTTTAATTCATTGTGTTATATTTTTAAACATTAAAAACGTTCTCCTGAAAAATCAAGTTTTTTGATTTATGATGTTCTTGAAAGGAGTGAGTGATATGTATAAAATCAAAGGTATAATACAAAATTGACCCAATATAACCATACAAAGTCACTTCCAGCACATACAATAATGCAAATGGTTATCATAGTTGTGTAATAAACTAGTAATAAGTAATAACCACCGTTATGAAATGGGTGTCTGATCATCCTCTGATTGCAGACGGGCACCTTGACCGAGGACGGACTGGACTTGTACGCGGTGTTGCCGCACTCGGACGGGCTGTTTGGGGAGCCTGTCCACAACGTGCCCTCGCTGCCGCCCAAGCTGCCGCTCATGCAGGCCCTGGCCTGCTGCCACTCCCTGACCAGCATCGACAACCAGCTCACCGGAGACCCGCTCGACCTCAAAATGTTTGAAGCAACTGGATGGGTAATTTAATCAATTTTACTTTAGATCAAGGGTAGACAACCCACGGCCCGCCGGGTGTCTACTCGTGGCCCGCAGAGCGTATCACAATTTTTTTTTGTACATAAAAACCACCAAAAGAACATTTCATCGTGCGTAGTTCGTACCATATCCCATATATGGAAGTATCTCTGACAATTTTTTGTTTTGCAAAACACTGTTGATGATTTCCCTATTTTGAATCACTGATACGTGTGAACAGCTTTTTACTCGAATGAATCATTTTAAATCTCAAATGAGAATAAGAAACACTGATGAGCATTTGGAAAACTGCTTGGAAAACATTGATGCACTTGCTTGTATGCCTGTTATCTAATAAATTCTCATTTTTATTATATCTTCATAAAAAAAAAAACAATGAGTTTCTGTTTACTTTGAATAATGAAAAGAAATTGTTTTACGGCCAGGTAGGTAATTTCATTTCTAAAATCTGGCCCTGCTGCTGAAAAGGTTGGGCCAACCATGCTTTAGATGTTAACACAATCAATATATATCGCCAACAATCGCGAGATGTTGACAGACTAGCTATTTAAATCATGATTTTTTTTAGATACTAGCACACACTGTTTTCTCTGTGTGTAGCATTCACATGTGACTCATATTTATTCTCATATTTTTCGGTGATTTTTATAAGAACCATATTTAAAAAAAATTAACTATTGTTTGAACCGCCCATTTTATTTTTTGAAGCTATTTTCCCCTTCTGCTACCCCTTCTGAATTAAATAAAATTATTTGAGACCGCTCAGTTTCTCTCAAATCCCGTTTTCTTGCGTTCCTAATACATATCTATCTAATTAATTAAATTGTATCTCATCCCAATTTCTAATATTTGTTATCCTAATTACTTTTATTAATTGATTCGGCAGTAACTTTGTGGTAAAATCTATCCATTTTTAATTTAAGTTTCACTAAGTAAATACCACTATTTCTTAAAATCTATTGTAACACGAGTTTCGATGCATTCCGTATCATTTTCAAACACGTATGTAAAACTTAATCAACCTGTTAACCGGGTGGGACGCATAAATACGTCAAACGTAAACAATATCGGGTACGGGTAGGACATATGAATACGTCCTTGAAATATATGTTGCGCCCTGGAACGGGTGGGACGTATATTTTTCCAACAAAGGTATTAGTCATCCATACATGTCTCGACATGAATTTAAGACACGGAGTGAATCAGTATTCGCGTCCATTACAAGTTGCGAAATTGGACAGCAGACCGCCCGGTCAACAGGTTAAAGAAAAAAACCTAATACATAATCAAAAAATAACCTAATTACTGTTCAAAAAAATTAAAATAATTTTCTTAAAATATAAAATGTCGCGTCAGGTGCTGGAGGAGCCGGGGCCGGAGAACACCCGCTACGACAGCCTGGCGCCCACCGTGGTGCGGCCGGCCAGCGTGAGCGAGGCCAGCCTGCTGCAGCAGGACCTGGACCCGCTCACGCTGGAGGTGCCCTACGAGTTGGGCCTGCTGCGCCGCTTTCACTTCTCCTCCACGCAGCGCGCCATGGGCGTCATCGCGCGCGTGCTCGGCCAGACGCAGATGCTGTACTTCGTCAAGGGGGCGCCCGAGAAGGTAGCTAACCCGCAAGATGCGCCCAATCCTCTTCTAGTGGAACTGCTGACCACACTCAACAGTCCGCCTTCTCCTGAGGAGCTTTATGTGGTTTCCTCCCAGCAATGAGCAAATGCTGAGAAGTTCCTGATTGGCCCACACTAGATTATCCCTCCTGTTCCCAACACAGATTACAATAAAACATCTTTTTGTAGTTAAAAGAAACAAAAATCCGCTTAATTTTTTTCTTATATCACCACTTAAACATCTAACATCTGTCGTTTCCCTTCATTTATTTGAATAAATTTAGTATTTGAAACTTGTGTGCGACCCATCATGATGTATGGGATCGAAAGTAGAGCGATAGACACCGTTGACACAAAAAACGCGCTTAGATTGTCAGAAATGAAGACTCTAAGAAGCATATCAGGCAAGAGTAGAGATAGAATAAGAAACGCCAGGATAAGGGAAATATGCGAGATCGAAGATGTCGTTAGGGGGGGAAGGCAACGAAGGAGAGTATGAAAAATGAAACTATACAGACTCCCCCACATTGCACTGCACGGCTAACCCCAGGGTAGACGACTCCCGGGTAGACCATTAAAGAGATGGATCGACAGCTAGGAATCGACATCGCAGGAGGCTAATCCCTCTTAAAATCGGGCCACAAGGCCTACACCAAGAAGAAGAAGAAGTAGTATTTGAAATACTGGATCATGCCAAGTTTTCCTCTGTTTCTAATTTTAAACTACATTTGCCTCATAAATTTGTACAACTGTTATTTCCTCACTCATTCGATTCACATGCCCAAACCATCTCAACACCCTTCTTGATTTAATTGAATAACAATTGATGTTCATGCTATTCAGATTTCGGGAATGTGCAGCCCTTCATCCTTGCCGGAGAACTTCAGTCGGGTCCTGAACGAGTACGCTTCCAACGGGTTCCGGGTCATCGGGCTGGCCTACAAGAAGCTGGAGAGGAAGATGAAGTGGATCGAGGCGCAGCGCGTCAAGAGGGAGCAGCTGGAGTGCGACATGACCTTCCTGGGGCTGCTGGTCATGCAGAACAGCCTCAAGCCGCAGTCGGCCTCCATCATCAACGACCTTCACAATGCCAAAATGCGGATGGTCATGATAACAGGTAACTTATCCATGGTCAGTTTTAACGATGTTCCACCCTGAACGATGACTTGTGCGCTAACTAAAATGAGCGTGTACGTAAAGTGCAGCACGCACACATACTCTGACCAACATTTGAGTATTGGTGATTCTATCCCCGATTTTTTACAATTTATTTATTTCCGTCGCTGCAAATAAATAATTTTATATTATAATACTTTTCTGCATCACGTAAAAGTATTACGGAGGAATACAAAAATTCTGAGCCCCCGTATCTATTATATTTTATATTGATATTCTCATTTTTAAAGTCAAGTTGTAGTAAATACATAATCACCGGGAGGGGAAGGTTAAAATAACTTTTATTTTCTTTTTTTTGAATCTGTATTTTTCACTGATGAGGCATATACTATAAATAGTTCTGGTTCTAAAATAGATCCTTGTAGAAATGTATATATATACAGTGAATAATACTAAAGTGTGTGTTCATTGTTGTTGGTTTCAGGGGACAACATAATGACGGCCATATCCGTGTCCAGGGACTGCGGCATGGTCCCCGCCGACGAGAAGATCATCCTGATCTCGCAGGGGGGCGGCGCGGGGGGCGCGGGGGGCGCGGAGCTGCGCTTCGAGGTGGTCGGGCAACCCCGGGACTCCTCCCTCTCCCCCTCCATCTCCACTGCGCTCGTCAGCGACAAGTACTGCTTCGCGCTCGACGGCAAGACCTGGAACGCCATCCGCCAGCACTACCCCGACCTGCTGCCCAGGATCTTAACCAAAGGTCAGCTACCCTCGACTTTAGGTCGGCCACTCTTAGCCATAGGTCAGCTACCCTCGACCATAGGGCAGCCACTCTTAGCCATAGGTCAGCTATCTTCGACCATAGGGCAGCCACTCTTAGCCATAGGTCAGCTACCCTCGACCATAGGGCAGCCACTCTTAGCCATAGGTCAGCTATCTTCGACCATAGGGCAGCCACTCTTAGCCACAGGTCAGCTACCCTCGACTTTAGGTCGGCCACTCTTAGCCATAGGTCAGCTACCCTCGACCATATGTCAGCCACTCCTTACCCATAGGTCAGCTACCCTCGACCATAGGTCAGCCACTCTTAGCCATAGGTCACCCACTTTGGTTTGACTGATGAGTTTTAATGAAGATTTTATTTGTAAAACGGGCGGGTTTTTTTCATTTTATTTCTGATAATAAAATACTGCATTTTTGCCATAACAATGTTTTACAGATTTTTTGCTTTTATTAAACGTTTAAGCAAGCGAAATTTTCACTGATCTTAGATACAGAAGGGTTTTCCATTAAGTATTTCTAGCCCATATGTCATACAGGCAAATGGTAAACCTGCCGTGCCCGACCGGTTAAACAAGCACCATAGACTAGCACAACACAGACAGCGACCAGATAACGATAGAGCATAGACAAGAACTGCGGACGAGCGTGACATCACCGAGCGGATCCTATAAGTAGCCAGGAAACAAGGGACCCGTTTTTCTGCAGCTGCAAGTTGCCATTCGCTTCATAGTGATTCCAATCCAGTATTAAAATATTTAGAATTAATATGTTATTCAATCAATCACTTGGCATGATCAAGTACTTGTGCGTGATCAGGAATAATCAGCGGGTATGTATGACCAGCCAAAATGTCACAGATTCCATGCCCTTTCCAGCACACAGCCGAGCGCTGTGTTATCGAGTTGAAATTCATGTATGGGGATTTCAATCCTGTTCGAGCCGGCTAGGTTTATATACTATTCTGCCTTCATTCCTGACAAAGGTCCTCAGCGTTCTGTGCTTGATACCATAGTGCATCCTGTCGTGGACCAATATAAAGTATGTTCTGGTCTGTACCAGAAAATATAGCTATCTATATTTTTATTATCTTTTTACTCACTTGGTACATTTGTTATTGGTTTATTGACTAATGAATTGATTAACCTGTTAACCGGGCGGTCCACTGTCCAACTACGCAACTTGTAACGGGTGCGAATACTGATTCACTCCGTGTCTTAAATTCATGTCGAGACATGTATGGATGACTAATACCTTTGTTGTTCGAAAAATATACGTCCATATACATAATATAATAAACATATATTTCAAGGACGTATTCATATGTCCTACCCGTACCCGATATTGTTTACGTTTGACGTATTTATCCCGCCCGGTTAACACGTTAAGGTGTATTTGAAGAGCTCTTCCTTTGGCTACAGGAACCGTTTTCGGAAGATTCGGCCCAGATCAGAAGACGCAGCTGGTGGTAGCCTTGCAGCAGATGGGGTACGTGGCGGGGATGTGTGGCGACGGCGCCAACGACTGCGGCGCGCTCAAGGCGGCTCACATTGGCATATCCCTCTCCCAAGCCGAGGCCTCAGGTATTGTGTGACCACTCTCTCGCAACATTTCCAGTGGGTTCGTCCACAGGAGTTACAGCAGAACCTCTATACTTTTATATTTTTTTTACAAAATTGTTAGTTATATTGTATAAACCATTCACCGAGATTTTTAAGTCCACCGGTTTCAAGACGTACCCGTCTCTTCGTCGGGACAATCACTACCACAGCATGCAAACAATACTACCTGTCACTATCATAACACTATTTACTATCAATGTGGATACTGATGGTCCGGATTTTGGGCTAGATTTACAATGGATTAAAAAAAAATTGTCAGCAATCTTTTGAGTTTGTCAAAAAAGTATTTGACACAGAAGTTGGCCAGAAGTTTGGTGGGCAGGCACTATGGCACCATTGCAAAAAGTATTTCATTAATTTTTCATTTCAAACCCTTACACGCACCCCAATGGTGCATAGGGTGCTGCATCATATAAATGCAGTTTTATCTTGATCGTTTTAACACATGAAGGAAAGGTGATCAACTCTCCGCTTCAGGTACCAGTCCAGGGTAATATGGAACAAATATTAGAGTGAAAAAATCACTTATATTTATTTGACCCCCCTGGGAATCGAACCCGGGACCTCCAGAACGGTAGCCGAGTGTGCTGACCTACAGAGGCGAACAAACTCAGTATACTAATCACAAGTAACCGCAACACCCAATTCCCATCTGTATAACGTTTTTTTGACGTCTCTTGCGCTCTACCAAAAGTAAGCAAATAATAACACTTATAAGCGTCACAGTGATTATTCCGGCAAAGACTTTGCGGTCCTGCACCATCCGGAAGTATATTGACAAGTATATTGTGCAAAAAGTAAATTGAGAATATTCCATATTCTTTGTTGTCTGTGTTGAGATGTGAGTATGAACGTTCCCTCGCATTGACTGTTGCAGTGGCGGCCCCCTTCACGTCCCGCGTGCAAGACATAACCTGCGTCAAGTACCTGGCCCTGGAAGGGAGATGCGCCCTGAGCACCTCCTTCGCCATATTCAAATACATGGCCCTGTACTCCCTCATTCAATTTTTCTCCGTGCTCATTCTCTACAATGTAAGTAATAATTTGTAACCAAAACTTTTATTCCAAACAAATGTGCGGCAAAACGATGTATGATAGATGTGCGAAGGGTGATATAAAGAAAGAATGCTGCGTGAGACGTCTTTGTCCACACAATACTGTAGAAAATTAACCGGATCCGGTCCGCACCATAATCATGCCCTATATCTGTCTCACTCTCGATGCTACGCATCGCCAGTGGGTAAGAGTGACGCACGATGCGTGCTTTGATTTATTTATGTTTCGATCTTATTTGTTAATATTACGATATATTTCAAGAATAATGTGACACAAGTGTATTATAAAGTACCAAAAAGGCGCAATGAATTCCATTGAAAGTTTTTGTTTAGGAAAATAAATCGTTTCTTAACTAAATACATGATAAAAGTAATCATTTAAAAAACGGCAAAATACTGCCGCGTACAGGCGTCTCTCAGGAACAAAGTTAACGCGGTTAAAAGGTTAAGAAAGGGTCAGTTAGTAGCTGTATTGTAAAAACCGCTTGATTCGGCATGTGGACATCAAAGTGTAGAACAGGTATGGTGTGCAAATACAATTTCAAGTATTATTCGGTAATACTATTGAGTAATTCCTTCTCTGCCCAATCGGCCAGACTATGGAATGGATTACCTCTCCTTGTAAAAATGCACCCTCTCTAATAACTTTTAAAAAACGTCTGAGACAGTACTATCTATCATTAGTATCCTAACTGTCCATCAAAACTTATCCCTTAGTTTTTCCCTCTAGGTAGAGGAAGGGGGTCCTTCCCTAAACTCCCTTTGTCTTCCTTATTATCATCAATTTGTTATTTATGTTTTTTTTTTTATGTTCAAGTACTATCTACCCTCTGATTGCAAACAGCTATATATGGTATCAAGCGTTTTGATCAATATCATTAGTCTGTTTTTGGTTGGTCGGATGATATTGCTTTTAAGCAATAAGCCCGCCAATTATATTATTATTTTAATATTACCACACTATAAAATTAAAATTATTATGACTATAACTCACTTGTCATTTTGTTTATTTCGTTTAATAACCTTACAAAATTGATAAATTAAGATACAGTTAACCTATAAATATCCCGATATGTGCACAACGCCACAGTAAATAGTCTGAAATAAGCTCCGAGACAATGATACCAACATGAAATCTATACAAGCACTATTTCTGTTACATAGGCAACACATGGTTTTAACTAGAAACCTGTAGGCACTTAGACAATTTATTTTAAATTTGTGGTTAGCAGCAGTAACCAGTTGTCCCGAAAGGGTTAAGAGTTGAGAAATGATTTGCAGGCGTACTCGACCCTGGGCAACATGCAGTTCCTGTACATAGACCTGGTGGTGACGACGTCGCTGGCGCTGTCCATGGGGCGCGCGGGGCCCCCGCCCGCGCTGTGCCCGCGCAGCCCGCCCGTGTCCCTCGTGGGCCCCTCCAACACCGTGCCGCTGCTGCTGCAGGTGCTGGCCTGCCTGCTGGCGCAGCTGGCCGCGCTGCGTCTGCTCTACTTCCAGCCCTGGTGAGTACCTGCACCTTGTCTCTCATCACGATTAACAATTTATTTTCCTTTGTTGACTTCTTACCCTCATCCACACCCAATGATGCACAAGGCACTGCATCAAATTCATGCAATGTTAAATGTTAAGTTGATTGTTAGCTAAATATGCGAAAACAAGCTCACATTTCAGGATAATTTTGAAAAATCATCAGAAATTTTAGCATAGTCAGTACAGAGTTCCGAGTGCTCCATTCAGTCAGAGCGCTTGCCGCGAGCGACATGATCCGGTTAGTCCCCATCTTTATTCCAACTCCATTCACTTTCATACATTAGGGTTCATTATTAGTCATTGTAACGTAATAATAATATTAAAGTCTCGAAGAAGAAGCTGTGTCCTTCGAAACTGGTCGGCATTATAATTTTATATAATTTACTAAGTTACGTGTGTAATTTGATGATTTATGCAAATCTTTGTCCGCCTCCGTAGTGTAATGGTCAGCATGCTCGCCTACCGTTCTGGAGGTCCCGGGTTCGATTCCCAGGGGGGTTTAATAAATATTAGTGATTTTTTCACTCTAATATTTATTCAATATTACACTGGACTGGTACCTGAAGTGGAGGGCTGATCACCTTTCCTTCATGTGTAATCGATCGAGAAAACACTGCGTTTATATAAGCAGTGCCCTATGCACCATTGGGGTGCGGCAAGGGATTTATTATTATTATTAACTTCACTTTTTGAACTGGTCAAGTTGATTGATGACTGATGGCAGGTTCGTGCCGCTGGAGGGGGGTCCGGATGTGGAGGAGGTGGTGTGCTGGGAGAACACCGTGGTGTTTGTGGTCAGCAGCTACCAGTACCTGATCCTAGCCGCCGTCTACTCCAAGGGGCAGCCATTCCGTGAAGCGTTTTGTACAAACTGTAAGTGATATTCATGCCTTTCCACTTGTATCCTATGAACATTGTAATGGGAAATTTGGGAAGCTGGCAGGAAGCAAACATCATGGCTACGCAACATTCGGGGCTTTTTTTTTAGACAGGAGTTGCATTTATAATTGTGGAGGTCCTCACCAAAATGTTACATTTCCATTATAAATGTTTTTAAGTAATCAGGAATTCAGCTTGTAAAAAAATTTTGTTACGTTTTGGTGCGATTTAATGATTTCATATTGGTTTAACACAGGATTGGTTATGTTTTGTCGCAACTTTAATTAAGATTTTAATAGAATACAGTCGGAACAGATTTGCATTCAAAGGATTTTTGCGCAATATTAGAAATGTAATTTCTTGGTGAGGACCTCCACAATTTACCTTGCTTATTATGTACAAGGTTTATAGATCATTAAGTGGATTTTGGTTTCTTTGAATTAAAAAGAGATGTTTTATTTTAATCTGTGTTGGGAACAAAGGGGGATAATCTAGTGTGGGCCAGCCAGGAAATTATCTCCATTTGCTCATTTCTGGAAGTAAACCACGTAAAATTCATCAGGAGTTCACTGTCGTCAACAGACCTTCCATTCCACTAGAAGAGGGCTCGGCATTTTGTACCCTAACATGGTTTTTATAGTACCAATGTCCTTCACTATTTTTATCATGTATGATACCAACCGCAGGACCGCAAAGCCTTTGCCGGAGTGATCGCTATGACGCTTTTAAGTGTTCTATTTATTTACTTTTGGTAGAGCGCAAGAGACATCAAAAAAACATTATACAGATGGGAATTGGGTGTTGCGGTTACTTGTGATTAGTATACTGAGGGTCGGGCGGTAGACTGTCCGAGTATAATTAGGGTCGTGGTTGGTGAAAAAACCGCCCGACAACAATGTGTTCAATTCAATTTATTTATTTTCAATTAACATATACATTACAAACTAAAAAATTTAAACCGTATACATTAAATACATACAAAAATCGAAAATATGCAAAGAACTATTGCTAAAGTAGTAGAAGCATCCCGCTTCGGAAAACTCCTTCAGACACATGGAACAGATCAATATCCAATGAGATATTGTTCAACATAGCGGTAGCTCTTCCTACAGGCATAACCATCGGCAGGTTGGTCCTGTGTATAGGAATGTGAAACAATCTATGCCGACGCTGTCTTAGGTAACTATCGGGAGCATACAGACCAAGGTTCCGGATAATATCAGGATTATCAATCATACCGCGCAACAATCAATAAAAATGCGTAATCAAATACACATTCCTTCTAGTCTCTAAACTATTGTAGCCAAGCATACCCTGGAGAAACTCGGTCGAGTAGAGCCAAGGATAATAGCCGCGATAATAGTGTTAACTGCATGTGTATATTTATAGAATAGTGCAGTTCTAAAAGTGACTTAAAATGTTTGTATTTAACTTAAAGTGTTAAATTTATTTTCCAGTTCAACTGGTGGGGACCCTGATAGTGCTGACCGTGGTCACAACTCTACTGCTAATGTGTCCGTGGATGGAACTAGCCGAATTTTTCGAAGTCAAAGAATGGGTGTTTGGGAACATGGAGACCAATTACTTCAGGATATACCTGCTGGCCATACCCGCCCTTCACATTGTGGTTGCTATCGCCATTGAAGTGAGTAAAGCCAATTACTCACTTAACATTTTGAGTGTGTCCAAATACTTTACAAATCGGAATTATCTCCAACTAGGAGCTATTTTATACATTTTTTTGACACTGTTGAGTGTTTCTGTTTCACTGCTGAAAGTATTTTTTTATGGAGTTTAATATTTGACCAGTTATTTTATTTACAACAATTTGAGTGTGTTCAAATACTTGTTCACAAATCTGGTTGACAATCATGGGTAGAATTTACTGTAGTGTAGAGCAGTGTTCCGCAAACTTTTTGCATTCAAGGTACACCTGCCAAATTAAGAAATATCAGAGGTATCAATTTATTATCAAAATATAATGCGAAAACATATTATTTCATAGTTTATTTAATATCTTCACAAAACTAGACTTTTTTCCGCGGCACACCAACTAATCGCCACGGTACACCATAGTGCCGCGCGGCACACACACGGCGGAACAATGGTGTAGAGTGATCACTTAACCAAGCCTATGACGGTCGTAAGCCCTGTAAATACCCAGACTTCCATATTCTTCTTTACATAGATGAAGATATGGAAGTCTGGGTAAATTCGGTCTAAATTACTTTTAACACCTCAACATAGATGTTGAGGTATTAAAATGTAATTTATTTGTTTTGCGGAGACCCACCAAGCTACCTTGTCAGTGGAGTTCTTTTTTTATACATTTTAATTTTTTGTAAAAATGACAATAAGAACATAACATATCGCTCACTCCTTTCAAGAACGTCATAAATAAAAAATTGTCAATTCACAGTTGTGCATGTTTTCGGAATGCCCAGAAAATGTACTAAATAGCAGCAAAAGCGGCCTATTTTTAACTAAATATTTACCCGCTACAGGGCAGAAAGTGTTGTTTTTGCATTTTGAAGAAAAGGTATTGTTTTTAATTATTTTTTTCAAATACACTAAATATTTTTCAAATGGAGAAAAAAACCTTCAGGTTTTACCTAAGAAGATCTGTCGCACACTAAAAAGTTCAATTAGTGGCTTGATATTTTTTTAAATACATTTCATCATATTCTTAAACTTTAAAAACGATCTCCCGAAAAATCACGTTTTTTGATTTATGACGTTGTTGAAAGGAGTGAGCGATATACACGCATAACGTGCTGGTAAACTTTGTAATTGGTATTTGTTTTATTTTCAGGGGTGTCTCGCGGATACGGCTTGGTTCAAATCTCTCATAAGCAATCTCACTCCGCGCAGCATCAGGAACAAGGACTCCTACAAGAGCGTGATGAAGCAGATGGAAGGCAGTCAGTGGATGGAGTCCCTCAAGGGAGAGTCCATTGTCTGCTGACATATAGTGCCTACCCTACACCTCGCCCGCAGATTACTACACCTCCTCATCCGACAACTGTCTTGTTGCTGACACGTAAAGGTCTTCTCGTTATGAAGAAGCATGTTGTTCTATTCCAAGCGCCATTGCTTAGTCGTCTTATGATGTCTGAGCATGTCCAACATCGTAAGATGAATGGGAACGGGCTAACCCGGAATCCCGCCCTGTTTCCTAGGATTCTCGAAAAGCGTATACCTCAAACGGACAGTTCTACATTAGGTATTATAGAATACTCCGATTTGTTAATCTTTCCCTCCCGGTGATATGTATTTACTACAACTTGACTTTAAAAATGAGAAAATCAGTAGAAAATATAATAGGTACGGTCTCAGAATTTTTATATTCGTCCGTATGTATTACATAAAAGTACTATATAATATAAAGTTATTCATTTGCAGCTACGGAAATAAATAATTTGTGAATAAACTGGGGATAAAATCACCAATACAATACACAAACGATCCCTAATGTGTGCGTGCGTGACGTTGTTTGCGTACACGCGCGGGTGCACCCGGCTTGATAATGTTTCCGCCAATCTCCTTTTGGTAGCGCGTAGGTCGTTCTCCGCGGCGGTTGTGTCACTACGCCAGCTGTTGCGGCTACTTGCAATGAATTTTTTTCTCGTTTTCAGATACTTACCAGAGCTAACATTACATAATTGTTACATTTCAAATTCAACTATGGTCAGTAAAAGCAATTTAGGAATATTCACATTTTTTACATTTTTTTAATCACATTTTCACACCATAGTGTACGGTGGTATGGACATGTGGAGCGAATGGATAACGAGAGAATGAGTAAGAAAATATATGTGGCAAATGTGAGAGGGAAAACAGAACGTGGACGACCGAAAAAGACTTGGCACGATCAGATCAATCAGAACCTAAAATCTGGCGGTGTCAAAAGTCTGCGTAATCGGAGGGTATGTATGACTAGATGTAAGGATGTGAAGGAGGCGAGGAGTGTATAGGCCTCTCTGCCTACCCCTGCGGGGAAACGGCGTGATGGTAGTAGTAGTAGTAGTATACAGAATACATATCGCCGATGCATGTGGTAGTTTTTAACACCCTAAGGGAAAGGTTAAATATCACATTTGAATTCTCAATTCCAGTAATCTACGCAGAACTGCTGATTTTCAGTTCAAATTTATAAAGGTATAGTAATCAAAAGTCCCGATTAAATTGAAATAAAAACAGAAATTATACCACACTTAGGTAAGGTTATAGGATGATGAATACAAACTTGTTATAGAGTTTTGTTTCTTTCAAGGTCTTTTTAATACGTCTGTGTCGGGGTATTTTCCAGCCAAATTTGGCAAGAATGCGAGCAATTGTTTGATTTTAGCGCATTAAATCAGATTCTGCGTGTAAAATAGCTGTATCTTTTGAACTAAAGGTATAAAATAGCTATATTTAAAAAAAAAATAGTAAAAATTATTAATTTATCTGTAATAAACATTTTGCTGTTTTTTTAGCTTACAAAATATGCAAGTTATATTTTATAACATTACAAAAAAATTATGAAAAAACTCAGGTTTTCATTATTTAGGACATTATTATAAATAATATTTATCAGAAATACATTTTTCCTAATGGCAGACATACTTTATTTGCGCCGTGAATGTTTTTAATATTAAAAATCGGCAGGTAGGTAAATTCTTGGACGTTATACTTAACAGGTTACTATACGGCCAATGTTTACAAGTTTTCCACACTCCACTGCTAATTTACATAAACCGAGTTTTGTCGGCTCTTGCTTTTTACTAATAATTTGTATGAAATATGTTTAGATTGCTAATATATTTAATAAGGGTCCAACAAAATGTAATTTTTCCCTTTTACAACTATACTTTACCTCCTCCCTACAGTCTGGATCAAGTGAGAAGCATATCAACACACAATTTTCTATCTTTTTACTTTATATCTTAGCCACAGAAAACAATGTAAAACCATAGAAAGCAATCCTTACTTTGTAATTATCTCAAATTATATCAAAATAAGTTAGGGTCTTCAATCTGGGCCACGTGACGCTTAAATACTAAAATTCAATCAAACCATCTTTCTATTAACACATTTTGGACGGGTGTTTTTTACGCGTGCAGACTGCTGGCGACGGGATTTGATAATTATGCACATCTCTTTGTTAAGGTCTTAAGACTTTAACAAAGAGATTAGTACATAGTATTCATATAAAAACATTAAATATGTAATTCCTTCTTTTGTGACTTTAAAATAGGCTGGCGCAGAAGGTAAAAATGACCATCCCGTCCATAAGCATCAATCGACCAAACGGGTAGAAATATCTTTCTCATCTGAAGCTTGGTTTATTATACTACAAATAGTATCTCATTATACTATAATATTATAAATAATATCAAATATAGTAATAAAAAATTGTGAGAATGCCGATATGCGGTTGTATGAGTAGGCTGTGCGGCCAACAATGCTTAGCTCGAATATTAATTAACAGAAATTAATGTACTTAATTCTTTCTTTCAATACATTTTGCATTTTATTTATGTTAGACTCTTACATTTACATGCATTTCTGCTGATAGAAAGTTAGTTTCTCCAAATGTGCATTGGAGAGAATGGGACAAAACGGTCACTAAAATTGTCAATGTTTCCTTAAATAATGCTCGCTTCAACAAAATCAGTAGTATAAAGACCGCAATACATTAACACGTTGACTGCCAACTATGATATAATTCGTAGATTGCGTTCTTTGCTAGGACACCGACTACGAGTTATCTCCTATGGTTCGGTCCGCCTCCGTAGTGTAATGGTCAGCACGCTCGGCTACCGTTCTGGAGGTCCCGGGTTCGATTCCCAAGGGGTGTAAAATAAATATAAGTGATTTTTTCACTGTAATATTTATTCAATATTACCATGGACTTGTACCTGAAGCGGAGGGCTGATCACCTTTCCTTCATGTGTAAACGATCAAGATAACACTGCGTTAATATGACACAGTGCCCTATGCACCATTCGGGTGCGGATAAGGGTTTCATTATATTTTTATTATGGTTACTTGCCATATTTGTGCTGCTACAATAAAATTCCTAGTAAATCAGTGCTAATATGGATAGATGATATTTAGGAAGAGAACAATTTTTTTTGAATTACCTAACGTCCAAGTGACTCTGAAATCTAGCTACGGCTTATGCAACACCGTTTATCATGTCCCTACTCAGGCTTCAACTTTAAAAGTTTCATAGCCTATGCCTACTTGTGAGTGGATTTACTCTTTATGTTTAAAGTTACTATAATTTCATGTAATTCATGAGTGAAAATTCTAGGCAAAAACACTCGCTGGAAGAGAACAAAAATTCAATGCTGGCTTATATGAACAGAAAATTTGTTAATAAATGAACAGGAAATATAATTTTAAAAAAATTCTTTAAAATCAAGTCAAAAAGTAAAAGAATATTTTTAAAGAATTGGCTTTTTCGATCGGAATTCTGAAAAAAGCCGTGGCACTCAACGTGTTAAATTATGCTCAAAATCAGTAGCGTAAAGACCGCAATAATTTAATAAATGCCAAGTTTTCCACTTAGGGTAGAGTTGTTCGGCATTCAGATGAAGAAATGGATTGTTGGGGAGTTAATTGAAGTGACTGACTTAGTGATTTCGCTCACACCTTTCAAGAACGTCATAAATAAAAAAACTTGATTTTTCAGGAGAACGTTTTTAAAGTTTAAAAATATAACACAATATATTAAAAATAAATATCATGCCACTATTGAACTTTTCATTGTGCAACAGATATTTTCAGGTAAAACCTGAAGGTTTTTTCTCCATTTGAAAAATATTAAGTTTATTTAAAAAAAATAATTAAACAATACCTTTTCTTCCAAATGCAAAAACAACATTTTCTGCCCTGTAGCGGGTAAACATTAAGATAAAATATGCCTCTTTTGCTGGGATATAGTACATTTTCTGGGCATTCCGAAAACATGCACAACTAAAAATTGACGATTTTTTATTTATGACGTTCTTGAAAGGAGTGAGCGATTTGTCATCATTAATTTTGACTGAAGGGCAATATTTATCTCTGGTATTTTTTTTTCTATGGCGGTAAAATACTGGTAAAATACAAAGCATTTCTGCACATTAAATAAAATTTCGATTTTAAAACACAAAATAAACAACTCCAGTCAAGATATATTTATCTAAAATAATATCTGGTGCCTTGTGTAGGATGAGTCGTTTGTGGGATGTGATTTTATTATAATCGTGAGTTTTTTTATATAGCTTAGTGAAAAAATAGTTAATTTGTATTTGTTTCTGCAGAATCTTAGCAGATTTTGCTTCGTGGAATCCGCAAAGTAAATGCAATTGACATTCTACTATTGACCTTCAATCATTTAAGACATTGATGATCTTTTATTGACCGTGAACAGCCCCTATAGATAATTTAAACAGTGATGTAATACATTACGATATAATAATCTTTGTGTGTTAGTTCTCACACAATTTCAATATGCCATACTTAACCTTTTAACCGCGTTCACTTTGTTCCTGAGAGACGCCCGTGCGCGGCGGTATTTCGCCGTTTTTTAAATGATTACTTTTATCATGTATTTAGTTAAGAAACGATTTATTCTCTTAATCAAAAACGTTCAATGGGATTCATTGTGCCTTTTTGGTACTCTATAATACACTCGTGTCACATTATTCTTGAAATATATCGTAATATAAACAAATAAGATCGTAACATAAATAAATCAAAGCACGCATCGTGTGTCACTCTTACCCACTGGCGATGCGTAGCGTCGAGAGTGAGACAGATATAGGGTATGATTATGGCGCGAACTAATTACCGACCGCAAGAAAAATCAGGGATCTGTTCTTTTATTTATCCTTGTGATGTTACAAATTATTAGTCAGATATTTCAACAGATGTCATAAGGCCAAGGATTGACGTATTATTTTATCCAAAGTTCCACACCATGAAAAAATCCCTCCAAGTTGAACTGAGGTTCGAAACTTGGAGCAAAGTAAAAACACAAACGGTTACGTCAGCCGCGTACAGGGAATGTTTTGTGAAAACACATACGGTTATGCGAGCCGCGTGGATCCGGTTAAGTGTTGACTATAAAGATCTAGGGTTAATGAACAATGTATACAGATACATGTGTAGTACCAAAAGTAAGTGTAAAGTAATATTAGTGAAAATGATGTCATTGTACAAGACATTCCATAGGGCTTTATAAGAAAACAGGCCACCAACATAATCACTTTATAACCAATAGTAAACAGTTTGATTTTGGCAGTAATTTTTAATGTTGCCAGTGTAAAATATTGTATTTATGGCTGTTAAGTTTTTTAATAATAAAAAATGTAACTAACCAGTGATTTGAACATAAAAATAAACAATTGTTAATTAAAAGAAATATGCAATATTATTTTGTCCATTTATATTATGTTTTAAAATCATATTAAAAGCTTTAAAAATATTATTTATATGTGAAAACATATTGATTTCGCCTGGAATTGACAAATATATTTTTTTTATTTAAATTTACCGGTATGTTGGTATCACTGCACTAGTTAAGTGGGTGCTTGTGTATCTTATTTATGTAGCATATTATCTATGGTGAGAGTGTCATACACCAGCATTGGACTGTCTCGCTTACTGGCCACTAATGTTTACAAATGACAAGCCCCAAAACTATAAATTATCCACAACATTTTGAAAGTGTCCTAAATACTTTTTCACAAATCTGGATTTTCTCCACTTATAGGAGTATTTTTCATATTATTTTTTGACATCTCATCAAAGATGAATCTTCATCTTTGATGAGATGTAATTGGAGAAAATCCGGATTTTTGGTACAAGTATTTGGACACACTCAAAATGTTGTAAAAAAATTATCTGTTCAAATTATAAGCTTAAATGATAAAAATGAAAATGATGTTTTCTGGCGTTTCTCATGTATGTGATTATAATCCAGGATTCGGACCTCACATACTAATATAAGAGTTTCTGCTCAGTAAAAAGTTTCTTTTCATCTCTCCAATAAATGTCTCTAGTGAAGTTCTAGTGATTCAATAACAATGTTTCTAAATTGGTTCATATATATAGAATTTCAGTAGTGTGGTTGTCAATTATGGCTAGAATTGGTGAATGTTACACATGTGTAAAGCCTATGACGGTCGTCAGCCCCGACTTCCATATTCTTCTTCATCTTTGATGAGATGTCGAAAAATAATATAAATTATCCCGTTTCGCTGTCTCAGAATGTCTATATGGCCTGCCTTATTGGAATGTCTTGTCTAATGTCTTTGTGTAAACGAGATTTTAAGCTTTAGAATGTAGAAGAAACGGTTTTGCTTTGTGACTTAAACATTATTTGACTTGTGATAACTTTTTTTTGTTACTAGGAAAAATTGTAGCAGAAATATAAATCTCTGCCGAACCTATTAATTGTATTATATTAAACATTTTTTAGGACAGAAAATTTATATGTGAAAGTTATATCGTGCAATTATAACATTTTTGTATGCATATTAATTATACTTATTGTTTGTTCAAAAACTGAACCATTTAATTTGGTCGCTTGTTATAGTATATAATAGTAAAATGATTATACACTTTATAATTTTTTTTATTTACTAAGTAGACGTTTGAAATATGAATTGTAATCAAATCCTCAATCAGAGTTGATTACAATATGTCTCCGACTCGGAAATAATTACAAATATGTACCTGTATAAACAAATGTGTGAAACTCCAAAAAAACAAGACAGTTATATCTTTCTCTTGCCTGATGCGGATACGGAATTACCAAACATGTTACGTTTCCATGTCATGTTAATGTAACATACGTTTTCATGCTATTATATTAAACCATATCCGCTCCCTAGGCGGATCATATGGAGTCTCCAGGCTTTTCTGTCGGCTGCCCTTGCATCCTCCCAAGTCAGATCCGCGTCCCGAAGTTCTGACGTGAACTACCGACGATTTGTCAGCAGTGGTCGTCCTGGGCGGCGCAAACCTGATGCCTTGTAAAAGAGGCAAGCTTGATGGCGGCTCTCGGGAGGCATGCGGAGTACATGGCCAAGCCATGAATCGCTGAATCGCCTTTTCTTGTGTTAATGAAAACTATTATTTTTTTATGTTAACACATTTCGGACGGGTGTTTCTTATTGCCTATGGACCGCTGGTGACAAGATTTGATAATTGTGTACATAAAGTTTAGACCTTTAAAAAGAAATTGGTATAAAAACATTAAATAATTCCTTCTTTTCTGACTTTGAAATGAGGCCGGCGCAGAAGGTAAAAATACACTTCCCGTCTTTAAGCATCAATCGACCGAACAGGTAGAAATACCAATCCTGTCCTAAGTCTTTTAATTATTAAAATTGTGTTTTTATGTCATTACGTTTTCTATTTTAGAATTTTTAAAATTAATTCATCTTTTTTATTATAAGTTGAAATTGAATATCTAATACATGAACCTAAACATATGAAATGAACGCTAATAAATTGATCACGGATTGTAATAAATATTTCTCCTTTAAAAAAACTGGATAAGTTTCACATATCAATATGGACATGTTTGGTAATTATATATACATTACCTAAATATACGAGGGTCATCTGGAAAGTAGTATGTACCCGTTTGGGAATATAAAAAAAAAGTTGTAAAGAACATACCTTAAACTAGTTCTCTCCATAGTCCAAATTTAAGCATTTGTACATTAAGACGTGTGACAAGTTTTTGTATCCCAATGTCCATATTCCTCCGCCACCAGTGTATGGGTACTACTTTCTGGATGACCCACGAGTGATATATAAATTATGAGATCTCAGCTATTATAGCGAGCAATGAAGCATTCATTTTTTTAAACTCCCATATTGGTTATTTATCGTATTAAGGTAGGGACTGACCGGAGCGTCGCTCGTGGCGAGCGCTTCGACTATGGTTGGAGCGCTCGGCTCACTTTACTGACTACACGCGAATGCTCGCATCGTAACGTGTTACGTTAAGACGAAATGGCTCTGGTCAGTCCCCACCATTACAAGATTGGCAATATTATTCAGTGAATTAGTTCTGTAGAAGTGTACTTCTTCTAAGAAAGTCAAAAATTCCTATAAAATATTAAATCACCATTTATTATTTTGTTGAATGATTTATTTCACTTAATTATAAAGGAGTTATTGCTGTTTATTAGTGATAGAACCCTCATTAGATAAATAAAAAAGGAATTCTTAATTAGACTTTTTCTTTACAGCCAAATATTCGATAAATACAAATAGTGAACAGGTTTTGGCTTTAAAATTAGAATTGGTTTAAAAAAAAAAACACCATTGGTGAATGTTGACATGATCACACAGTAAAGACTGTTTTTAATGAATATTTTAAATAAAAAGGGAACTTCCCTAGTGAGGCTGTTAGTTTGAACTAAAAATATGCTTTTTATAAGCTTGTGCTGTTGTTTTTAAGGAAATTTGTGTTGTTTCTTTTGTAGGTAGCCATCTGTATGGTGTAAATGAAATGCATAATTGGAAATATGCGCACGGTTAAAATCAGTTTAAAAAATCCGACATTTTATATATGCTCTTCGAGTTATGGCCAAAATTCCAATTACAGTGGTTCAAATTTACTGTAATTTCTTTCCTTACCTGTTATATGAGCTTTATTCTAGATCCAAAAAAAAGACACTTTGAGTATATAAACTTTTATTAAAAAATATATATAAATGGGGACATTTCATAAAACATGTTGAAGGTGAGATCAAGTGTAACCTGCCGAAGAAGCTGTAACATTCTTATTTGTAAGTACACACATTTTTACAAATTCTCAGATGTTAGCATATGTTCAAATTTTGTATATTTGTCCCATGATATTAAAGTCTTTTCCACTGACTAACCCTTAACCCTTAACCCTTGTCCGCCTTCGTAGTGTAATGGTCAGCACGCTCGGCTACCGTTCTGGAGGTCCCGGGTTCGATTCCCAAGGGGGGTAAAAATAAATATAAGTGATTTTTTCACTGTACATTAAGTTGCAAATTGGAAGCATATTATTACCAAGACTGACGTTGAGCAACGCGCGTATCATTCGACGCTACACCTAATACTTTGACTGATGAGTTTTAATGAAGATAAATAAAAAATAATAATTAAACCCTTATCCGCACCCCAATGGTGCATAGGGCACTGCGTCATATAAACGCAGTGTTATCTTGATCGTTTACACATGAAGGAAAGGTGATCAGCCCTCCGCTTCAGGTACCAGTCCAGGGTAAAATTGAATAAATATTACAGTGAAAAAATCACAAATATTTATTTGACCCCCCTGGGAATCGAACCCGGGACCTCCAGAACGGTAGCTGAGCGTGCTGACCATTACACTACGGAGGCGGACAAATAAAAATTAAACTCATTAAAGTGGTATATTCAAGTGTTTAATTTTAATAAAATAATCATGTCATTCCACAAAGTTAATGCCGAATCAATAAATAATACAGTAATTTGAGCATTTTATCAAAGGTGATTTGCAGTTTAAATATATCGTAAACTTACATTAAACAAGTTACACTTGATCTGTGCCTCACTCTTCATATAATTTAAACATTAAAATTTCTCATTAGTTATAAAAATATAATATTAACGTCAAAAATAGTCCAAAGTGAAGAGAGGGCTACTAAAAACTTCACTCTGGTCTACTTTATATATTTATATATGCATAGGTTGTTTTTTTTTTTAGAGGTAAAATTCAAATTTCCCGCAATAAGGCATTTTAAGGCGGGTGATATGCGGCAGCATAGCACCCGCCATGTGGCATGTTGCGCCATTTTACTGAAACTAGCTCTGTGATGTCAATGCCATTCAACTGAGGTACAAAGAAGTCAGTAATCATGGTTCTGAAGCGCTCTCTATTGACCGTAACATTCTGGCCAGCATCGTCTTTAAAAAAACACGGGCCAATGATTCCACCCGGCCATACAAAACACCAAACAGTGACTTTTAATGGATGTAAGGACGTCTCCACAAAGGTTTCCGGGGTTTCTCCACTTCAAATTCGGCAATTCTGCTTATATTGACATATCCATTTAACCAAAAATGTGCCTCATCGGTGAACAAAATTGTGCGTTGAAAAAGAGGATCAAGCTGAATATTGTTTTGGTCCACTTATCGAACGATGCGCATGATCATCATTCATTAATGGCGAAATAGCATAACATGACTATAAATCAACTATTATTAGATTAAAACCAATATTTTTAGCTTTTCCACTTTTTTTATTTGACCAGCGACCGGGTTTCGTTGTTACCGACATCATCAGACTGGTGATGTCTGATGATGTCGGTAACGACATCATCAGACATCACCAAATAAAAAAAGTGGAAAAGCTAAAAATATTGGTTTTATATATAAAACCCTAATCCGCACCCGAATGGTGCATAGGGCACTGTGTCATATAAACGCAGTGTTATCTTGATCGTTTTTTTTTACACATGAAGGAAAGGTGATCAGCCCTCCGCTTCAGGTACCAGTCCATGGTAATATTGAATAAATATTACAGTGAAAAAATCACTAATATTTATATTACCCCCCTTGGGAATCGAACCTGGGACCTACAAAACGGTAGCAGAGCGTGCTGACCATTACACTACGGAGGCGGACAAAAATATTGGTTTTAATCTAATAATAAATTAAAAATGCAATTCCATCACAAAGTGTCAGTGGATAATATAAATCTATTATAAATCAACTGTCGAATTGGCAGTGTGGAAAAACAATGTTATCAGTTTAAAATCCAAACATCTAAAAAAACCACCTATATATCTTAATATAAAGCACAAAAACACCAATGTAAGATAGAAATATTTTTGCTTAAATATGTATGAATACACTGAACTCCTTATTCACACGATAGATACGTTCCACGCGTTACCGTGCAAAGGAAAAGTATACTTAAATAATAATAAAATATATTATTTTTGACATCTCATCAAAGATGAAGAAGAATATGGAAGTCTGGGCATTTACGGGGCTGACGACCGTCATAGGCTGGTTTAAGTGATCACTTTACACATGTGTAACATTCACCAATTCTACCCATTACTGACATGTGTGTGATTGAAATCCAGGATATGGACCTCACATACTAATATAAGAGTTTCTGCTTAATAAAGAGCTTCTTTACATCTCACCAATAGATGTCTTTAGTGAAGTTCTAGTGATTCAAGAACAAGGTTTCTAAATTGGTTCATATATATAGAACTTCCAAGAATTTGAGTAGTGTGGTTGTCAATAATGGGTAGAATTGGTGAATGTTACACGTGTGTAAAGTGATCACTTAAACCAGCCTATGACGGTCGTCAGCCCCGTAAATGCCCAGACTTCCATATTCTTCTTCATCTTTGATGAGATGTCAAAAAATAATATGAAAATAACTCCTGTAATTGGAGACAATCCAGATTTTGTGAACAAGGGACACACTCAAAATGTTGTAAATAATAAAATATAGTGGATAGTATTTCTAGTATAAAAATCTATTCAGGATATCAAAACATAAAATTGTTTATTGCTTATCAAATCTTAATTTTAATTAAAAAATAATTTTTAAAATTATTCACCTAGCCCCCTTCCGCATACCTCTCTGCTATGCACTGAGTATGTGCCCTATGGTATGTACTGAGTAGTTACTTAAAGCGTAAGGGAGTTCGGTATATTTGAATCCATCAAAAGGGTCTTTTCAAAATACAAAGTTAACTTTTTAAATGTATTGAACATTAAAAGCAACTTTATGGTTTTAATGATGTTACTGATATAAAATAAAATTGCCATTTATAAAATAATTTTCTGCTTTATAAATGACAATATTTTAAACATTTTGCCATTGGTTTACATTCATAAAGCATCACGGGGTTGACCTTATGAATGCCTGGTATTATGCAGAAAGGAACCAGACCACATCCACTGGTTAATGAGGTTTTAAGTTTGGAACGCGATATAAACTTATTCATCAGTGGATCAAAAAGTGTAAATTGTACTGCATCTGTTTCTTATATATATGAAAGAACTTTTTTTAAATCCTTTTTAAACTAATGTTTAACTTAGTAAATACCACTTTCATCAAAAGTGGTATTTACCAGGTAAAACATAAATTAAAAATGGATAGATTTTACCACAAAGTGACTGCCGAATCAATCAATAGTTCCTTCCTACCTTTATTTAGTTCCTCATATTACGCAGTCTAATACAATAACTTCTTTAATCTCTTATTCGCACCCAATGGTGCATAGGGCACCGCATCGTATCGACGCATTGTTATCTTGACCGTTAATTGCACAAAAGCAAGATGATCAGTCTTGCAATTCTTGTGTCCCGGGTCTTGTGTATATTTAATTAATATGAGAATGAGAATCACTTGTATTTATTTTGACCCCTTGGGAATCGAACCCGGGACTTACAGCATAGTAGCCAAATGCGCTAACCATTACACTATACATCTTTAAATATTTTGGGTTATACAGAAATACCTTTAAAATTCTTACTGGTTTCAAATTTATGGCCATTGCCCCATCACAGTAGTAATTTTAATACAATTTGTACCCGAGGCAAAAGTGTTAACATTTCATTTAATTATAGTAATTTTTAAAAATAATTAATTATTAAAACAATAAAAAAAATACCTAAAAAGACCCTTTTGATTTTTAACAAGTACAATGAACAGCGATGTTGATAATCTAATAAAAATATATCATTTACACAAACGTAGTAAAGTATTTTGTAATTGCAATTTCACCATCACAATTGAGTACAATTCATTTGAAAAGGGAATGTCAATAGGTAATGTTAAAATTTAATCATAATTACACTAGTCATGATTTTATATGGGCGTTTGTGCACTACGCGGAATTTTACTGTCCGACACGTCAGTTAGCATATAAAACGGATGATTGGCTTGTGCTTTTGTCCCATCTTTCTTCGGATCGGTGCTCTTGATCGGTGCGTGAACACGTTGCGCGTAAATGCGATCACGCTAACTATCGTAGTCGCTTTTTTCAAAACCGGACTGCCAGACGGTAAAATTCCGTTTAGTGCACAAGCGGCTTAAGTCTAATTAAAAGGAAGAAAAATCATTTATTTTCTCATTTCACCCTTTCTATTAAATACTACAGTAAGTCCTCTACTAATGTGATAATTGCGTTCCGAAGGTTTTCATATAAGTCAAAAAAAAAAAATTGTGATACATATATGGTATGTATAATTTGCACCAATTTCATGGATATAGTTCATATCACTCACTCCTTTCAACAACGTCATATATCAAAAAACTTGATTTTTCAGGAGATCATTTTTAAAGTTTAAGAATATAATAAAATGTATTAAAAATAAATATCAAGCCCTTATTGAACTTTTTACTATGCAGCAGATCTTTTTAAGTAAAACCTGAAGGTTTTTTCTCCATTTGAAAAATATTTAGTTTATTTAAAAAAATAATTCAACACTACCTTTCTTCTTCTTGTAGCGGGTAAATATTAAGTTAAAAATATGCCGCTTTTGCTGGGATATAGTACACTTTCTAGCCATTCCGAAAACATGCACAACTTAAAATCGATAATTTATGATTTATGACGTTGTTGAAAGGAGTGAGCGATATGTGAAAACAGAATAGATCTACATGCGTAGAAAATGCAAACGTGGAAAGAATCTCGATCGCAACACACACATAACTGACAAGGGAGAAATCTAAATTATGATTTAGTCATTAATCACTTCCTGTGGACAGAAAAGGTGGAGGAAAAAGGTGCAATTTAAAATGGTGTAATTACGAATTCACATGGTGTAATTACGAATTCACATAAGTCGAGGACTTACTGTACTTTGCTTTTACTATCAATATGACTATATAAAGCACATTTTTAAGGCACAAAAGATTCAGCTCCATCGAGATTTATCATATTTTAAATTGTAGAACCATTTGTACTCATACTCGGTGTCCAAAAGTAACAAAATATATTTTTTACCGCACGCCTATTGGTCGCGGCGTGTTGGAGCGGAAAATTTACATGACTACGTCTCATCATGACGTATGGAATCGAAAGTAGAGCGGACACCGTAGGCACAAAAAACGCGCCTAAGAGTGTCAGAAATAAAGACTCTAAGAAGCATATCTGGCAAGAGTCCACGAGACGGAATAAGAAACGCCAGGACAAGGGAAATATGCGAGATGGAAAATGTCGTCAGGTGGGGAAGACAACGAAGGAGACAATGGTATGCGTATGTGAGCGTGTCGCCGCTAGCGCAGCCGCCCTGCAGTCCCGATCTAGCTCCATCAGATTTTTTTATTTCTGAGGGTCAAAGGCACACTCGAAAGACCTGTATTTATCAATCTATCATATCGTGGGTATACTGGCAAACGTTAATTCACTGTACCCGCTAATACCTGCTACTAAATTTAAAGTCCGCCTCCGTAAGTGTAATGGTCAGCACGCTCGGCTACCGTACTGGAGGTCCCGGGTTCGATTCCCAGGGGGGGTCAAATTTTGAATAAATATAAGAGTGATTTTTTCACTCTTATATTTATTCAATATTACCTTGGACTGGTAACGGAAGCGGAGGGCTGATCACCTTCCTTCGTGTGTTAATGATCAAGATAACATTGCGTTTATATGATGCAATGCCCTATGCACCATAGGGGTGCAGATAAGGGTTTGAATGAAATGAAAATTCAAATTTGAATGTACTTAAATATGACATTTTAAACTACTTAGTGTTATTTTGCTAGTTTATAAAACGTTGAAAACTTCATAATATGCATCATTAAGTCAAAATTGCATATTTTTAAGTTAACGTTTTTTGCCAGTACACCCGGTATACGATATCTAATACAATCAAAGTTAAAATGTCTTTTAACCTTCTAAAGTTAAAATGATGTTAAAATATGTCAGACCGTCGATCCAGTACCATCATTGTTACAATAAAAACGATAATTAATAATAAAATTTTAAAAATGACTTGGCCAACTCGGCTGTCCAAATTTAAAAAACACAGTAAGGGACATTTTTTTGTAGTAGGTTTTTTTTTGCATTTATGGACTAAGTAGACTCTACTTAGTCCAAAAATGCAAAAAAAACCTACTACAAAAATAATATCCCTTACTGTGTTTTAAATTTGGACAGCCGAACTATTGCTGCCGTCTCTCCATCGCAGTTTCAGTGGCTTGTCACTCAGTTTAATTGTCGAACGTGAGAAGGAAAATGTCCCTTCTCGTGCGTATGAAGATGGTGTAGCAGTGCTCCTCTTCGTACGCGTCCAGCCCGCTGATGGGTTCGGAGTCCCCGTTGCGCAGGATGTGCTGATACGAAGGAATCCCCAAATCCGTCACTTGAGGGTCCGTGAAGTCTATGAGGTGGTAAAAATTTACCTGGAAAAGTAAATATATATAGCAAAAATACCACAACTGAGCAAGGTCCATTTTTATAATTTAAAGGTCATCGTACCTCGCCCCAATAAGTTCCGATTATCAAAATATTAGCGTGTATTAAAATACACGTTATATCCATATTGACCGTCAAGTATTTGGAATCCCCATTTTCCAAACAAATGTATAGCTGCGTAGAGTCTGAAATTAAAAAAGGCGGTGAAATCAACTAAAAATGGTAATTATTTATTGATTTGGCGTTTAATTTGTAGAACTCCATTTTAATTTATGTATTAATTTTAAATCAAACACAGATTTTTTGAGTCTACTAAGTTGTATTTTATTAACAAAAACACATACGAATGTCATTAGTTTGACATTCGTTTGATATTGCCCTAACAAGGCGAAACAATTGTCACAATATAATTTTATATGTGTTTTTGTTGATAAAATACAACTTAGTAGACTCAAAAAATCTGTGTTTGATTTAAAATTAATACATAAACATAAAAAAATGGTAATGTTTTAACTTATACCTAGATTCGTGATAATTCCATGTATTCGCAACCTTTCCTCTTCGGACTAACAACTTCAAAGTGTAATTTTTAAAATGATATTATACTTTTTTTTTTTATTATTTTTTGACATCTCATCAAAGATGAAGAAGAATATGGAAGTCTGGGCATTTACGGGGCTTACGACCGTCATAGGCTGGTTTAAGTGATCACTTTACACACGTGTAACATTCACCAATTCTACCCATTATTGACAACCACACTACTCAAATTCTTGGAAGTTCTATATATATGAACCAATTTAGAAACCTTGTTCATGAATCACTAGAACTTCACTAGAGACATCTATTGGTGAAAAATAAAATATCTTAATAAAAAGCTTCTTTACATCTCACCAATAGATGTCTCTAGTGAAGTTCTAGTGATTCAAGAACAAGGTTTCTAAATTGGTTCATATATATAGAACTTCCAAGAATTTGAGTAGTGTGGTTGTCAATAATGGGTAGAATTGGTGAATGTTACACGTGTGTAAAGTGATCACTTAAACCAGCCTATGACGGTCGTAAGCCCCGTAAATGCCCAGACTTCCATATTCTTCTTCATCTTTGATGAGATGTCAAAAAATAATATGAAAATAACTCCTGTAATTGGAGATAATCCAGATTTTGTGAACAAGTATTTGGACACACTCAAAATGTTGTAAATATTATACTTTGTTACATTTACATTACAGAAACAGAAAACAGCACATTTTTGTGATTTTTTAGAAGGGAAAGAAAGAAATTAATTTTGAGGTATAGTTTTATATATTTGGTATTTAGTATTCACTAAAAAATTTTTGTATTCACAAAAAAAAATTTGAAGAATAAAAAAATATATATATCATCAAATCACAAGTAACCGCGAACCCAATTCCCATCTGTACAATGTTTTTGGGCTACTTGCGCTCTACCAAAAGTATGCAAACAGAACACTTATGAGCATCTCTCGCTCTCTACCGACAGTTTGTAAAAGACGCTTTTGAGCGTAGCGCTTCCCGCAAACAACGTGTGACATGATAAATGACCCTTATATAATAAATTTGGGTTGAGTATTCCATAGGTAAGTGATTACCGCATTCGGCTAGCACACTAGAGGACCTAGGAATACCGTTGTCTTTTTTGTTGTGTTCCCCGCCTAACGACATTTTCCATCTCGCATATTCCTCTTGGTGTTCCATATTACAAGAGTAGAGTCTTGCCAAGTATGCATTTAAGATTTCTTTAAATTTAAATTATATTATAATATATAATGAATTGCAAGCGATACTCACTGCTGTACATGAGGTTACATCCTCTGAAGAAATGAAAAACCTCCCGGTTGCAACTTCCCGCGGGCCACTGGAAGGTCCCGATCTGGAGCAGCCTGTGGTTCACGTACTTGAGCAGTTTGCCGGACTGGGTGATGATGTAAACGTTGTCATTGTAAACGTGGAAATACGACACGCGGTCCGACCCGAACCACCTCGCCAAGAACTGGGGCGGAGTGAACGCGTTGTTGGCCATGACACACTTGAATACCCTGCGATCTTGCGTTATATAGTGACAACAGGCGCCCCTCAAACTAAAACAAAATAACAATATTAATACTCTTCTTCTAACCCTTATCTGCACCCAATGGTGGATAGGGCACCGCATCATATTAACGCAGTGTTATCTTGGTCGTTAGTTACATGAAGACAAGGTGATCACGATAATCTTAACTATTATTAGTTGAGAGTTAGTGTTTTGGCTTGGCGCTGTACAGCTGCCGGCCAAAGCTGCTCCATAACTTTAAATAGATTCCCCCGGATATTTGCATCTCAAGTCCGTAATTTTTTGCATAAATAGAAATACTATGATAAGTGATAAATTAAAATAGCTTAAAGTGAAAAAAGTTCTACAGTTTAGGTGTTATTTGAGAAAAATGCATGAATAATTCAACACAAAAATGCATACGATATGAAATAGAATAAGGAACACCAGGATAAGAGAAATATGCAAGATCCAAGATGTCGTTAGGTGGGGAAGACAACAAAGAAGACCATGGTAAGCGCATGTGAGGAGAATGCAACCATTCAGATTCCCCCACAATGCAAACACTGCATGGCCAACTTCAAGGTAGACCACTAACGAGATGGATTGACAGGAACATAAAAACAGGCCACAAGGCCCACACAACAAGCGGAAGAAGAGATGATTATATTGGATAATGGATTATTGAGCCTATGAATGAGATTTAAATTTTATAGGTGTCTTGATATAAAATACGTATCATTTTTTTCCATTTTTATGAAAGAAGGTGGAAGTCTTGACATCCCAGGGCTTACGACCAGCATTTGGCTAGCTTAAGTGTTCACTTTATACACTCCTGTACCGTTCACCACACTCCCCATTATTAAACATCCATATTGCATTAATTCTTGAAACCTGTTATATCGCTCACTCCTTTCAAGAACGTCATAAATCAAAATACATGATTTTTCAGGAGAACGTTTTTAAAGTTAAAAAATATAATACAATGTATTAAAAAAAAATATCAAGCCACTTACTGAACTTTTTACTGTGCATCAGAACTTATTAGGTAAAACCTGAAGGTTTTTTCTCCATTTGAAAAATATTTAGTATATTTAAAAAAATAATTATACAATATTTTTTCTTCAAAATGCAAAAACAACACTTTCTGCCCTGTCGCGGGTAAATATTAAGTTAAAAATATGCCACTTTCGCTGGAATATAGCACATTTTCTGGGCATTCCGAAAACATGCACACCTAAAAATTGTCGTTTTTTGATTTATGACGTTCTCGAAAGGAGTGAGCGATATATGCAATCGTATCGAAAACCTTACCGCATACCGGTATCTAAGACCATTGCATATGTCATTCATTCATTCAAACCCTTATCCGCACCCCAATGGTGCATAGGGCACTGCCTCATACAAACGCAGTGTTATCTTGATCGTTTAGCACAAGAAGGAAAGGTGTTCAGCCCTCGTAATATGGAATAAATATTAGAGTGAAAAATTTTGCACACACAGCATTTGTAGAAGATGAGCATATGTAGAATGTTTAAATAAAAAAACATATTTTTAAACATGCGGATATTAGGATATGTTTTTTTTTAACACGTTGAACGCCATGGGAGTTATATTTATAACTTATGTTGTGTTTGATCAAGCAGTTGAGTGAGTAATAACTCCAATCCAATTGGATACGCTTCACATTTGCCACGTAACGTAAATGCGTGTGGGTCCCGGGTCCTCGGGTTGTGGTCCCGTGGTTAGTGTCGCGGACTCTTAAGTCATAGTTTCTCGGTTCGAACCCACTCTACCACAATTTGATACTTATTTCACATGATGAGCTGCTTAGGCTCACAGAAATAGTATGAAATTGAAATATTTGTGTAAATAATAAAAAACACACACATATTTCTCTTTTTCATATAAAAAAAAATGTATGCACATTCTGTGTGGCCCCCTGTACGAATTACCCACGTTGGCCCACATTTTACTCTGAAAACTAATAAGTATGAATAAAATTACAGTTGTGGCCCCGAGGGTCGTTTTGTTTTCTAATTTGGCAGTCAATGTGTTAATTTAAGGCAGCAGCAGGCACCTCAGTGGTTGGAGCGCTACGTGCAGCGCAGTCAAGGGATAACTGGAGAAGAGTCATTGCTTCTGCAAGGGTCACAACCCTCAGCAATGAGGATTAAGACGGAGAAGAAGAAGTGTTAATTATTTTCATTTATAGAATATCTAACCTGTAAAATTCCACATTATGTATAACCATTTTGGATGAATTTTCCACTTTGGTTTTCAGGTGTAAAGAATTGGTGCAGGCATGTACGGCAAGCATCTTATCAGTTTCATTATATTTTAAATCTAAACAGAAACCAACATATTATATAAATAAAATGGCGCAATTTATAAACATAAAAATATATGCGGATAGTCGAGAGTCCACTGTGAGGGATGTGAGGTTACTTGCGAGGGATATCCGTAAAATAAGGCAATATATTCTAATACAGTGGTTCTTAACCGTGTTGGAGGTGCCGAACACCACCAGTTTCAAATGCATTCACCAAACCCTTATTTGGAAAAGTTAAATATTATTTTTCAAATTCCATACATGGGTAAATATTATATTTATTGTTTCGGCATGCACTTTGTGGTAAGAGATGATGAAATTGTTAAATAAAAACACTTGATTTTTACCACTTGAGTTTATTTTATTATAACGACTAGTTTCGGAAGCTATGCTTATATTTAGACTGTTTATATTTAGTCCGCCTCCGTAGTGTAATGGTCAGCACGCTCGGCTACCGTTCTGGAGGTCCCGGGTTCGATTCCCAAGGGGGGCAAATAAATATAAGTGATTTTTTCACTGTAATATTTATTCGATATTACCCTGGACTGGTACCTGAAGCGGAGGGCTGATCACCTTTCCTTCATGTGTAAAACGATCAAGATAACACTGCATTTATATGAAGCAGTGCCCTATGCACCATTGGGGTACGGATAAGGGTTTTCTTATTATTATATTTAGAACTGAAGATTGAAGCATAGCTCCCGAAACTAGTCTTCATAATAAAATAAACTCAAGTGGTAAAAAACAAGTGTTTTTCTTTTACAATTTTGGGTATATATTTGTACATAGGTACATAAAATGAACAAAACCATTAAAAACAAAGAACAAAACCATTATTACATGATTTTTATATGAAAACAAAAACAAAATCATAAATATTTACTGCAAATACTTGAAAATAATGACTTCTGCTGTTGCATTTCAGAGACCAGTTCAGAAATACGCGGCTGTACCTTGTTACAATTACTATTCGAATATTGAGCATCAATGGACAACCTAAAAAGAGTTTACTATGCTATCGTACACTCACTACTACAGTATGGCATTATTGCATGGGGAGGCTCATACAACAACATACTGAACTCAGTGAAAATAGTACACAAAACCATAATTAAAGTTATCTTGAAAAAAAAAAACATATTTCCAACAAAATTATTATTTAAAAAATTTCAAGTCCCAAATATAGAATCCATTCATAAAAAAACCGCAGTTTTTCAAATACCAAAGGGTGACAACTATTTAAATTTAACAAAAAATTTATCATCGAGATTCTCAAACGATTTTTCTACTCCAAAATGCAACACCAAGCAATTTCGGCAAAACTTCAAATATTTGGCAATCAAACATTTCAATAAACTCCCTAAAGAAATTAAAAAAATAGATGATATAAAAATCCTTAAGAAAAAAATTAAAGCTCTATACATTTAAATCTTTAAAAAATATATAAAAAAAACTATTATTTCTTTTATTATATAACATTAAACTACGAGTGTAAGTCCCTTTCCAAGCACAAGAGCACAGACTCTTTTATGGAGAGGCACAGCGAATCGAAATATAAAAGTTCTCCATATGTATAAATGATTCAAATGTATTATGTTATAAATAAAAATGTAAATATATTAAATGAATAAAAAAAAAATGTTGCAAGGAAACTATCACTTTTCTATTCTATGTGATTCCCCGATTTTGTAAATCACATTTCGCCATTGTAAAATTATAAAAGATTACAACACGTTATGACCAATAGTACATTTGTTACGAATTATTTCCATCCGTTTGAGTCCCATCCCAGTTAAAAAAGTGTAGGGTGCGGAGTACGAGGATTGTTTTAGCGTTTGTTTGAGCTCTTTCATTATTTTTTTGCTAGATTGATATATTCCTTTCAAATAATATACTAGATCTATTGGATAAATTAATGTAATGGATAAATTAATGTAATGGTCAGCACGCTCGGCTACCGTTCTGGAGGACCCGGGTTCGATTTCCAGGGGGGGTAAAAATAAATATGAGTGATTTTTTCACTGTAATATTTATTCAATCCTACCCTGGACTGGTGCCTGAAGCGGAGGGCTGATCACCTTTCCTTCATGTGTAAACGATCAAGATTACACAGCGTTTATATGACGCAGTGCCCTATGCACCATTGGGATGCGGATAAGGGTTTTATTATTATTGGATAAATTAAAATATCGTACGCCGTATCACTTTTCAAAATATCGTACAGTAAGTCGGGTGTGTGTTTTGACCTCCGCCGAACCCGGGAGACTGACTCGCCGAACCCCCGGGGTTCCATCAAACCCAGGTTAAGAACCACTGTTAAATTAAGTTTTATTTCAAGTGTCTTTTATTTCAGTCTGTAGGTCTTAAAGTGTCACAATCATAAAGTAAGTGACGTAATATCAAAATACTTACACTGTCCGCGAATCATATTTCCACAGCGTAGGGATTGGAAATCAAAAAACATTAGTGCTTCTCTCAGCGTGACAATAATTCTCCCATCTAAAAATAGTAAAATTTTATTTTTAAGATCCACATGAAAAACAATATGAGGATTAAAAATGAATATATTTACTAAATATTATTATCAACTAAGATCAAATACCGCCTATCCAATGCCTGCATTGCTCCTATATTCTTATACGGCTGTGAAACATGGCACCTTACAAGGGCCCAGAGCAGCCGTGCACTGAGCTTTGAGAATAGGTGTCTGCAAATAATTTAGGCGTGCGGTGGTTTGATTTTGTGAGGAATGAAGAGATAAGGCGTAGGACTCAGCACATCTTGGTCACAACTGTCGCCAAGAAAAGGCGATTCAATTTCAATTCAATTTATTCAACAAAAAAAATAATATATACATAACAAACAATATTCAAGGCGTATATATCAAAAGTAAGCAAGAAGACTTAAAGGTGTAGAAGAATCCCGTTTCCGAAAACTCCTTCGGACACATGGAACAGATCAATATCCAATGTGATATTGTTCAACATAGCGGTAGCTCTTCCTACAGGCATAACCATCGGCAGGTTGGTCCTGTGTATAGGAATGTGAAACAATCTATGTCGACGCTGTCTTAGGTAACTATCGGGAACATACAGACCAATGCTCCAGATAATTTCAGGATTATCGATCATACCGCGCAACAATCGATAAAAATGCGTAATCAAATACACATTCCTTCTAGTCTCTAAACTATTGTAGCCAGGCATACCCTGGAGAAACTGGGTCGGGTAGAGCCAAGGATAATAGCCGTACTCTCTCATGTAGAGATACCTCAAAAACTTCTTTTGGACTTTCTCTACCATAAGAGAGTACTTAAGCTCGCGTGGCCCCCAAATCATCGAGCCACTCTCGAGTCTACTTCGCACCAAGGAGTTATAAAGAGTTCTCAGCACGCGGGTATTTTCGAAAACCCTGGCAGTACGCAGAACAAATCCTAGCATTTTCAATGCAATACCACTGACTGCCTCTATGTGATCGTGAAATGTCAGGGTGCTCACAAATCTAACGCCCAGATCCCTAACATTCGATGCTTGCATCAGATTTTCAGATTCAGTTGGCTTGGCCATGTACTCCGCATGCCTCCCGAGAGCCGCCATCAAGCTTGCCTCCTTAACAAGGTAACAAGTTCGCGCCGGCCAAGACGACCACTGCTGACAATTCGTTGGCAGTTCTCGTCTGAACTTCGGGATGCAGTACTGACTTGGGAGGATGCAAGGGATCTGGCGGCCAACAGAAAAGTGACTCCATATCTTCAAACCCTTATCCGCACCCCAATGGTGCATAGGGCACTGCATTATAAAAACGCAGTGTTATCTTGATCGTTTATACATGAAGGAAAGGTGATCAGCCCTCCGCTTCAGGTAATATTGAATAAATATTAAAGTGAAATAATCGCTTGTATTTTTTTGAACCCTCCCCCCTGGGAATCGAGCCCGGGACCTCCAGAACTGGCAGTTACACCACGGAGGCGGACAAAGACATACTCCACATAGGGAGCGGATATGGTTTATATTATGGCTTTTAAGAACAGTGTCCGTCGATGGTGTCCTCATACCAATGAGAACACCATCGACTTAATTAGAGTCCAGGTTTAATGCTTCTGATTATTTTATTGTTTTACCTTTTTATTGTGTTATATCTCTTAATGTATAAAATCTGATTATTAAAAAAAAAACCCCTATATTGTATTAACACATTGTAGTCGGGCGCTTCGAACAATAGACTCTAGCCTATAGCGGGTGTTTTTCGCGATTGGCGCAAAAATATATCGCTTTCTTAAAATTGACACAATTTCTAAACCAAATAATATTTTCGATTGAAATTTTCAAAGAAATCATAAATGACATTTGATCATCAAAAATAAATTATAATCATAATTTTTAATTAAGTATTCCGTATTTCACAATTTTAGAAGCATTGTAAACTATAAAAAATAGTCTTCCCCTCCGAGGTATCATTCCCTATACAATGCTAATATATTCAAATAATAACACACCAAACAGTAAACAAAACAGTGCGAGCGGTATGAAAAATAGTCCAATACGTGAAATGGCTCAAACTAAACTTGAGATTGAGATCGCATAAAAACTCTAGATTTCTGGGGATGCCTTTACAAGCGACACACTAGCCAATCTGGACAAGACATCTCAAATAACGTCAACAGACTATCGCCTAGCACCCAGGTAGCAGATTACCCTTCAACGCGTTTTATTTCACGCTGATAACAAACCCGTATATTGCCGTTTCCCGCCGATAACCGACAGTCGATAAAAACGGCATTTGCCGTGTCTTGCAGTTGACCGACAGTCCGCGAAAAACAGCAAATGCCGTGTCCCGACGACAACGTATTAACATGTAAGTATTTCGGCTCAACACAGGCTATGCCTAAAGAGCCATACATATGATTAATAAAATATAAAAAATGTATCTATGTACCGTAGAACTTGATGTATGTACTTGAACTTGTGTGAAAAAAAATCTGTGACAATAAGTGTCACCTGTCAGGGAAACAACAGGGTAGATCAAATACAGATCTAAATATTTTTTTTGTACTGGGCTCAAGTAACACATCAAAGTTCAAGTAGCCCCGTTCTACGGTACCTAAAAAAAATATATTTATGTATATATATATATATATATATATATATATATATATATATATATATATATATATATATATATATATATATATATATATATATATATATATATATATATATATATATATATATATATGTATATATATATTCATTCATTCAAACCCTTATCCGCACCCCAATGGTGCATAGGGCACTGCATCATACAAACACAGTGTTATCTTGATCGTTAACACATGAGGGAAAGGTGATCAGCCCTCCGCTTCAGGTACCAGTCCAGGGTAATATGGATTAAATATTAGAGTGAAAAATCACATAACTGACTAACTAACTAACTAACCATCACGCCGCTTCTCCGCAGGGGTAGGCAGAGAGAATCGAACGCCACACCACTCTGTCCTTGCAAACATTCTTTGCCTCTTCTACATTCATGCATCTCCTCATACATACCCGACGATTATTACGACTCCTGACCCGGCCGCTTTCAAGTATTCGACATACCTGATTGTGCCAAGTTTTCCTCGGTCGTCCTCTGCTTCTTTTTCAACTACATTCGCCTCATAAATTTGTTTAACCGTTCTTTCTTCACTCATACGCTCCACATGTCCAAACCATCTCAACACACCTTTCTTAATTTTATCGATAATGCTTATCTCAGCCTTACATTCTTTCCTTATTTCATCATTCGAACATCTATCAAACATCGTTTTGCCACACATTCGTCTGAGGGATCGCATTTCGACTGCATTCAGTCTGCTTTCATCCTTCTTTTGCCAACTCCATGCTTCGCTTCCATACATAAGGGTCGGAACCAGAACTCCATTGTGTACTGCCAGTTTAGCTTCCGCTGATAGATTTTTATTTGCTAAAACTGATTTTAGTGCACCATTCACTCTGTTCCCAGCATTCACTCTCCTTTCTATGTCTTTATCAATCTTTCCATCCCTAGAAAACATACTACCCAAATATATGAAATCATCTACCTGTTCCAAAATCTCCCCATTTACCAATATTTCAAAATCACATACCTACCTATTTAACGTTTTTTAATTATCATGTAATTAAAAAACGTTAAATAGGTAGTTTCAGTATATTTTCAAATGTCTCAAACTTTTGAAAGGACTTCTACCTCTAGTTATGGATAAATGTCGGATGGGAAATGAGTCCACGGTAGCGAGCTTGTAGCAGCTGGTCGTCGCGGAAGATATTCTCCTCCGCAAGAACCAGTTGCGGAATGCGGTTGCCCACGATATCCTGCCCCTGTAGTAAATCTCCTTTACACCGCAGTCAAAGGACTTGCTAAAGTGCTCCCATACACTTGGATCCTGAAACAATTTTTTCAATATAATATAAAGGGTAGGCAGAGAGAATAGAACGCCACACCACTCTGTATTTGCAAACATTCTTCGCCTCTTCCACGTTCGTGCATCTCCTCATACTTACCCGCTGATTATTTCGACTCCCTAACCTGACCGCTTTCAAGTATTTAGCGTACCTGATCGTGCCAAGTTTTTATCAGTCTTCCTCTGCTTCTTTTTGTACATTCGCTTCATAAATTATTAGTTAACAGTTATTCATAAGTTATTTTAAATTTATAAGAATGACAAAACTTTTTTTTTTAAAGTTTTGAAATGACATTTCTTGGTGGAACTGCATTTTATATAATAAAATACTGTGTAATTTATTCCGCATGAATTTTGTTTGACCAGTCTGATGATGTCGGTAACGAGGAAACCCGGTTGCTGTGAAATGTCATTACAAAACTTTGAAAAAAAAATTTTTTTTTCAATCTTATAAATTTAAAATAACTTATGAATAACTGTAAACTAATAATTAATGAAGCGTATGTAGTTGGAAAAAGGAGCAGAGGAAGACTGAGAAAAACTTTGCACGATCAGGTATGCTAAATACTTGAAAGCGGTCAGGTTAAAAAGTCGAAATAATCAGCGGGTAAGTATGAGGAAATGCATGAACGTGGAAGAGGCGAAGAATGTTTGCAAATACAGAGTGGTGTGGCGTTCTATGTTAGTAAGTTAGTTGAATAACTATAGGACCTTTGATATGACCTTTGTGATAACTTTTAAAAATATGGATATGCTCATTTATCATCACTGCATATTTTAAGAACATAATAAACATTAAATTAACGCACAATTAATATTGTATGATTTAAATGTAAATAATACATATAATAATAACGAGTTTTTAATTATTTTTCAAGAAAAAACATGAAACTTTTTTTCATTACTTTAGATAGTTGATCCACGAGCAAGCACCAACTTCGGCAAACCCTCCTTGAAATTATGAAGGTTTCAGGATCTAAATTTTTCAGTATCAACTCGACTATCTCCGGTGGCATAAATATCTCGCCGAAAAAAGACATTTTAAATAAATTCGAAAACAAACAGCTTTCAAATTTATGACAATTTGACAGATTACAGAATATCCTTGGTTTTATTTCATAGACAAACGCGTGTCGAGGTATGTTTAGAAAAATGTTGAAATTAGTACCTAACTGTGAAAAATAGTACTAACTCAATTTCGGTATATTACAGCAGAGGTCCCCAACTTTTTTTTATCGTCGCGGACCTTTAAATGTTTGATAATTTTATCGCGACCCACTGAGGGGACGGGGAGGGGAGACATTGATTCTTTATATTAAATTAAGAATTTCAATTCAATTGTTTATAAACATGTCTTAAAATAAAATGCAGTTACACCAAAAAAAATCAATTTAAACACTTTAACTCAATAGAATGCTAAATGAATAAGAACCTTGAGTTTCATCTGGGGGGTAATAAAAAACAATGGCACACACTTGTGTCATGCTCATGTTCAGTTTATTCTGTTACTATGACTGCAGAAAGCTCCTCTTCACACAGATAGGATGTCAGAAATGGTAATAGGGATTTAAATGCTGTGGTGGCAATCTCAGCATATTCCGCCATGACTTTTCTAAGTTTTCTAATTTGCCGGTAGAATTATTGTCTCGCAAGTAGTTTTAAGGCAGCCGTCATTTACAATCTCCAGCAGTTGATCTTCTTGCGCAGACGTGCTAGATTCTCCTGGTTTGTGGACAAATGGGTCGCGGATCCATTACTTACCGGTTCGTGGGCCTTTTCTGGTGGGGAAGTAGAGCACGAGCTATTTTAAAAACCAAGACAGGTGATGGTGCACCTAGCAGGTTCTTGGGCGGCCCGGGGGTCGGGAACCACTGCATTACAGATATATAATATAATAATAATAATAAAACCCTTATCCGCACCCCAATGGTGCATAGGGCACTGCGTCATATAAACGCAGTGTTATCTTGATCGTTTTACACATGAAGGAAAGGTGATCAGCCCTCCGCTTCAGGTACCAGTCTAGGGTAATATTAAATAAATATTACAGTGAAAAAAATCACTTATATTTATTTGACCCCCCCCTGGGAATCGAACCCGGGACCTCCAGAACGGTAGCCGAGCGTGCTGACCATTACGCTACGGAGGCGGAGATATATACATGGAATAATCTACAAATTTACCAAAATTGACTCGAAACCTGTCCAATTAAAATGTCCAAAAGTAGGCTATGAATTCATCAGAGACACATTACAAAAATTTATTTTATTCTCTTCTTAAATCTTGAATGAAATTAAATGAAATTTCAAGTAAAATATTTTCATAAAACAAAATAACAAATACTTCACAAATCTTCCAAAGATCCAGGGTCAGCATCATGGCAAGTTATTAGTCTATTTGCATTTTTTATGATGTCTTAACAGAACTAATAATACACAAATAAAGCATTAAACCCAATTTTCATTAATCATGTATGCTCATCTTTGAACAATTGTTCGAGTGGGTGTTTCAATTTTCTTCTTTTACCCTTTCAAACTTCTTTTCTTTCAAAATCCTTTAATCCAATACATTCCTGATTCAAGTTAACCGGATCCACGCGGCTCGCATAACCGTTTGTGTTTTTACAAGACATGCCCCATACGCGGCTGACATAAGCGTTTGTGTTTTCACTTTGCTCCAAGTTTCGAACCTCAGTTCAACTTGGAGGGATTTTTTCATGGTGTGGAACTTTGGATAAAATAATACGTCAATCCTCGGCCTTATGACATCTGTTGAAATATCTGACTAATAATTTGTAACATCACAAGGATAAATAAAACAACAGATCCCTGATTTTTCTTGCGGTCGGTAATTAGTCCGCGCCATAATCATGCCCTATATCTGTCTCACTCTCGACGCTACGCATCGCCAGTGGGTAAGAGTGACACACGATGCGTGCTTTGATTTATTTATGTTACGATCTTATTTGTTTATATTACGATATATTTCAAGAATAATGTGACACACATGTATTATAGAGTACCAAAAAGGCACAATGAATCCCATTGAACGTTTTTGTTTAGGAAAATAAATCGTTTCTTAACTAAATACATGATAAAAGTAATCATTTAAAAAACGGCGAAATACCGCCGCGCACGGGCGTCTCTCAGGAACAAAGTTAACGCAGTTAAAAGGTTAATCATGTATACTTATCTTTTGAACAATTGTTCGAGTGGGTGTTTCAATTTTCTTCTTTTACCCTTTCAAACTCCTTTAATCCAATACATTCCTGATTCAAGTAAAGGCAACAGCAGGCACCTCGGTGGTTGGAGCGCTACGTGCATCGCAGTCAAGGGATAACTGGAGAATAGTCATTGCTTACACAAGGGTCACAATCCTCAGTAATGAGGAATAAGACGGAGAAGAGAATTCATGATGTCGGTGTGTTATGGCTGAATGGACGTTTTATATTAATTTGTAAATACAAAGTGATAAGCAAGGCATATAGGTATCTAATCCCAAACGTACCTAAGATTGACAACTGTAATATGGCGCTGGAATAAATTTGATTCTATTTTGGCAGATAAATAGTGCGCTGAAAGAGTTTCTGCGTGTTTTTATCATTTTCAGTGCGTTTTCCGGAATGAACATATAAACAGAATGTCAGAAGACATACTTCCACATATTGCCCTTCAAGGTAACCCTGAAGGACGCAGACCCCCAGGCAGACCTCCGAAAAGATGGAAAGACAGCTGGGAGTCAACATCCCGAGAGTGACATGCGGAGGCATAAACAGATCCCTAGGATCTACAAAAAGAAGATCTTCAATAGATATAAAGGTGCGGTTACGAAAAATATTAATGTTGAAAACTGGGCATCGAGTTTGGGAATCTACGCTCTACATATGATATCGATATGCCAAGTATGACAACTACATTTTCTCATATCTGCGCTTTAAAAATCACACTTGTTAGATTTTTTGTGTTAAACTTTTAGTCTAAAGGAGGTAAATTAAGGTCAGCACACATTTGTTTGTAATATAATTTATTGTAATTACGTAATAAAATGACATGTGGAATTCGTGACTTCGAATGAGGTGACTAAAATCATTTCTAGTAAAATCCTTTTAAAAAATGCACAAGAAATTCAAGCCGGCCGTATGGAAGCGCAAATTTCGAGATAGTCAAAAGATCTAGGGGCGTCTTCCGATTTGAGCGTTTTGGTCCAGTTATCGGAGAGGTGGAAGCAATCTTTCTTGAGGTAAAGTTTGTCTAAATTGCTTTGGTCTGAGTGCGTCGTTCTTTCGAACCTCGCGCAACGATAGATGTCGAGCGGGAGATGAGATTTGAGTTCGTAAATATATTTGCGGGAGACGCTGTGCGGGCCGACGTACTGGACGCAGCCGAACACTTCCCCGGGAGGGACCACTCGCAAGTGCACCGTGAACAGCTTGTCGAAGGCCAGGATGATCCAGACGTGGGAGGTCAGCTTTCTGTAGAAGTCGTGGTTGATGGGGATGTGCAGAGTGTGCTTGGGTCCTCGGCGGAGCATCTCGGCGTGGGAGTCGCCATAGTGCAACATGAGCAGGTCCAGCTTGGAGGTCCAGCGCGGGGTGCAGAAGGGGTTGAGGCAGGTGTACAGCCTCTGCGGACAGTTGGCTTCGTGCTCCCTCTTGTCTCTCAGCCCCACCATCGTAGCGCATCCGGAGTTGCTGTTCTTACACGGATACTTCAGTTTTTCCGCAACCTGCAAGTGAAAATCCGCATTACTTTCTGTATATCACTGCCGAGATTTCAAAGGACCAAAGTTGATAAACCAAACTTTGCCGTTGTCACTATCAAGTATTTTGGTTTATAGTTCCTTCGGTCCACTTGGCTCGACCATATTAGAGATCTTTCACACATCTGATCAGAAAAACACACGGCATCTTGGAGCAACACTGAGGATGTGCCGCACTGAGGCTCAGATGACGGCGAATTACGAGCTACAATATATGAAGCCGTCAGCGTAAAAGTGGCCTAAGCCAAAAGCTAGAAACGCAGTATGAAAATAATGGGGTTTGTATATTCATGAATTTTAAATCCATGTACATATATTATGTTGCATTTGATTTGTTCATTTGATCATCTGTTGAAGATTGATTGAAACAAGGATAGGCCGATTTTGCATTAAATTTTAGCAAGTTTTAAAAAATTTGCAGTAGGTAAGTCAGGATATATGAAAAATTGAATGTTAGGCCACTGACAGCCTCATATAATTTCAATACAAATATGAACTGGGGTCTTTTGGTGCCCTGCTTCGAACCCCGTGTAATTTTTGGATGACCAGTACGGGAAAGGCTAAACAAGAAAAAAAATAACCATTACCTTTTCCATAGCCAAGTTCCGGCTGGAGGTCAGGTTGGCTCTGCAAGTGGGGCAGGTGGAGATGCGCTTGCGGCAGGGCCGGCACAGCAGGTGGCCGCGCTGGCACTGGTAGATGGGCGGGGCCGCCACCTCCCAGCAGACCGGGCACTCAAGCAGGCCCAGGAGTGCCTTTTAATATATGTGCATTCATAAAAATCTCAAAAGAAAATAATGAAATCATCAGACAGAGGAAAACTTGACACAATTAGGTATGTCAAATACTTGAAAGCGGTCACGTTAGGAGTTGAAATAATTGACGGGTATGTATGAGGAGATGTATGAATGTAGAAGAGGCAAAGAATGTTTGCCTGCCACGCAGCAGCGTGACGAGTAGTTGGTTTATATCGAGTTGACACACCAATATTCTAAAATATTTCAAATTGACAAATTTGAAAAAAAAATAATACAAACCAATTCGCGGTAATACTCTAAAACAGATGAACGATGTTTTACCGTACTTTCAAATTCACATGAACCTTTACAGGAGTATGGACGTAAATGAAAGTTGATGCGAATTTTCCTCAAAGAAGTATCGACGTTAAAGTACGTCTGTCAGTTGGTATAATGTAATTTGTATACCAATGACATCTGTTGATATTTTTATGTAATTTTGTCATAAAATAATGATGAGTTTTATTTATATTTTTACATAATTTCTATCTTCATAACACATAGATTTCATGATAAAATCAATTCTAAGGAGGCTTGTCCACTACCCGGAATTTTACAGTCCGGCAGCTCGGTTTTCAATAAAAGCGACTACAACAGTTTAACATGATCGAATTTACGCGCAACGTATTCAAGCATCGATCGAGAGCACCAATCCGAAGAAAGATGGACAAAAGCACAAGCCAATCCAAGCCAATCGTCGTTTTAAAATGCTAACTGAAGTGCCGGACGGTAAAATTCCGTGTAGTGCACAAACGCCCTAATAGGTTTTTTTTACATAATTTCTACATATCGCTCACTCCTTTCAAGAACGTCATAAATCAAAAAACTTGATTATTCAGGAGAACGTTTTTAAAGTTTAAAAATATAATACAATGTATTAAAAATAGATACCAAGCCACTTATTGAACTTTTTACTGTGCAACAGATCTTTTTAAGTAAAATCTGAAGGTTTTTTCTCCATTTGAAAAATATTTAGTGTATTTAAAAAAATAATAAAAACAATACATTTTCTTCAAAATGCAAAAACAACACTTTCTGCCCTGTAGCGGGTAAATATTAAGTTAAAAATATGCCTCTTTTGCTGGGATATAGTACATTTTCTGGGCATTCCGAAAACACGCACACCTGAAAATTGACGATTTTTGATTTATGACGTTCTTGAAAGGAGTGAGCGATATCTTCAAATACCTGGATTTCATGATTTTTTTTGCATGTAAAGAGAACCTACTCCCCAGAGAAAGTTGGACGATGAATTATTGTGCTCCCGGAAAGGTTAACAGTAGTCAAGTGGTCAGAACACTCTGTACACACATTGTATCACTATATCTCTTATACTAATACGCGTGAAAGTTTTGGCGTGTGTGAAAGAATCATGAAGAACAAATTACCTCATTTAGACTTCCATCTTGACTTTGTTGAAAATCTAGAAAAAAAGTACATATTTAATTATTGGTTTAAGTGATCACTTTAAACACTGTGCGTCATTTTTCATTGCACATGCATCTATCTGTATGAATAAAAATGTAAATATGTATTTATTTGTTCAAAATCTCGAAAATTTCAGTATTGTTCCCTAAGATTTTACAGATTGCTTTGAAATTTTTACACAATGTTGCATTAGAATACTATCTATATAAATTGAAATGTGGCAGGGTTCTTACTTAGGACAGATAAAATTGTTTTAATTTATTAAAATAACAGATTTGTTGACAGCAATGTCGGCGCCATCTGTTGAATATAACAGCGACACACACAATACTAAATATTTATCATGGTGGACAGCATGCTTCTCGACAGCTGTACTCTCCCATCTAGAGATACCTGAGAAACTTCTTTTGGACTTTCTCTACCATAAGAGAGTACCCCCCAAATCATCGAGCCACTCTCGAGTCTGCTTCGCACCAAGGAGACCCAGTGCACCCGCGATATGTTGCAAGTAACAACATCAAACAAACAAACTTCATGGGTGACATCTAGGATTAAACTTGGTCAGTTGGCAGAAAGCTTTGTTGACCCCCCCTTCCCGGTGTTGTGTGCCTAGTACACATTGCTTCTAATAACCATCAATATCTCTATAAATATAATAAATACAAGGCTAAGATTTTAGGTATTCCTCCATAACATATATACCCATTGATTTAAAAAATAATATTAATATTAATAAGGGTTTATCAGGTACATCGGAGGTATTTTGTGAATATCGGAAACAAATTCGCGTATAAACAGCGCGTGAAGAGTGTACGGGAACCGCGACACTATATTCGCATCTCACTCTTGCATACTTGCACTGTGCAAAGCTTGAGGAGCTCAAAGCTCAATATTCTCTGGCTAGAGCGGCAGTAGCTTTTGGGCTTCCGACGAGAGTGGACCTATGCTTGTTCCGCGAGCGTTGTCAGATTTTTTTTTATGTTTTCAGCAAATAAATCTAAATTATTATAATTTTTTACTTCATTTATAATTAGTTAAGGGAATTAGCTTTGAATGTCCGTATTTTTCTGATTTAAAATAATTTTTGATTGTGTAGTGACTATCCAACACCGGGACGCGCTTTTTATTTAAGCACCCGAAGGAAAAAGGTCGATGCAGGGGTTCCCAAAGTGTGCGCCGTAGAAAGTAAAGAGGGGCACCGTGAGTCGATCCTCTATCATTATCCGAAACCACAAATATTCTCGGGTACCTATAAAGCAACAATTTCTATTTTGAGTGCTTGCATCTTTCCACCCAACTACTATTATTATAGGTACCTATTTCTTTTGATTATAATATTAATCACTATATCTATTCCAAATAGTAGGACGCCGTGACAAAATACTAAACTTGTACTTACAAGTCAGTATTTTGTCTTACAAGTCAGTATTTTCAGCCCGCGGCGCACTTGCGCCGCGGGCTGAAAAATATTGGGAACCCCTGGATTAATGCATACAAGATTCTTTTCTAAATTATTTCACATTTGGAAGTATAGATTTTTAGATTGTTTCACATTCCTATACACAGGACCAACCTGCCGATGGTTATGCCTGTAGGAAGAGCTACCGCTATGTTGAACAATATCACATTGGATATTGATCTGTTCCATGTGTCCGAAGGAGTTTTCCGAAGCGGGATTCTTCTACACCTTTAAGTCTTCTTGCTTACTTTTAATATATTAAATCCCTTACCGCACCCCAATGGTGCATAGGGCACTGCTTCATATAAACGCAGTGTTATCTCGATCGATTACACATGAAGGAAAGGTGATCAGCCCTCCACTTCAGGTACCAGTCCAGTGTAATATTGAATAAATATTAGAGTGAAAAAATCACTTATATTTATTAAACCCCCTGGGAATCGAACCCGGGACCTCCAGAACGGTAGCCGAGCATGCTGACCATTACACTACGGAGGCGGACTTTTAATATAGCCATGAATATTGTTTGTCATGTATATATTATTTTTTTGTTGAATAAATTGAAATTGAAAATTATAGTAACGGAATGTATTCAAAAATCAATCCCTATATCTTACCATCTTTGTCCTTGGTGATTGGAGGTTTTGATTCCTTGGTGGGCAGACTATTCGATCGTTCTACTGAACTACTTGTGCCATTTTCTAGAGCATTACCGCCACTTTCCTTAAAAATAAAATATAAATATCAAACAAAAATATATTTGAAAAAAAAAACTCATGTTAAGGGAAATTTTCAGTTTCTAACCAAATGGTGCATAGGGCACTGCATCATATAGAATCGGTGTTATCTTGATCGTTAAATACGTGAAAGAAAGGTGATCAGCCACGCATCAGATATCAAAATTGAATCAAACAAAAATGTACATGAAAAAAAATTTATGTTAAAGGAAATTTTTAGTTTCTAACCCTTGTCTGCACCCGATGGTGCATAGGGCACTGCATCGTATAGAAGCAGTGTTATCTTGATCGTTAAATACGTGAAGATAAGGTGACCAGCCCCGCTCTACAGGTATAAGGGTAACATTAAATAAATATCAGAGTGAAAATCACTTTTAAATTTATTTTGAGTGCCCTGGGAATCTAACCCGGGACGTCCAGCACGGTAGCCAAGCGCGCTGACCACTACACTATGCTAGGCATCAGAGGAAATAAAAAAGAAAAATGATAAAAACCTGAGGTTCCGTTTTAGCTTGTGACGCCAATGAAGAAGATGGTGGCTCATCTAAAATCAATATAAAATATTGAATGGATCTTTGTCAGACGGGAGGAATATCTAATTTAACATACTCAACCTACAAAGGATTGTATTAGACTCCTTTTGTGTTTAAAACAGCCGATATAATTAATATTTTCATTCATCATTTTCTTTTGGAAAATTCGCCTTCGATAAAACCTTATATTCATAAGTTGGCAATGAATGACGTCACAGAAACGTAGGAGTTATTTTAATATTGGTAACATTGCTTAATTATTGGCGGCTCTATTTGTTGATGTCTATGGTCCAGTCATCTTTCTAATAAGTGTCTCTGATACAGGGTTACCGACTACAGTTTTTGAAAATCGCTTTATATTTTCGTGCAATATTAACATTTATTTCGATCCTTTACTAATCTAATTTAAAATAAACAAATAAATAAATAAACATATTTTATAAACACAGTATATTCCGCTATATTTATGTAAGTAAATGGGTTTTCTGTATCAAGTTGTGACAACCCTGAATATTTAAACTGTGTTTTTCAGAGTAAACGGCAGCTCAAACACCACACGAACATATTTGATAAGTTTTAATAATAATATTTTTCATAATGTGTCGGGTTGTGGTCCCGTGGTAAGTGTTAAGCGGACTCTTAAGTTAGAGTTTCTCGGTTCGAACCCACTCTACCACAATTTGATACCTATTTCTAATGTAGAGCCGCTTAGGCTCACAGAAATAGTATGAAGTTGAAATATTTGTGAGAATAATAAAAACACAAATATTTCTGTTTAAAAAAAAATATATATACATCTGTACATCTGTATAAAATATACTTTATTGGGTTTTATTTTTTTTTAAATAAATCACAGCCTGCTGGGCACGGCCATATTAATACCTTCCGGCATTGAAAGGGTTCAAACAAAGAACACTAACCATTGTGGAATTAAATTTCAGTACTATATTCCAACATGCTCATCTGTCAGACAGATTTCATGAGGAGTGACTAGTATTCAACAAAGTTTACTTAGGATCAGTTCTGAAAACTAACTAAATAATCATCACGCTGCTTCTGTGCACGGGTAGGCAGAGAGAATAGAACGCCATACCACCCTGTCTTTGCAAAAATTCTTCGCCTCTCCCACATTCATGCATCTCCTCGTACATACCGGCCGATTATTTCGACTCCCGACCCTGCCGATTTCAAGTATGTGACGAACCTGATTGTGCCAAGTTTTCTTCGGTCTTCCTCTGCTTCTTTTTCCAACTATATTTGCCTCATAAATTTGTTTAACCATTCTTTCCTCACTCATACGTTCCACATGTCCAAACCATCTCAACACGCCTTTCTTAATTTTATCGAAGCCTTGCATTCTATCCTTATTTCACCATTCGAACATCTATCAGACAGGCGCCGTGGCATAGTTGGGTAGATGCTCAGCTGCAAAACTGGCGTTGCAGGTTCGATTCCCGCCAATTGCAAAATGAATTCAAGAAAGATTTATTTTCAATTGGTCTTTTTGATGTATTTGGGTGTTTTTGATGTATTTTTCAAATTTACCTTTTTCAAAAACCCTCATCTGCACCCAATGGTGCATAGGGCACTGCATCATATAAACGCAGTGTTATCTTGATCATGACCACATGAAGGAAAATATTGAATAAATATTAGAGTGAAAAAATCACTTGTATTTATTAAACCCCCCTGGGAATCGAACCCGGTACCTCCAGTACAGTAGCCGAGCATGCTGACCATTGCACTACGGACGCTGACACACATTTACCTTCCCTATCCTTACTATCCTACCTGCAGACAAGCATATAAAACAGACGCTTTGCTGGTTATTCCTTTAAAAGAAAAATAATAAATAAAAAATTAAATAAACCGTTTTCCCGCACTGAGGGATCGCATTTCAACTGCATTCAAGACTAAATGACAGAGCAGACGCTTTCATACTCCTTTTGCCAACTCCATGCTTCGCTTCCATACAGATTATTCGCTTCCATACATATTCTGATAAAGATAAAAGATAAGTTCATCACCTTCACACAAGCCTTGTGAAGAGCCGGGAAAAAAGTACAATAAATTTCTTTCCAGACCTTCAGCCATGGGAAAGTCTTCCGGAATTTCTTGGTTCGGCGGAGTGTCGTCGCTAAATCTATTTTCTACATTGGCGGGAAGTTGGGAGGTTGAAGCGGAATGCTGCATTTCTGCTATGGTCGCCATTAATTCCTGAGAACTCTCCAGCTCCTGAAATATAAGCTGTCTGAATTAAATCATCGCGTATTAGGGTGCGTACAGCATTAAGCTTTATTATACAGTAGAACCGCGATATTGACATTGTGTAGGGTTGTGGACCCGTGGTTAGTGTCGCGGACTCTTATGTCAGAGTTTCTCGGTTCGAACCCACTCTACTACAATTTGATACCTATTTCTAATAATGAGCCGCTTAGGCTCACAGAAATAGTATGATTTTGAAATATTTGTGTAAATAATATTAACACAAATATTTCTTTTATTTTAAAAAAATTTAAAAAAAAAGATATAGCGAAAAATGACATATATCGAAAAAAAACGAAATTTACTCCATAAAAGCAATTTTTCATACAAAAATGTATTTATATAAATGCATTTATGTATGAAAAATAATCCCCTAAAATGTATAACAAAATCATTTTTGTCCCGTACGAAAAAATGCCAATACATTTACGTAAATTTATAACTAAGTGCAAAATAAAAATATTATTTTGCACTTAGGAAGCCGCGCCGTTGGGAAGGCTAACGGCGCGCGGATGTCTGTCGGCACTCAGAATTGTCAAAGCTTCTATCATGTCGAATGTACCAAAATTCAGAAAATTGAGAAATTTTTTTAAAAATCAGTCAAAATATATCAAATTTGTAGCGTAATTCAAACGATGAATGCGGTAAAATGGCGATAGAGAAACGATCAATGTAATCTATTTTTGTATGAAATGAATTGGGGAAGAAACACCGACATCCGGAGCATGTGTAAGACGGAGGATATCGTGAGGTGGGGAATACAACGAAGGCGATACTGGAACGAGACTTCCACGTATTGCCCTTCAAGGAAACCCTGAAGGACGCAGACCCCTAGGCAGATCTCCAAGAGGATGGAAAGATAGCTGGGAGTCAACATCCCAAGAGTGACAGGCGGAGGCACAAACAGATCCTTACGTTGGAGACTGACCGGAGCATTACGTCGTAACGTCACTATGCGAGCATTCAGGCAGTCAGTACACTGAGCCGAGCGCTCCATCCAAAGTTTCTGATGCTCGCCGCGAGCAATGTTACGACGAAATGCTCCGGTCAGTCTCCACCTTTAGGATCTATAAAAAGACGAAGGATTGGGGGTAGAAGAAATAAACGACACATCCGGGAAAAGGATTATTCGAGGAACGATAGATAGAGGTTTAACTGTATATGTACTACGATTCAATAAGAGGGTAATGATATTGGTAAAAAATACTCACTCTACTTAAATTACCGTCATTCTCTAACCACGAATTATTCCCAGAATTTTGGTTGTTGAAGGCAGAAGTATTCCGTCCTCTATACATAGAACTAAAAGAAAAATGAAATACAATTCCAAGTATTATTCGCAAGTGTATACTGTATTGAGTAATTCCTTCTCTGTCCAAGCGGCCAGACTGGAATGGATTACCTCTCCTTGTAAAAAATGCACCCTCTCTAATTACTTTTAAGAAACGTCTGAGACATTACTATCTATCATTAGTATCCTAACTGTCCATCAAACCTCATCCCTTAGTTTTTCTCTCTACCTTTCCCTTCCGGTGTTAAAATAAAACACAATAAAATATTAGCGATATTAAATTGGAAAAATACGGACATTCATAGCTAATTCCCTTAATTAATTATAAATGAAGTCAAAAATTATAATAATTTAGATTTATTTGCTGAAAACATTCAAAAACAATCTAACAACTCTCACGAAACAAGCACAGGTCCACTTTTGTCGGGAGCTGAAGAGCAACTGACCGCTACCTAGAGAACATTGAGCTCTGAGCTCCTCACGCTTACACAGTGCATGTATGCAAGAGTGAGATGCGAATATAGTGTCGCGGTTCCTGCACACTGTTCACGCGCTGTTTATATATATATATAATACCTCCCATGTACCCGATAAATTCTGATTATCATTAATATTATTTTTTGAATCAATGCGTAAATATGTTATGGAGAAACACCTAAAATCTTAGCCTTGTATTTATTATATTTATAGAGATATTATGGTATTAGAAGCAATGTGTACTAGGTACACAACACCGGGAAGGGAAGGCTAAACTCCCTTTTTCCTTTGCCTTCCTTATTATCATCACTTTGTAATTTCTGTTTTTTTTTTAATGTTTAAGTACTATCTACCCTCTGATTGCAAACAGCTATATATGGTATCAAACGTTTTGACCAATATCACTAGTCAGTTTTTGGTTGGTTGATAATGCTTTTTAGCAATGAACCCACCCAATGTACTTATTTCTTGTTGGGTAATATATCCAAAATTAAACAAGGTTTATTGGATTTGAATTCTACATTTATTTATGTATATGTCAATACGTAACGCGTTTCGTCTTATTAAGACAAATCCAATAAACTTTATTTTTTGACATCTCATCAAAGATGAAGAAGAATATGGAAGTCTGGGCATTTACGGGGCTGACGATCGTCATAGGCTGGTTTAAGTGATCACTTTACACACGTGTAACATTCACCAATTCTACCCATTATTGACAACCACACTACTCAAATTCTTGGAAGTTCTATATATATGAACCAATTTAGAAACCTTGTTCTTGAATCACTAGAACTTCACTAGAGACATCTATTGGTGAGATGTGTCTATCTCACCAATAGATGTCTGTAGTGAAGTTCTAGTGATTCAAGAACAAGGTTTCTAAATTGGTTCATATATATAGAACTTCCAAGAATTTGAGTAGTGTGGTTGTCAATAATGAGTAGAATTGGTGAATGTTACACGTGTGTAAAGTGATCAGTTGAACCAGCCTATGACGGTCGTCAGCCCCGTAAATGCCCAGACTTCCAAATTCTTCTTCATCTTGGATGAGATGTCAAAAAATAATATGAAAATAACTCCTGTAATTGGAGATCATCCAGATTTTGTGAACAAGTATTTGGACACACTCAAAATGTTGCCAATAAACTTTGTTGGATATATTACTTAACAATTCAATATGGAAGTCTACCAACTGTCTGCAGTTACAATAAATACTTATTTTAAATAAATAAATATTCAGGTGATACTTACTTCCTTAATTTTTCAAGTTCAGTATAAAATATGTCTATGTTTCTCATTGGTTGGGTTGAATCTTGGGCCGCGGGGTTCCCACCAAAACCATGTCCTGCAAAGCCAAATAAAGTTCAGCACACTAAACTCCCTTTTTACACAATTTCCAAATAACACAATGCAAAAACAATAGAAAAAAACATTGAACATTCATTTAACAGTGCGTAGCAGTAATTTGGAATTTTCTTTTTATTTATATTTGAAGCACTAACTTTGTGATTTTCCCTTTTATAATTAACCTTTTAACCGCGTTCACTTTGTTCCTGAGAGACGCCCGTGCGCGGCGGTATTTCGCCGTTTTTTAAATGATTACTTTTATCATGTATTTAGTTAAGAAACGATTTATTTTCCTAAGCAAAAACGTTCAATGGGATTCATGGTGCCTTTTTGATACTCTATAATACACTTGTGTCACATTATTCTTGAAATATATCGTAATATAAACAAATAAGATCGTAACATAAATAAATCAAAGCACGCATCGTGTGTCACTCTTACCCACTGGCGATGCGTAGCTTCGAGAGTGAGACAGATATAGGGCATGATTATGGCGCGGACTAATTACCGACCGCAAGAAAAATGAGGGATCTGTTATTTTATTTATCCTTGTGATGTTACAAATTATTAGTCAGATATTTCAACAGATGTCATAAGGCCAAGGATTGACGTATTATTTTATCTAAAGTTCCACACCATGAAAAAATCCCTCCAAGTTGAACTGAGGTTCGAAACTTGGAGTAAAGTAAAAACACAAACGGTTATGTTAGCCGCGTACAGGGAATGTTTTATGAAAACACATACGGTTATGCGAGCCGCGTGGATCCGGTTAAAATGCAACTTTGTTTTAAAATCACTATAAATATTTAGATGGGTTTACACTAGTAGATGGGTCAATAGCTGGGAATCGACATCGCAGGAGGCTAATCCCTCTTAAACAGGCCACAAGGCCTACAATAAGATGAAGAAGAAGAAGATAAATATTTTATTATAAGTTAATTATAATGTCCACCGGTTTTGAAGCTAACCGCTTCTTTATCAAGACTGATTAATACTAAAACACTATATACTTAATCTATCACTACTACAAAATTCAAAATGAAATGAAGCCACTTGACATCTACCCAAGCCTCTTTGCCTAACCATCAAAATATTTTGAACCGAGACACTCTGACTTAAGAGTTCGACAATATATTAACATAATAAAAAATATGTATACATACTTGATGTTCCTACATAATCATGGTGCATAAGGACATCAGAAGGGTTTGGGTTTGAAGACACGAGAACTGCAGAATATCCAGTCGCCGCTGATGATGTTCCCTGTCCATCAAGTAGAGAATATAATTTCAATCTTTTGGAGGACATTAAAGAATGCTTCCACGCTGAGTTAAAACTATGGTCTTGGGAATCACCTAAAAAAAAACAAAATTGTAAACACAATAACATATTTTTATTTCAATCTCGACTACAGCGCTGATGAAAATACAATTATGTATTCGACCGGATTGGAGGTTATATGTGGAAAGTTCACAAACCACACGCGCATTGGCCGAAAACTATGAACACTTCGAATTTGAAGCCAATAATAATATATACCAGAGAAGGTTTGTCATATAGTGTAGTCATATTTTTAATCTCTACCTGAACTCGATGAATCAGACTGGTCGTCCATGGGGATAATTCTTTTCCAGGATTTCTCCATTCCGTTATTGGACGTCAAAAAAAAAGTCTGCTAACAAATGCAAAAAATGTTATTGTCAAAATAAAATTTTACAGACGTCCAAAAACGAAATAATTATTGAAAACCATAGTCACCGCAATAAGGCCCACCACTACCGAACAAATCAGAACAAATCGCTGCCATAAGTCATAGATTTGCATAGATTACAGCACTAGAAATATACAGTAGCTGTCAGATGGTAGTGCGTTCGACAAACCAAAAACATTGCTGTGATCATAATTTGAAATTTCTGGATATAGGTACTTACATTATATCTCAGTGCGTTTTGTTTTCAAATGGAGTACGCTTATTCAACTTAATCAAATCAGATAAAAACACAAACATGGGATCTCTCAAACTGCTTTCTGACGCGACAATGCTCGGGGAGCCATCTTGCCCAACATCTTGGCCATTCTCCAGCCAAAGAAAATCAAGAGGAAGGCGTTACAATATGACCCCTTATCTTTTCTTCGCTTTAGGTTCAGCCCACTCGACGCCTGAGACTGATTGATGATGTTTTGTTTTATTTTTTTATCTATCATTAGCATCATCTCCTTATTTTATCCATGTCTTTATAAGCGCCCTTGAGGTAATATTTTACGAAAATGGCACCATATAAATTATCCAAATTATTATTATCTCTTTATGTGCACGCTACTTCTTACTTTATCACATTGATAAAATAAAATTTACAATGTTGTTTTACCAAAGTACAGCAATAAGTAATTATCAGAGGGTTGAGGGCTGCAATCATAAAAAGGGGCATCACTTTATTCTAAAATCTACTTGGCTCCTCTCATCCCTTTATACTTCGCACCAGTGTAAGTTAGAATAATGAGAAACTAGATACTGCCTGAAAAGATCTTAAAGGTTTAAAAGCTATAAAATATGACTAGCAGACTTCACAATGATACATTTAAAACGAAAAATAAATAAGTAATTTTACGAGGTATTTACCTACCTTATTGCGTACTTACATGCATTGTTATTCCATTTTTGAAATTTATATTCCTCATCAATCATTTTTGCAATTTACATTTCTTTATTGAAATGACGAGATATGAGCGGTTTTGTGATTATACGAATTGTCGATAAAGTAAAATAAATAGATAGAAGATATGCTTATTTAATGTTTTATTCATTTTATATTCGTAAACTAATATTTTTGTAAAAACAACATTATTGAGTATTTTAACATAAAACAAGAAAATGGTTAAGTTAACAAAGGAGGAAAAAAAGGCGCTTAAATTAAAAAAGGCGGAAGATCTAAAAAGAGCTAAAGAAGAGGAAAAAATCCAAAGGAAAAAAGTATGTTCCACATAATAAATTTCAATATATCGGATCTCCAGAATTATACATTTTGATCTTATTTTTAAACAAGCTAACGTAATTTGTGTGCTTTAGTGTTAAATGAGTGATTCACCCTATTTAGGTAATTCAGGGTACTTCAAAAGACATCAACATCCAAGTTACAATGGTCGGATCAATATTTTATGTGCTCTTTTTTTTCATTACGTTTAAAATATGAAATACAGTAGAGTATCGGTTATCCGACTTACCGGGGCAATGCCCCTTCATTCCTTTACTCGACTGCACGCATTATATTATATTCGACAGTCTTCAGTCCTCAGTACTTACGTAGCTCTTTCGCTGAAGGAAACATCGTCTACCAAGCTTTTACTTCTGATGCGTCTGCGAGATTTGGCGGCCAGAAATGATTTTTTTAAAATCATTTTCCGTGTTATCCGACGTTTTCGCTTATCCCACCTTGCCGTGGCCGGTTTAGGTCGGATAATCGAGACTCTACTGTAGTATTTATGGATAAATAAAAATACGCTTTTGTATTAGGTTTGGCAACGCTGCAAACCCAATGCTTTACAGCGTTCCCAATAATAGTTTTGTATGGTTTGTGCATATTGGCTTTGAATATATATTTCTTTAGATATAAATAATACGCATGCAGCAGAAGTGAAACGTCTTTTAAAATATGGAATAAGAGAGTTTGATGACAACTCTGTCAGAGATGCTCTCTCTCTCTCTCTCTCTCTATCATATATCATAGAGAGAGAGAGAGAGAGATATATCATTTAAATATTCATTACAATACCAACATTTTGAGTGTGTCCAAATACTTGTTCACAAAATCTGGATTATCTCCAATTACAGGAGTTATTTAGGATCTCTCATACTAATATAAGAGTTTCTGCTTAATAAAAAGCTTCTTTACATCTCACCAATAGATGTCTCTAGTGAAGTTCTAGTGATTCAAGAACAAGGTTTCTAAATTGGTTCATGTATAAAGAACTTCCAAGAATTTGAGTAGTGTGGTTGTCAATAATGGGTAGAATTAGTGAATGTTACACGTGTGTAAAGTGATCACTTACACCAGCCGATGACGGTCGTCAGCCCCGTAAATGCCCAGACTTCCATATTCTTCTTCATCTTTGATGAGATGTCAAAAAATAATCACAATACCATATTTTATCATTTTGACGAATTATATAAATATACATTGTAATTAAGAAACAAGCCCTTATCCGCACCCCAATGGTGCATAGGGCACTGCATCATATAAACGCAATGTTATCTTGATCGTTAACATATGAAGGAAAGGTGATCAACCCTCCGCTTCAGGTATCAGTCCAGGGAAATATAAAATAAATATTAGAGTGAACAAAATTACTCATATTCATTCGACCCCCCCCTCTGGGAATCGAACCCGGGACCTTCAGAATGGTAGCTAAGCGTGCTGACCATTACACTACGGAGGCGGACAATTGTAATAACAAAAGCACAAATATTGTAACGTCTCATTGATTTTGAAAATTAAAATAAAAAATCTCTTAAAAAAGGTGCCGGAACGCTGTTCCGCCGCGTTACTTGGAAAAAAGCCCTGGTTATACTAGAATAGGCTTTCATACATATTTTTATTTAGAATTTAAGAGTAGGTTTTGTATTACTAAAACCATAAATGTATTTTAGGATGAAATCAAGAGAGAAGAGGACATGCTCCAGCTTAGCAAATCGAAAATGGACAGATCATGGAGGCATTTTATGATCAATTTGAAATTACCATTTTTTCGCGAAGAGGTTAAGGTAAGCAGATGCACACTAGATATCAAATGACTTTGGAATCACACAAATGGAGTATTTAATAAAAATGACGCCATGGAAATTATCCTGGATACATTTATTTATTTATTTATTTTTATAAATCACAATTTTTAACATATATTAAAAATAAAAATAAAAAGTTATTTTGCAGAGACCCACCAAGCCACCTTGTGTGTCTTGTCGGTGGAGTTCTTTTTGCATACATTTTTTTATTGTTTTTTAACCATTTTAACCTAATATATACACACAAAAAAGGAGAAAAATTAACAATATAATCTTTTTTACAATGTTCATAAAATTAACTCTTGTTCATTTACCCATTCCTTTATTTTGTATATATCCAAAATTATTATTTTTATTATTCCCATACCTTTTCTTCTTCATGGGAATACCTTCATCTGGGAATGAGAAGTCGCGGCATACTTCATTATGGGAATATGAAGAATACCCAGACTTCCCATGCCTTTTCTTCATGATGAGAATACCTTCATCTGGGAATGAGAAGTCGCGGCATACTTCATTATGGGAATATGAAGAATAGCCAGACTTCCCATGCCTTTTCTTCATCATGGGAATACCTTCATCTGGGAATGAGAAGTCGCGGCATACTTCATTATGGGAATATGAAGAATAGCCAGACTTCCCATGCCTTTTCTTCATCATGGGAATACCTTCATCTGGGAATGAGAAGTCGCGGCATACTTCATTATGGGAATATGAAGAATAGCCAGACTTCCCATGCCTTTTCTTCATCATTTGAATACCTTCATCTGGGAGTGGGAGGTCTTGACATACTTCATAATGGGAATATTAAGAAAAGCCAGACTTCCCATGCCTTTTCTTAACTAACTAACTAACTAGCCATCACGCCGCTTCCCCGCAGGGGTAGGCAGAGAGAATAGAATGCCACACCACTCTGTCTTTGCAAACATTCTTCGCCTCTTCCACGTTCATGCATCTCCTCATACATACCCGCCGATTGTTACGACTCCTAACCTGACCAATTTTTAAGTATTTGGCATACCTGATCGTGCCATGTTTTTCTCGGTCTTCCTCTGCTCCTTTTTCCACTTACACTCGCCTCATAAATTTGTTTTACCGTTCTTTCATCACTCATTCGTTCTCCAAACCATCTCAAAACACCTTTCTTAATTTTATCGATAATGCTTATCTCAGCTTTGCATTCCTTCCTTATTTCACTATTCGCACATCTACCATACATCATTTTGTCACACATTCTTCTGAAAGATCGCATTTCAACTGCATTCAGTCTACTTTCATCCTTCTTTTGCCAACTCCATGTTTCACTTCAATACATTAGAGTTGGAACCAGGACTCCGTTGTGCACTGCCAGTTCAGCTTCCGCTGATAGGTTTTTATTTGCTATAACTGATTTCAGTGCACCATTTACTTTGTTCCCAGCATTCACTCTCCTTTCTATGTCATTATCAATCTTTTCTTCATCATTTGAATACCTTCATCTGGGAATGGGAGGTCTCGACATACTTCATAATGGGAATATGAAGAATAGCCAGACTTCCCAAGCCTTTCCACCTTCACGGTAATACCTATCATCTGGGAACGGAAAGTCTGTGCATCAGTCAGGAGTAATTATTTAATTATAATTTGAACAGGCGATTTGGAGTGTTTTTGAGCGTGTGATGGACAAAAAGGATTACCTATTGAAAGAAATGCAGAACCAGATGCGTGAAGCGGAGAGTCAGCAACGACTGAGCTTAGCAGCTTTCAGTGACTCAGTTCACCATCAGTTAAGTATGATGTTACATATACAATTTAATAATTTATTACATCAATTAATACTCCCAGTTAAATTATTATAAATAAATAACTATTTTTACATCTCAACTGAGATGTCAAAAAATGTAAAAATAGCTCCTCGAACCCTTATCCGCATCCCAATGGTGCATAGGGCACTGCATCATAAAAACGCAGTGTTATCCTTGATCTTTAACACACAAAGTAAATGTGATCAGCCCTCCGCTTTAGGTACCAGTCCAGGGTAATATTGAATAAATATTAGAGTGAAAAAATCACTTATATTTATTAGACCCCTCTCTGGGTCGAACTCGGGACTTCCGGAATGGTAGCCGAGCGCGCTGACCATTACACTACGGAGGCAGATACTAAAATAACTCCTAGGCAGATAAAACCCAGAAAGTATTCGGACTCACTAAAAATGTTGAGAGTGGTAGAAATAAGACTACATGACTCCCCAATCTGCAGATTTTGTATGGAGGATAATGAAACACCAAACCACATTCTCAATAACTGTGATGCACTCGCTCGCAAACAAAGTCATATCCTTGGAGGACCACTACTGGACTCCGAGAAGGTGAAGCTCCTACCACCAAGACAGGTCGTGAGCTACATGGGTCATGTAGGTCTTGAGAGTGAGCTATGATACAGAGGGAGGTCGCAATAGACCTAATATGGTCGCAGTGACATAAGGGATGCAAGATCCCTAGACCTTATAAAAAAAAGTTGTAGAAGTATAATGTATATATTTGAAGCACTAACTATGTAATTTTCCATTTTATAATAAAAATGTAATTTTGTTTTAAAATCACTATAATTATTTTATTTTAACTTAATTATAATGTCTACCGGTTTCGAAGCTAACCGCTTCTTTATTAAGACTGATTAAGAAGCGGTTGACTTCGAAACCGGTGGACATTATAATTAAGTTATAATAAAATATTTATAGTGATTTAAAAACTAAGTAACATTTCAATTATATATGTTGTAGAAGTAGTTTGAATCCACCAGAACCTCATCTCTGTTATAATTTTTTATTTTTTCTTGATAGCCCGATATGTAAAATGTTGTCTATATCATCGGAATATCATTGCAGCCCAGTTTCACGTGTTCTTGCAAGACATGGGTGAGAGGTTTGAGCTGGACGCAGCGGAGGCGATGCGGCGGGGGGAGGACGAGAAGAGCCACGTGGAGAGCATGAGGCAGCGCTCCGAGTGGAGCATGGCCGTGCTGAGCTGGGCCATGCGCGCCCAGGCCAAGGAGGCCAGCGACCACTTCCAGGGAGAGGCCGTCGTCCAGTATTACGAGAAAGATCTGACGGTGAGTACGGAAGGTGTGAGATGGAATCAACAAGTTGACTGCCCCCACACGATGGACTGATCAAGTTACGACAGCAGTAGGCACCTCGGTGGTTGGAGCGCTACGTGCAGCGCAGTTAAGGGATAACTGGAGAAGAGTCATTGCTTCCACAAAAGCGTTTACCCAATTACGCCATGGCGTCCATCGATAGGTATCTAGATCTTCCTGGCTAGAATGCAATACTTCTTTTCTATCATTATTTTTATTGAATTTGACTCATTATTTTCATTAATAATTACTTCTTATTCTTCTTCTTGGTGTAGGTCCGTTTTAAAAGGGATTAGCCTCCTGCGAGGTCGATTCCCGGCTGTCGATCCATTTCTTTGGTGGTCTGCCCGGGAGTCATCAACCAAGAAGAATATTTTTGACATCTCATCAAAGATGAAGAAGAATATGGAAGTCTGGGCATTTACGGGGCTGACGACCGTCATAGGCTGGTTTAAGTGATCACTTTACACACGTGTTGATTCAAGAACAAGGTTTCTAAATTGGTTCATATATACAGAACTTCCAAGAATTTGAGTAGTGTGGTTGTCAATAATGGGCAGAATTGGTGAATGTTACACGTGTGTAAAGTGATCACTCAAACCAGCCTATGACGGTCGTCAGCCCCGTAAATGCCCAGACTTCCATATTCTTCTTCATCTTTGATGAGATGTCAAAAATAATATGAAAATAACTCCTGGAATTGGAGATAATCCAGATTTTGTGAACAAGTATTTGGACACACTCAAAATGTTGTAACCAAGAAGATATTAATAATTTTACTTCTTTAATTTGTATCATGTCAGGTCTTCCTGACGTCGACTACCGTATTGAGAGTAATTGTCCTTGTCTTGGGCAGCTCTAAGCAGTGCTTCAACGGTCCTGATCCCTGTCCAATCTCGTATATTCTGATATAATAATTAATAACTGAACGTTTCCAATAGCATTAACTCATTGCAGTTGCACAATGACCGAGAGGAGCTGGAGAATGTGTTGGAGCGACGCTTTACCCTGATATCGGATCTCTACAAAGAGGTGCTGAAGGAATACTTTGCAAAAACCGCCGAAAACAGGAAGAGGCTGGAGAAGCTGAAACCAAAAGACACAATGATGTCCAAGGTCATCATCAAGCAGGACCGTCGGATGGGAGAAAATTTTGTAATTATATTTATCATAAAAACTAAATTAAATACAGTATACAGAATACTAATATAAGAGTTTCTGCTTAATAAAAAGCTTCTTTACATCTCACCAATAGATGTCTCTAGTGAAGTTCTAGTGATTCAAGAACAAGGTTTCTAAATTGGTTCATATATAAAGAACTTCCAAGAATTTGAGTAGTGTGGTTGTCAATAATGGGTAGAATTGGTGAATGTTACACGTGTGTAAAGTGATCACTTAAACCAGCCGATGACGGTCGTCAGCCCCGTAAATGCCCAGACTTCCATATTCTTCTTCATCTTTGATGATATGTCAAAAAAGAATGTAAATACAGTATTATGGTGGTTTGGCTATGTGGATAAAGAATATATGGATTATGAAAATAAGAGAAGCAGGTATTGGAATATTTTAGAGTTTATTTACGGGTCTGATACACTCGTGAAAAGATGCATTTACTTTAACCTGTCCGGGTTTTTTTTTAATAAAAAAAAAAAACTTGACATAATTATTTATCATCAACATTTTGAGTGTGTCCAAATACTTGTTCACAAAATCTGGATTATCTCCAATTACAGGAGTTATTTTCATATTATTTTTTGACATCTCATCAAAGATGAAGAAGAATATGGAAGTCTGGGCATTTACGGGGCTTAGTCTGGGCATTTAAACCAGCCTATGATGGTCGTAAGCCCCGTAAATGCCCAGACTTCCATATTCTTCTTCATCTTTGATGAGATGTCAAAAAATAATATTATTTATCATAATCAATGCTGTAAGCACCATATTTTCTTGAATAAAAAGACCAATGTATGGAAAATCGATGTATGACAGAATTGAAAATGACAATATTAGAAAGGAATATGATGCTAAACTAGGAATAATTGAAAAGATTAAGAAAAGTATTTTAAGGTGGTATGGACATGTGGAGCGAATGGATAGCGAGAAAATTACTAAGAAAGTATATTTGGCAAATGTGGACCAGGAAATAGAATCAGAATGGCCAAAAAGGACATGACCAGATCAATCAGAACCTAATGTATGGTTGTGGCATAATTCCACGTATTTGGAGGCCATGTATGTATACTGATGTAAAGGAGGCTAGGAATGTTAGTCAGGACAGATAAGTGTGGCGTTTCATCCTCTCTGCCTACCCATTGAGAGAAACAATGTGATGGTAGTAGTAGTTTGTACGAATACCATTGCTTCTTCTTCTTCTGTACGTGTCATATCAGGTCCCCCTGACGTCAACTATCACTCGAGAGTAATGTTCCTTGTCTCGGGCAGCTCTAAACAGCGCCTCGACAGTCCTGATCCCTGTCTAATCTCGTATGTTCCGGAGCCAGGAGATCTGTCTTCTGCCCACATTTCGTCGACCTTCTACTTTGCATTAAATGATTAGGTGCAATAGCTTGTACTTCTCTCTTCTCAGCACATGCCCCAGATATGACCTTGATATCAGTCACCAACTGTCTCCCTGCTCTTGCTCTTTGTGGCAAATTTGCGTTGCTGACCTATTGGTCCATGGAATACATAGCATTCAACGATATAACCACATTTTGAATGCCTTTTTTACCATTGCTATAATTATAATAAACTATGATTTCAGATAACACTAAAGAAATTGAGGCACGAAGTACAGTTGTATGAAGATGGAACCGTCATGGCGGGCATCCGGGCCAACTACAAGAAGAACAGAGACGCTTATAACACCGCCAAGAACAACATGGACTCTGATCTTCAACTGGATACAGAACAGTTCACCAATCTCGTGGAAATGAGTAACGGAACTGTTAAGGTTAGTCGGAACTTACACAAGCTAGTAAGGGCCAAACCCCGAGTACCCAACTCATTCCTGCTATATTCTTCTTCTTCTTCATGGGCCTTGTAAGATCCCCCCAATATTGGCGATCACTCTGGCAAAGGCTTCGCGATCCTGCGCCGTCCAGAACAACTTCTTCACTCCCCTCATCCCGGTCTAGTCCCGAATTTTGCAAAGCCACGGTGTTCGTTTTCCGCCAGCTCCTTGGCGGCCTGATGGGAAAATCCTATCATTATAATTTGCAGAATGTAATATTTTTCTGCACAAAATACGTGACCCAGATATGAAATCTTCCGAACCATGATATTGGAAAAGAGTTCTCTGTGTGATCCAGCTCTTCTGAGAACTTCTATTTTGCTATACTTTACCTACTCTGAAAGCTCCCCCCACATCCCCCACATCTTATTACAGTAATCAATCATGCAAAGTTTTCCGCGGTAAATGATAATTAAAATAGATTTTTTTTTGAACCAACGAACCTAACTAGTGTTCAAGGGCTAAATCACGCATTCGTCTCAAAACCATCAATTCCTCACTGTTCTAGACGACTTCTTCAACCTAGTTGATGGCGGAATATGCCGGAGGGTAATCCGGACACCACTACTGGACAACTGTCCAGTAAATTAAGCAAAATCCTTTTTCGATAAATTTATCGAACATCAGGGATGAATTCAGTCTTGAAGCAATCCAAAAAATAAATTGCCGGAACGGAGGCACAAAAAAGTTCAGTTATGGTGGAGAGTGACCGGAGCATTTCGTCCTAACGTAACGTAACATCGCTTGCGGCGAACATATTACATTACAACATTATGACATTGCCAACTGACCGCGATCAGCGCTCGTTTAGAACACAACTGCTCGCTCGTGGCCTTATGCTCAGTGTTGCCATATGCCGAATCAAAAAATCTGAACTACAGTCTAGAAATCTGTATTAAATTTGTATAGAATCAATAACCCAAAATCTGTTTGTCTTTGCAATTTTGCAGTTAAAATGTCGAACGATAAAAATTACAGCTTACTCTAGATAAAGAAAAAAAAAATTCCCCGCAGTTTAAGGAATTTCCCGTAGATTGGCAACCCTGGTACTGACCTAAAATTGCATCCGACTTCGGATGGAGCATTCAGAACGAGCGGCGAGCAGCTCGGCTCGCTGTACTGACTATACAAATGCTCGCATCGTAACGTGTTACGTTGCGATAAAATAGCTCCGGTCAGTCCCTACCATTATAGCGTATTTCGGATTACAGAGCATTCAGATTAACGAGCTGGCCCTGTACTTCCATTTTTGGATTGAAATGCAATGCCGACAATTTCAGTCACCGATCCGCCTCTGGTTTCATATTGTATTGTCCTTGATTTAATGTTAAATGCTTTTTAGTGGCTAGAAGGGGTAGTGAAGAAAGGGGAGCAGATTATGACTGGGATGAAGTTGTGCCGGAAGATGCAAACCGCCGCCGAGCTCTCGTGGAGTGGGAAGGACGAGCCGCTGCTGATATACGGAGCTTCAACGGACACGCCCAGGATGAATGAGGTACTAGAGCACACCTGTTGGATGAGGGATGACTTTGAACTTATAAACCTTGTCATTGTCAAACTTGAAGATTACAGAAAACTCTTCCTCTTGTATTATGTACGCCTTGTGTCCGTTTTTTAAGAGGGATCAGCCTCCTGCTATGTCAATCCATCTCTTTGGTGGTCTGCCTGGGAGTCGTCTACCTTGGGGTTTGCCATACATTGCAATGTGGGGGAGTCTGTATGGTTTCATTCCCCATTAACATCTCATTCGTAGGGTGAATAATTCATTCTCTGATATAATCTCTTCTTTTTCTGCTTGATGTAGGCCTTGTGTCCTGTTTTTAAGAGGGATTAGCCTCCTGCGATGTCGATTCCCAGCTGTTAATCCTTCTCTTTGGTAGTCTGCCCGGGAGTTAGAGTAATGTGGGGGAGTCTGGATGGTTATATTCATGTGCATACCATTGTCTCCTTTGTTGCCTTCCCCACCTGACGACATCTTCGATCTCGCATATTTCCCTTATCCTGGTGTTCCTTATTCTGTCTCGTAGACTCTTGCCAGATATGCTCCTTAGAGTTTTCATTTCTGACACTCTAAGCGCGTGTTTTGTGCCAACGGTGTCCGCTCTACTTTCGATCCCATACGTCAAGAAAAGGATTACAGAAAAGTGGTGATGATAATATTTATTAAGCTGTGAATTTTGAGAAGAAAAGGGCAATTTCATAGTCCTGAAGCTCACCCCCGTCTGCCTCATTTAACAATCTTTACTGTCAATGTTACAATATAACAATGTATAAAAAATCAACCGAAAGTTGTTTCTGCAGACACTGGAACAATACGAAGATCTGAAAAAGTTGTGGGCATTGGTGGCAGAAGCAGACATCTCGAGAAAATCCCTTTTAAACGAGCGAAATCATTTGGTCGAGGCAAACGCTAAACTGGCAGAATATTTCAAGTAAGTTCTATCCGTCTTGAGACTTACTCAGTACCCACCGACAGAAATAATTTCAGGAGAATGTTTGTGTGGTATCAGTGGCGTGCACATATAATTAATTAGGGTGGGCAGTAGATGTAGGTAGTAAGGTAAGCTAGTAGTAGACTACAGGTGTCCAGTGGCAGAATCAGGATTAAGGTCTTCTTCTTTTTGTAGATCCTACTTACCCAACTTACCTTACTAAGTAGTACATAGCTTGATTTACTAGATAAGCTAGGTACCACTTAGTAAGGTAGGGTAGGTACTTGTTGCATTTTTATATGTCACGTGGGTGAGTTAGGATAGGCACTGCTTTTCTGCCTATATGGAATGCACGCCCCTGGCAATGATTGCACTGATGAAGAGTCCAAAGGTACTTCTCAAAATTGGACTAAAATTTTAGTGAGTGGTTATATACTAATGTTACTGACATTTTTGTGAATAAAAAAAAAGTAAAACTTAATTTTGCGTCAATCAAATGCAGTGCCTTTAACAGTGCGAATTGCCAATTTGTTGTGCTTAATTACCTGTTTTGCTGCAGGAAGTGGATGGAGGAACGAAAACTTGGATCAGATCTTCAGGAGCCTCCCAGCACCGGGACGCTGAGTGTTGTAGAGGCGGCCCATGAATTCAAAAAAATTGCTTGCGGGAATATCAAATACATTTGAAAGTTGTCTAAATTTATTTAAAAAATGTCCCTTTTTAATAAAACGCATTTCATTGTCCACTCGTTCCGTTATTATTAAAACTAGAAAATATATTTACTAAACAACTGTACAAAAGCATGTTTTTATAACAGTCCTGGCCATATGTATGAGACACCGTCTTTAAATACTGCAATTCTTGGAATTTTAATTAAGGTAATTTGGAATAATGGAGATATTTAATAATAAAACAAAAGGTAAAAATGTGTAATTTTTTTATATATTTAAAAATTTGTGACATTATTTTTAAAATATAAACAATACAATCCGTACTAAATACGTTATATCACCGGTGAGAAATATCGGACTGAATAAACTCTACATTTTTGCTTATTGAAAAACAGCATATTATATAGTGAGTTGGTGATGATACAATGACATTAAATGCATTCTCCTTTCTTCCCGTGACGTGTGCTAGCCAATCATATGTCTCGCAGCTATGGAGAATGCAAGACAACAATTTGTACATATCGCTCACTCCTTTCAACGTCATATATCAAAAATCGTCAATATTCAGTTGCTCATGTTTTCGGAATGCCCAGAAAATGTACTATAGCCCAGCAAAAGCCGCATATTTTTAACTTAATATTTACCCGCTACAGGGCAGAAAGTGTTGTTTTTGCATTTTGAAGAAAAGGCATTGTTTAATTATTTTTTAAATATACTAAATATTTTTCAAATGGAGAAAAAACATTCAGGTTTTACCTAAAAAGGTCTGTTGCACAGTAAAAAGTTCAATAAGTGGCTTGATATTTATTTTTAATACATTTTATTATATTCTTAAACTTTACAAATCTCTGAAAAATCAAGTTTTTTGATACATATATGACGTCCTTGAAAAGAGTGAGCGATATGTCAATCATTTAAAATGTAGACCGTTTCATTTTTTATATTGTGAGTGTATTGGCAAAAAACGTTAACTCGAAAATATGCAATGTTGACTTAATGACGCAGTATTATAAAGTTTTCAACGTTCTATAAACTGGCAAAATACACTAAATAGTTTAAAATGTCATTCATGTGGTTTTAAAAGTAAAATTCAACTTTAAAGTTTAATAGCAGGTGTTTTATTCAAGCTAAAAGCTTTATATCACAGGGATTATTCAAACAGGGATTTTAAGTTAAGGGTTTTTTGCCAGTATTCCCGCAATATCTTCCTAATTTCTTAAAATATTTAAATAAAAACAGTACCAATTGGTTTGTGACTCTAAATAAATAAATATAATTCAGCAGATCAATTTATAAAATTTTAAATCTAATAATATTGTTATACATAAAGTTTAAGTAAAATATTGCGAGTGGTACTATTCTGTAATCCTTAAAAATTTAGATTTTAACGTATACATAATATTTTCATAAAAAAAAATTTGTTTGAATACAATACTGATATAAATTTTAATATTAAGTACATTTCGGTTTACATTATACACCAAATTTTATAGGAATGGGTAATGAGACACTCCCATTGATGAACAAATTATGTTATTTGTTTAACCTTATGGAAAAGTGATTTTGACAGGAAAAATGTGAATATCCCTTAATGTTGCTTTTATTGACAATAGTTGAAGTTGAAATGTAACAATTTTGTAATTTTAGCTCTGGTAAGTATCTGAAAACGAGAAAAAAATACTTCGCAAGTAGCCGCAATAGCTAGTGTAGCGACACGACCGCTGCGCAAGACGACCTGCTCACTACCGGCGCTGCTTAACACGCTACGACATGTGCATATAAGCATGCACACACTGAGAAACGCTTGTGTATTGGTGATTTCATCCCAGATTTTTTCACAAATTATTTATTTCCATCTCTGCAAACGAATAACTTTATATAATACTTTTATGTAATACTTAATTTTATTACAGAGGAATACAAAATTTGTGAGCCCGTATCTATAATATTTTATATTGATATTCTCATTATTTTTTAAAGTCGATTTGAAGTAAATACATATCACCGAGAAGAAAAGGTTAATGAATTATGTATAGTATAAACAATATGTGGTGGTACTGTACCAATTTGTGAAGCAAAAGCTTTGTCATCGATGACATTAATAACTTATTTCTATGAAAATTGTCATCGAATGCGTCACGGAACAAATAACAGTAGTTTATTCTCAAGTGGGTTCCATTACTAGCCACTTGTTGTAGGGAGTTTGGACCACATATGGCAAAAAATTTTAAAGAAAAACTGTCTGGCAATAATTTAATGCATTAAAATTCTGCATTTCCAGTGTAAACCAGCAAGGATAGAAAGAGAAATACATACCAACAAGAAGAAGAGAGAAGAGTATATTTAAGTATATAAGATGAATAAAATAGATGGAATGTGTTTTATCAATTCTTTATACCCTAGATTTTTTTGGTCAAGCAATTGTCAGCAGCAAATGTCAGATTTTGCCAGAATGTCCCCTTAAATAAAGAGGGGAGGAATATAAATAATTACCCACTTCCCAGCCCTCTATTCTGTATCCTAGGAACTCTAGTATCCTGTAGAATATCTCTCCAGAGCTCAGTGGGGGCAGTATCGCCCCCTTCAGAAACTAGTCGTTTTGTTTTCTATGTGGTGGATCAGTAAAATAAAATGATAAAAATTGACTATAATTATATACAAAAAACAAATAAATAAATAAAAAGGCACATGATTTATATCACAAGTATTTAAAAAAAAATTAAAACAAACATATTTTATATGTTAATAAACAGATTTCAATCTGTCATCGGATAGCGAATGGATCACCTTATACACTGTATGATATTTGCCATTCTACCCATTATAAAACATCCGCATGCTTTGATTTTTGAAACTTCCATATTGCCACCGGGAGAGTATTCTTTCAATTAAAGTTGAAATTTTACAAGAGATTGAAAAAAATTGTTTTTAAGTGGGCAAATTATGTGACACCCAATTTTTTCTCATCATTTTTACTTCATTGTGGTGGAATCAACACTTAGATCGGAAAAAAGGTTTATACATATAGGGTTGGCGTTCACAACAAATAGTGTTACGCAGAACACTGTTGCTAGTAAGTCTGGTGAGTCTGGTGAGTCGGTATCTAGTTAACCTAGAAAGGCAAGTAACGGATAAAATGACGATTCAACAAGAAAACTGCATGTCAGGCAGATGTTTTTACGTAGAAATAAGTCTACGTATTTCAAAATATTAATAAAATAAAAAATTAAACTTTCAAGGAGAATTTTTTAACAATGTCTAAAATACCTACATCTTATGCTTTTTACAAATTTTATTTAATATAAAAGGGAATCTTTATGAAAAAAAAACAATAATCCTAGATGAAGAAGAATATGGAAGTCTGGGGATTTACGGGGCTGACGACCGTCATAGGTTGGTTTAAGTGTCACTTTACACATGTGTAACATTCACCAATTCTACCCATTATTGACAACCACACTACTCAAATTCTTGGAAGTTCTATTTATATATATGAACTAATTTAGAAGCCTTGTTTTTGAATCACTAGAACTTCACTAGAGACATCTATTGGTGAGATGACATCTACTTTGACATCTTATCTTTGATGAGATATCAAAAAATGATATGAAAAATAACTCCTACAATTGGAGATAATCCAGATTTGTGAACAAGTACTTGGACACATTCAAAATGTTGTAAATAATCCTAGGACAATAAAAGTATTTTTAAAAATTTGTGTCCTCAGATGCTTGTACTTGAAAACGGAATTGAATATGAAGCTATGGTAGAGTACGTTCAGAAAGCAAACAAACTAATGTGTAAAGGCAACTAGCCATAACTCAACTTGCGGCTATTTGGCTTAACACGGCTCAAAGCATTCTTATAACCGGCCTCTATCATATACAATCACAGATTTCGCTCTATCTCCTTCCTTTACTGAAATATTCATTATCCAAATAGCCGCAAAATTGTATTTGATACATGTTTTATAACTCCTTTACCTCAAAACTACTGTTTTTAACTTGCGGATATTTGCCCTTGCACATTAGCAAATAATTATTTTGATTACCTACCTAGCTAATTTTTTATTTCTTTGCATATTTATTTGTCTTTGTGTGGTACATAACTGTACATTTTAACTGCTAAGTGGTAACGTAAGCCAGTACAAATTTAATGAAAACATCTTTAAAATTAAGTAAATACATAATACCGTCTTTTCACATTGTTGAGATTGCATTTTAAATGCACCGATAATTAATTTAAATACATATTTAATTATTTTAATATGATATTAACATGGTAATGTATTTTCAAAACGTTACAAGTCTAGTCACTGCAATTTGCAATAGAGCGACTTATGTAATTTTTTAAGTTATATGACATTTTGCACAAACTTAATAATAAATATTTTTGATATAGTGCATAAGATTTTCTTCTTCTTTGTAAAATGAACCGAGTAGCAAAAGTTGGGTTTGTATATAGCTACAAAGTGGGATTGGTAAGGTGTTTTTTTTAGAACACTATAGCCGCATGCATACTACATGGAATTTTACCATCCGGCAGTCCGGTTTTGTAAAATAAAAGCGGCTACGACAGTTTTGCATGATCGAATTTACGCGCAACGTGTTCACGCGCCGATCAAGAGCACCGATCCGAAGAAAGATAGACAAAAGCACAAGCCAATCCAAGCCAATCATCGTTTTATCACGCTAACTGAAGTGCCGGACGGTAAAATTCCGTGAAGTGCACAATAGCTAATTTCTAATAAATTTGTGCACAAATTTTTTGTTACTATAGCTGGTAGCTTTTCTACATTGTATTGTTATTTTTCAATAAAAATAACAGCTTTTGTGCAGTTCGTAATGATTTTAATATGGAGAACAATACACACAGCCATTACAGAGACTTTATTTTTCAAAATTTTATGATAATCTGACCTTTTGTGTCCCAAATATGGTTGGGTTAGGTTATATTAGGTTAATTTATGTATTAATTTTAAATCAAAGATAGATTTTTTGAGTCTACTAAGTTGTATTTTATTAACAAAAACACATAAAAAATTTATATTGTGACAATTTTTTTGCCTTGTTAGGGCATTATCAAACGAATGTTCGTTCGGCATTAATTTAATAATGCTTTAACAAGGCGAAACAATTGTCACAGTATAAATTTTTATGTGTTTTTTTTATAATAAAATACAATTTAGTAGACTCAAAAAATCTGTTTGATTTAAAATTAATACATAAATTTAAATAGGATTCTACAAATTAAACGCCAAATCAATAAATATGTCAGGTTAGGTTAGCCAGAGGAAAGATCCCGGCGAAGATTACCAGTGCAGAGACTCTAAATGAGGTCTAGGACCATAGCAGCCTCCCTTAAGTAATGCATGAAAGCGGATTCCGGGAAGGCAGCTGACGGAGAGGAGGGTTTTTTTTTAGTGGGTAGAAATCCCACACTACCCCAGGGAGCTTGGCGCCATTAGCTCCCTGTGGTATCTTTCTAAAAAATTTTCCCTCGCCGCAAAAAAAAGGGTTAGCCAGTCCCAAAGATGACAGATCAGAGGAGTTCTACTCTATATTGATATGGAGTTTACTTGTAAGTAAATATCAACTGACCAATCTGTTTAATGTGTCAATAATTGGGATCATTACCCTGCATTCATTTACCAAATACATAACTCCATACAATTAACAAATACCTATATATCTACATACACATGAGATAATTGAAAAAAATAAGGCAACATGGCATCACATTCATCTTAAAACGGACTATTCCCTAATTCCTAGATTCAAGAATAATTGAGATTTATATCATGACCGAAAATACAGAAAAACAGCTCTGGGGGTGTTAGTTTTCCAATGGTGCGTAGGGCACTTCATCAATATCTATGTTGGTGAATATTCGTTAAAATCGATTATATTCTGACAGTAATAGCTATAAATGAATTCATATTGTCAATTGTAAGTAAAACATGTATAATAAATCAGAAATGGAACAGTGTTGCCAATTAAAATAAATACACCCTACCTACAGCTACAAAATGGCGAAGATTCTCATATTTATGGCAAGGATTGAATTGAGAATTATTATTTACTAATAAGGCCAATAATTAATTTACGAATAATACTAACAATTTTCTTCTACAAATACCTAACTCTTCATTTCAGAAGCACATGTGAAGTGAACCATCTCAATTAAAAAAAAATTAAGTGATCACTTAATACAGGTGTAACATTCACCATTCTATCCATAATTGACAATAACGCCACTCAAATTTCGGTAATATAATAAATATAATATATATATATATATATAAAACCCTTATTCGCACCCCGTGCATAGGGCACTGCGTCATACATTATATTCATACGTGTTATCTTGATCGTTTACACATGGAGGAAAGGTGATCAGCCCTCCGCTTCAGGTACCAGTCCAGGGTAATATTAAATAAATATGACAGTGAAAAAATAAATATAATAATTTGAATAATTTATATAGCGCCATTTTAGTAAAATGCCGCCTCAAGGGTGCTTGTATATATCCTTAATTTGACTTTTTCTTTCACACCTGAGTTCTCGGCACCATCTGTGGTTGGGGTGAGTTTTTATTTTATTTTAGCAGAAGCCTTCATGAAATGTATGTAACATTCTATCCAAATTATTTTACATACTGGGAAACACCTGAAAACATTATTTGAAAAAAAAAAAACCTTACTAAACTCAACACTGCATTCATTCCTTTGCCGACGGTTTTTGACGAAATCTCATTATTGTAAATTTGGACTTATCTCAATTTCAAAACAAAGGGTTGGAATAAGTTTCAATGACGTTCTATCCTCTCTCGGTAGCTAGAGGTCTTTTCATGAATTAGATCTTGCGTGTTTGTTATTGTAGCTCTGAAAAAAAAACATTTCATTAAATTAAAAAAAAATAAATAATAAAACCCTTATCCGCACCCCGATGGTGCATAGGGCACTGCGTTATATAAACGCAGTGTTATCTTGATCGTTTACACATGAAGGAAAGGTGATCAGCCCTCCGCTTCAAGTACCAGTCCAGGGTAATATTGAATAAATATTACAGTGAAAAAATCACTCATATTTATTCTTACCCCCCCTGGGAATCGAGCCCGGGTCCTCCAGAACGGTAGCCGAGCGTGCTGACGATTACACTACGGAGGCGGACAGATTAAATTAAAAAATACAGAATTTACAATACAGAACAAAAATTCAACATTGACACATTGTTTGCGGGAAACTATTATAAGCGTTTTTTACATACTGCTGGTAGAGAGCGGGAGACGCTTATAAGCGTTCTATTTGCTTACTCTTGGTAGAGCACAAGAGACGCCTAAAATCATTGTACAGATGGGAATTGGGTTTGCGGTTACTTGTGATTAGTAAACGACTCTAATTTGTGTACCAATCAGGGTCGGGGTTGATGAACAAAACCGCCCGACAACAATGTAATAATATTCTTCAAAACCTTATTCGTACCCCAGTGGTGCATAGGGCACTGCATATAAACGCAGTGTTATCTTGATCGTTAACACATGAAGGAAAGGTGATCAGCCCTCCGCTTCAGGTACCAGTCCAGGGTGGTTTCCATTTTTTCGGAGGTCTGCCTGGGGATCTGCGACCTTCAGGGTTACCTTGAAGGGCGATACGTGGAAGTGTGTCTTCTGACATTCTGTTTACATGTTCATTCCAGTATTGCCTTCGTTGTCGTCCCCACCTTACGATATCCTCCGCCTTACACATGCTCCGGATGAAATACCAACATTTTTAGTGCGTTTTTTTTATTGCAATGTGCATTTGATCCCATATGTCATGATGGTTGCACACAACTTTATATATGCACGCAAACCATTGTCTCCTTCGTTGCCTTCCCCACCTAACGATATCTTCGATCTCGCAAATCTCCCTCTTGGCGTTTCTTATTCTGTCTCGTAGACTTGATTGCATTTAAAGAAAATACCTCGATAATTATAGAACTGAGAATATGAAATATTGACCTTGAGTGCGATATCGTAGAGCGCATCCTTCCCCGCCTGCAGGACCAGGGACCTGAACATTCCGCGGCCCCCGCGGCTGGCCGCCTCCGCCAGTAGCTCCTCGATGTCCTGCGAGGAGGCGGCTGCTTCCGGGGAGGGCGGGTGCTGCGTCAGCGCGCTCTGCGAGATCTCCCCGGGACACTCCCAGTTCAGCAGCTCAAACGGATGACCCACTTCCACCACCTTGCCACTGAAACGTCAAACTTGATTAAAATATTCAGCTTCTCAACAATATTTAATTCTTTAGCTACCAGGACTTTAGTGTTGACTATGCTTTAAATACCGCAATTTTAACCTTGCCCTTTTGGTGATATGTACTACAATTTGACTTTAAAAATGAGAATATCAATATAAAATATAATAGATACGGGCTCACAATTTTTGTATTCCTCCGTAATACTTTTCCGTCTTACATAAAAGTATTATAACATAAAGTTATTCATTTGCAACGATGGAATTGAAAAAATTGTAAAAAAAAACGGGAATAGGATCACTAATACATAAACGTCTCTCAGAGTATGCGTGCGTGCCGCACTTTAAGTACACGCGCACTTTAGCAGCACACGAGTTGTACACAGCGCACTTTATAGATTCCACCTTTCATCTCAAAAATATAACATGAAAATCTCCATTAACAAAATAAAGAGCATGGTCACTTCGAGACACCCAATACGATGCAAACTTGCAATCAATAATGAAATCATAGAGCAAGTTTTGCGATTTAAGTATTTGGGTGTCCAAGTGTCCAGCAGCAATAACCTCTACAATGAAGTAAGAGAGCAAGCAAATAAGGCCTCTGCTGTAGCTGGATGCTTAAATTTTTTTTATGGAGAAACAAATACATGCTGAAAGAGAGTAAGGTGAGGATCTATAAAACCTGCGCAAGACCGATCCTGACATACGGCACGGAAACAAGAGCCGACACCGTGAGAACAAAAAGCCTTCTTAGGACACCGGAAATGAAGACTCTACGACCCATTGCAGGCCTAACACTTCGCGACAGAGTTAGAAACTCAGATATAAGAAATATCTGCGATGTTGAAGATGTTGTGCGATGGGGAAGAGAAAGAAGACGTTTCTGGAGAGATCATGTGAGAAGAGCGAGTTCGGATCGAGTGGTGAGGGTGGCAGCGGACAGCAGCATAGGCGAGAGTAGACCCCCAGGAAGACCACCTAAACGATGGAAGGATAGGTGGTCTTCCACCTCCCAGGAGCGACCCGAGAATGACAGGACCTAGTCCTAAAAGAAGAAGAAGAAGACGAGTTGTCGTTCAGGGTGGTCTCGTGTCGCTGCGCTAGTTACGGCGGCAATTGCGATGTATTTTTTTCTCTTTTTAAGGTGTTTAGAGCTAACATTACAAAATTGATGCATTTCAACTGCAACTATGCTCATAAAAACAACATTTAAGAATATTTAGTTTTTAGCACCGTAAGGGAAGTGTTAACATAAATAATTAAAATGTAAAATGTTAAAATGCTAAGAGTAATCAAAAGACTACCAAAATACAATGGCGTCATTGTCAGTATATCGACAGCCATATTTTTGACAAAGTAAAACAGAGTACAATGCCTGCATTGCTCCTGTTCTCTTATACGGTTGTGAAACATGGCACCTTACAAGGGTCCAGAGCAGCCGTGTACTAAGCTTCGAGGAAAGGGGTCTGTCAAGAATTTTAGGCGTGCGGTGGTTTGATTTTGTGAGGAATGAAGAAATAAGGCATAGGACGCAGCAAATCTTAGTAGCAACTGTCGTCAAGAAAAGGCAATAATACATACCTGTCCATAACTACAACTTTGTCAGAGTCCATAACAGTGTGCAAACGATGCGCTATGGTGATGACCGTTCTGTCCGCAAACTTCCTTCGGATGGTCTTCTGGATCAGCTGATCCGTCCTGAAAAGTTCACCAGTCATTAATTTATCAATACGGGCCTGCAGATGGGCATGCATTTTTATTGATTGTTGCGCGGTATAATCGATAATCCTGAAATTATCCGGAGCATTGGTCTGTATGTTCCCGATACTCACCAAAGACAGCGTCGGCATAGATTGTTTCACATTCCTATATACAGGACCAACCTGGCGATGGTTTTGCCTGTAAGAAGAGCTGACGCTATGTTGAACACTATCACAATAGATATTGATCTATTCATGTGTCTGAAAAAGTATTCCGAAGCGGGATTCTTCTACATATTTAACAAGGTCTTCTTGCTTACTTTTTAATTTGTGTTTTTAATGTATACACCTTAAATGTTAGTTTGCAATGTATATATAAATTATTGAATAAATTAAATTGAATTGAAATCCCGATCTGGCACTGTAGAGAGGGCGGGGTTCACTAGTCATTATACCGGTAATACGGCCCTGCAGATGGCCAACCCAATCCGACACTGCACAGAGGGCAGGATTCATCAGTCATTATACCGGTAATACGGCCCTGCAGATGGCCAACCCGATCCGACACTGCACAGAGGGCAGGATTGACCAGTCATTATACCCGTAATACTGCCCTGCAGATAGCCAACCCGATCCGACACTGCACAGAGGGCAGGATTCACCAGTCATTATAGCGGTAATACGGCCCTGCAGATGGCCAACCCGATCCGACACTGAAGAGAGGGCAGGATTCACCAGTCATTATACCGGTAATACGGCCCTGCAGATGGCCAACCCGATCCGACACTGCACAGAGGGCAGGATTCACCAGTCATTATAGCGGTAAAACGGCCCTGCAGATGGCCAACCCGATCCGACACTGCACAGAGGGCAGGATTCACCAGTCATTATACCGGTAATACGGCCCTGCAGATGGCCAACCCGATCCGACACTGCACAGAGGGCAGGATTCACCAGTCATTATACCGGTAATACGGCCCTGCAGATGGCCAAACCGATCCGACACTGCACAGAGGGCAGGATTCACCAGTCATTATACCGGTAATACGGCCCTGCAGATGGCCAGCCCGATCCGACACTGCACAGAGGACAGGATTCACCAGTCATTATACCGGTAATACGGCCCTGCAGATGGCCAACCCGATCCGACACTGCACAGAGGGCAGGATTCACCAGTCATTATACCGGTAATACGGCCCTGCAGATGGCCAACCCGATCCGACACTGCACAGAGGGCAGGATTCACCAGTCATTATACCAGTAATACGGCCCTGCAGATGGGCAACCCGATCCGATACTGCAGAGAGGGTGGAGCTACTGCTACTCACTCGTGGTCCACGTTGGCAGTGGCCTCGTCCATGAGCAGCACCTTGGCGCCCCGCAGTGCTGCCCTGGCCAGGCACAGCAGCTGCCTCTGCCCCACAGATAGATTGGCGCCCCCGTCTGACACCTTGGAGCTCAATCCTCCGGCTAGATCGGTCACCATTCCTTTCAACTCCACCTTGAACATTGAGAAACCATTGAAGACCATTGAAAAATTAAAAGAATTAAAGAATTGATATATTATTAGGAGAAATAAAATGACTTTGTTTTATGATGCATTCAGTCCTGGCTCTATCGCCTTCCCATGGAGTCATCCCTTCCACAAGGTTCACAACCCTCAGTAATGAGGAGTAAGACAGCAGTGAGACAAAGAAGGGTAAGAAGAAAAATGCGGGAATAGTGTACCTCCGACAAGGCGTCCCACAGTTCCTGGTCCGAGTGCTTGGCCCAGGGGTCCAGGTTGTCACGCAGGGTCCCGCTGAAGAGCACGGGCTCCTGAGGGATGATGCTCATCCCGGAGCGCAGCTGGTGCAGCCCCAGCTCCCGGGTGTCCACTCCCGACAGGCGGATGGACCCCTCCATATCCGCCAACCTGAAATAATACAGAAGTACCATAAACTTTGTCTGCTTGCGTAGCGTAGTGGTGAGCGCATATGAATACCATCCCGGAGGTCCCGGAGGAGTTATATCAGCGACGGGGTTCAGAACTCATTACGCTAAATTACATTATTTACAAAATCTTCCATTTAACCAACTTTTTAAATAAATTTTTTTAATTAACAATAAATATGGGAGTAGAACACTTTTGTTCCAAACATTTTTGATTAGTTGCCGACGGAGGTTAGAGGTCAAAATAAAATATGGAGCAAAGGCAAAATAAGGGAATGGGTAAATGATCAAGAGGTAATTCTATGAAAATTGTAGAATAGTATTTATTTTTCTCTATTTGTGTGTGTATAAGGTTAAAATAGATAATAAAAAACGTCCCGTAGAACAGGGCTACTTGAACTTTGATGTGTTACTTGAGCCCAGTACGAAAAAAAGATTAAAATCTGTATTTGGTCTACAGTACAATGAACGTATCGTGACAATAAGTGTCACCTGTCAGGGAAACAATGAATCATGTCGCTACGTTCATTATTGTAGACCAAATACAGATCTAAATTTTTTTTTGTACTGGGCTCAAGTAACACATCAAAGATCAAGTAGCCCTGTTCTACGGTATGCATAAAGAACTCCACCGACAAGACACACAAGGTGGCTTGGTGGGTCTCTGCAAAAAAAAGGTGACATTCCAGTGCTTTAGGGTTAAAAATAATAATAAAGGTTGGTACCTGTACATGGCAGCGATGATGGAGGACTTCCCCGCCCCAGTTCTGCCAACAATCCCAACCTTCTCTCCACTCTCGATCCTCAAGTTGATGTCCTTCAACACGAACTCCGCATTTTCCCCTTTGTCGTACTTTAGATACATATTCTCTATTTCCACACTGCCTGCAATCATTAAAAGTTCACAAAATTGGTGAGTGAGTCCAAACGGGTTTCTCCCCATAGGAGTAATTTTTACATTTTTATATTGAAGAATATAGAGGTCAGGGTATTTACAGGGCTACGTGTTATAGGCTGGTTGAGTGATCACTTTATACATGTGTAACATTCACCAATTCTACCCATTATTGACAACCACACTACTCAAATTCTTGGAAGTTCTATATGTATATGTATATGAACCAATTTAGAAACCTTGTTCTTGAATCACTAGAACTTCACTAGAGACATCTATTGGTGACATTTAATTTAATTTTAGCCTCCGTAGTGTAATCGTCAGCACGCTTGGCTACCGTTCTGGAGGTCCCGGGTTCGATTCTGAGGGGGAGGGGTCATATAAATATAAGTGATTTTTTCACTCTAATATTTATTCAATAATATTACCCTGGACTGGTACCTGAGGCGGAAGGCTGATCACCTTTCCTTCATGTGTAAACGATCAAGGTAACACTGCGTTTATATGACCCAGTGCCCTATGCACCATTGGGGTGCGGATAAGGGTTTCATTAATTATTAACATTTAATTAAATTTTTTACTTTTTTCAATAATTAACAAGAAACATGACATTACATTTTATGCAGCTACCTCATAAAATATTACGGTAGATGAGTTATTTCTTCGCCGGGGTGTTCGTACCGGGTACGGGCAATCCGCAAAGGCCCATTATTTTATGTGGGCAAATCAGGCAAAGAGTCAAACTGACAATCGTTTGAATGTGAATAGTGTGACCCGAGATATTGAGGGTTGAATGTACACCGGATAAAGGGTTGAGTATTTCTAGTTTTTTTACTCTAGTTTTCTTTTCTAGGTTATTTTTTTCTAGTCCGCCTCCGTAGTGTAATGGTCAGCACGCTCGGCTACCGTTCTGGAGGTCCCGGGTTCGATTCCCAGGGGGGGGGGGTGTCAAATAAATATAAGTGATTTTTTAATTTAATATTTATTCAATACTTATTACATACCCTGGACTGGTACCTGGGGCGGAAGGCTGATCATCTTTCCTCTGTGCATTTAATGATCAAGATAATAATAATAATAATAATAATAATTAGGATAATTTGTATAGCGCCATTTTCGTAAAATACTATGTACCTCAAGGGCTTATAAAGATAACACTGCTTCTATACGATGCAGTACCCTATACACCATTGGGGTTTGGATAAGGGTTTGAAGAAGAATGTGAATTATGTAAAGTGAATGATGAACGACAAGGAGAGTGTTATGTTACCTTACCAATGCTTTTTATTAACAAAATAAAGTGGATAAAGGGTACAGTATTTCTAGTTTGGACTCACCATCCATTGGCCATTTGTTCAAGTCGACATTAGGATATTTCCTGGAAAACGCTGACATGTCCGTCTCCAAATCGGGCTCCGACGGCAAATTAGAGTACTCGTGAATTCTCTCCACCTGAAATATAACATGGCTAATGAAATATCATAAGCAAGACTCTCCCACATTGCGCTGGACGGCCAACCAAATATCTGGACTTCAAATATCTGGGTGTGGACCTGTCTGGTCAAACGGATCTGGGATGTGAAGTGATAGGGCAAGTGAACAAGGCTGCAGCCATCTCAGGATGTCTGAAAAATTTTATATGGAAAAATAATGAGATCGGCTGCAAAAATAAAATTTACAAAACTTGTGTGCGACCCATCATGACGTCTGGGATCAAAAGCGGACATCCGTGGCACAAAAAACGCGCTTAGAGTGTCAGATATGAAGACTCTGAGAAGCATATCTGGCAAGAGTCTGCGAGACAGAATAAGGAACGCCAGGATAAGCCTTGTGGTCTGTTTTTAAGAGGGATTAGCCTCCTGCGATGACGATTCCCAGCTGTCAATCCATCTTTGGTGGTCTGCCCGGAAGTCGTCTCACCTTGAGATTGGCCATGCAGTGTAATGTGGGAGAGTCTGGATGGTTCCATGCTCCTCACATGCGCATACCATTATCTTCTCCGTTGCCTTCCCAACCTAACGACATCTTCAATCTCGCACATTTTCCTTTTCCTGGTGTTCCTTATTCTGTCCCGTAGACTCTTGCCAGATAGACAGATTGGTGTTGTGTTGTATTTTCTATTCTTGATGATTAATTCTTCTTCTTCTTCTTCTTTTTCTAGATCCTAAGGATCTGTTTGTGCCTCCGCTTGTAGCTCTTGGGATGTTGACTCCCAGCTGTCTTTCTACCTTTTTGGAGGTCTGCGTCCTTCAGGGATTCCCTGAAGGGCGATACGTGGAAGTCTGTCTTCTGACATTCTGTTATGCTCATTCCAGTATCGCCTTCGTTGTCGTCCCCACGGTATTTCTTGGTCTTGCAATGTGTTTCCGGTTATGGATCAGAGAGTATTCATCTCGGAGGTTCGAAGTGATGATAAGTTAATTAGTTAAAATGCTAGATAATAATAGGAGATAGTTAGGAGATACTCACAGATGTCATCTGGTTCTCAACTTCAGCAGTCTGCCTCATTCCCCACTGGCACATTCCCACCAATCCCATCACTTGGGTTATGGCCAACCCCACTTTACCGCCAAAAGTATCTGAAATAAAAAAAGTATTCATTAGGAAATTAGCTATTCCCGGTCAAGCGTTGCTGTGGCTTAGCTTAGTTAAACGGAAAATAGAAAGATTATTATTATTATTTTATTTTTATATGTGACCCATCATGACATATGGATCGAAAGGAGAGTGGACACCGTAGGCACAAAAAATGCACTTAGAGTGTCAGAAACGAAGGCTCCAAGAAGCATATCTGGCAAGAGTCTACGAGACAGAATGAGAAACGCCAGGGTAAGGGAAATATGTGGGATTGAAGATGTCGTTAGGTGGGGAAGGCAACGAAGGAGATGATGGTTTGCGCATGTGAGGAGAATGGAACCATCCAGACTCCCCCACATTGCACTACACGGCCAACCCCAAGGTATGCGGACTGACACTCAGCACTATCGAGTTTAGTCTAAAAAACTGGGCCATGGACAAGAACCAAGGTCCAAATTCACCACAGAAGCTCTAAAGCTTAGCAAGAAACAAACAAGGATCCTAACCAGGACCTTGACAGGACACTGCAGACTGAAGAAACACATGACAATAATTGGACTACATGACTCCCCAATATGCAGATTTTGTATGGAGGATAACGAAACGCCAATCCACATTCTCTATAATTGTGACGCACTCGCTCGCAAACAAAGAGAAGGTGAAGCTCCTACCACCAAGACAGGTCGTGAGTTACATGACTCACGTAGATCTTGGCAGTGAGCTGTAATACAGAGGGAGGATACAATAGACCTAATATGGTCGCGGTGACATAAAGGATGCAAGATCCGTTATCCCTAAAAAAAAAGACCATCAAAGAGACTGATCGACAGCTGGGAATCAACATCGCTGGATGCTAATCCCTAATTCAGCAACATAAAGAAGCTCAAAGGGAAGTTTCATCTGACAACAAAGAGGAGCACTCTCTTCTTCATCTTCTTCTGCTCGGTTCAGGCATTGTGGCCTGTTTTTGAGAAGGATTAGCCAGCGTACAAGTGTTTAATTTTTAACATAACCTCGGTACCTTGGGAGGTGAAGAGCAGGAAGCTGTAAGTGACAGCGGCCAGATAGAAGCAGCAGATGACGTCCATGTAGAAGGCGAAGGCTCGGTTGGAGTTGATGACCAGAGTCCACACGGAGGAGTGCAGGTCCTGGTGCTGGTCGAACTCCGCTGTGAGGATCTGGCTCGCGCCCACGGAGGAGCGGATGGTCTCCAGCCCCGACAGGGTCGCGTTCACGTGAGTGAAGGCTGGTGACCTACCTGAGGACAGAAAAAAAACATTATAATCTGAGTATTTGCTTTTTTTTCCTTTAAAGGAATAACAATTAAATTCAATTTCAATTGATTTATTTGTATTTAACATACGCTTTTTAAATTATTTAAACTTACTTATGCCTTCAAGTCTCTTTAGGCTTCTTGCAGTTTTGATGTAAATACTTCTGACGACTGCTAATAGTAGAACAACCAGGGCAGTGGGGATGAGTAGCCAAAAATTCAGTATACACACCACTACCAGAATGCCAACAGTCTCCAGGAAAAACTGAAAATGAAAATAAAAAAAATAATCAGTAATTTTCTAAGAATTCTATCACTGTTCTAACCTATATTCAAGAGAAAAAGCTATTTATTTAAGAAAGCTCTCAACTGATGGCAGCACCATCTGTCAGTTTCAACTAAGATATGGACAGAATTGTTGCAGCACTACACATATACAACTTTTAAAAATTAAGACATTGTTTGCGGGAAATGCTTAAAAGCGTCTTTTACATACTTTTGGTAGAGAGCGGGTGAGGCTTATCTTATTCAAACCCTTATCCGCACCCCAATGGTGCATAGGGCACTGCATATAAACGCAGTGTTATCTTGATCGTTAACACATAAAGGAAAGGTGATCAGCCCTCCGCTTCAGGTACCAGTCCATGGTAATATTGAATAAATATTAGAGTGAAAAAATTGCTATTATTTATTTGACCCCCCGCTGGGAATCGAACCCGGGACCTACAGAACGGTAACCGAGCGTGCCGACCATTACACTACGGAGGCAGAGGTGTGTTAATTTACTAAATATATACCATAATATAGTATGGTTTTCCTTAAAAATGATTAGTAAATAAATACATACCCCAATACAGTCGACAAGCGCAGCTGGCAGCATAGTGTCAACGGCGCCCATATCCTTAGAGAATCGGTTCAATATCCTTCCGGAAGCATTGTTGTTGAAGAACCACATGGTAGCACGCGTTATTCCCCTAAAATAATGTCAAAATGTTGTTAATTATAATGATAGTAATCAAACGTCCCAAATTTTCACATTTGTTCATTTAGGGATATGCCAATGATACTGTCCTTCTAACTGAACATAGGAGCAACATTTTGAGTGTGTCCAAATACTTGTTCACAAAATCTGGATTATCTCCAATTACAGGAGTTATTTTCATATTATTTTTTGACATGATGTCAAAAAATAATATGAAAATAACTCCTGTAATTGGAGATAATCCAGATTTTGTGAACAAGTATTTGGACACACATTAAAAATGTTGTAAATAAATTATCTGGTCAAATTATAAGCTTAATAATAAAAATGAAAATGGTATTTTCCGGGGTTTCTCATGTGTGTGATTATAATCCAGGATTCGGATCTCACATTCTAATATAAGAGTTTCTGCTTAGTAAAAAGCTTCATTACATCTCACCAATAGATGTCTCTAGTGAAGTTCTAGTGATTCAAGAACAAGGTTTCTAAATTGGTTCATATATATAGAACTTCCAAGAATTTGAGTAGTGTGGTTGTCAATAATGGGTAGAATTGGTGAATGTTACACGTGTGTAAAGTGATCACTTAAACCAGCCTATGACGGTCGTTAGCCCCGTAAATGCCCAGACTTCCATATTCTTCTTCATCTTTGATGAGATGTCAAAAAATAATATGAAAATAACTCCTGTAATTGGAGATAATCCAGATTTTGTGAACAAGTATTTGGACACACTCAAAATGTTGTAAATTTATGTAATGTTTAATTTCGCTCACTCCTTTCAACAACGTCATACATCAAAAATCGTCAATTTTCAGTTGTGCATGTTTTTGGAATGCCCAGAAGATGTACTATATCCCAGCAAAAGCAGCATATTATAAACATAATGTTTACCCGCCACAGGGCAGAAAGTGTTGTTTTTGCATTTTGAAGAAAAGGTATTGTTTAATAATTTTTTTAAATATACTAAATATTTTTCAAATGGAGAAAAAACCTTCAGGTTTTACATAAAAAGATCTGTTGCACAGTAAAAAGTTCAAAAAGTGGCTTGATATTTTTTTTTATACATTTCATTATATTCTTAAACTTTAAAAACAATCTCCTGAAAAATCAAGTTTTTTGATATTTGACGTTGTTGAAAGGAGTGAGTGATATGAACTATATCCATGAAATTGGTGCATATTATACATACCATATATGTACCACAATTTTTTTTGTTGACTTATATGAAAACCTTTGGAACGCATTAATCACGTTAGCAGAGGACTTACTGTATTGCAGAAATACTGTAATATTTTTGGAAAGGGTGAAATGAGAAAATAAATGATTTTTTCTTCCTTTTAATTAGACTTAAGCCGCTTGTGCACTACACGGAATTTACCGTCTGGCAGTCCGGTTTTGAAAAAAGCAACTACAATAGTTTAACGTGATCGCATTTACGCGCAACTTGATGTATGACGTTGAAAGGAGTGAGCGATATGGTAAAATTACAAATTCATGTTTCGTAAAAACTTTTTGTTTTCGCCCTTACAATGTTGGATTCATCCAATGATGATGCTGAAAGAGCAAGGAAATGTTTGTTTTACTCAATGTAGAGAGAGTGACAATGAAATTAAAAAGTTCACCAATAGGTGAAAACTCAAGGACGAGCCAATTAGACACGAGCTTGACACATCCTTGCGAATGAAAATTTAACTTTTTTTCACAGATTGCATTTTAAAAAAATAAATTAGTTTGTTTGTTACAAAATTCTGTTTTATTTGAGTAGTTTGATATGTTCTCCACCAATACCAGAAAGAAATACTAAAATCGGTCAATATTTGAAAACAAAAATTGTTGATTTTGCACACACCTATAATAAAAAGGACCATTTTTTTAAGTGAGTGTTTTTGCCTAGAGCTTTAACTCATGAATTACATGAAATTATAGTAACTTTAAACATAAAGAGTAAATCCACTCGCAAGTAGGTATGGGTTATGAAACATAAAAAAGTTTAAGCCTGAGTAGAGTCACTTGGACGTTAGGTAATTCAAAAAAAAGGACCATTTTTGCAAAAAAGTTGGCAATTTTAACATACATTTAAGAAAATACCTTAGCACTAAAACTGTTGAATAAATATTAGAGTAAAACCACTTTAGATTTTAATATTACTACTACTATATTACTGACTTTATCTACATCCAATGGTGCATAGGGCACTCAAAAAATTTATTCAATGATAATTTGATCATTTATTATATGAAATCAAGGTGATCAGACCAGCGCTTTGGGTCCAGGGTAATATTGAATAAATATTAGAGTGAAAAAACAGTTATATTTATTGAGACTCCTCTGGGAATTGAGCCTGAGACCTTCAGCAGGTAGCCCAACATAGTAACCACTACACTTTAGAGGCAGAATGACTTACTTGAACATCAAATCGTGGAGGTTTATAGAAGCTCTGATGCACATACTGAAGAACACCATCAGTTTGCTCAATATTAGCAAGACGCTTATAAGGATCAGTCCGGAGTATATGTACACGCTGGATTCCCGGGACAAGTTCCAGGAGTTGTCTCCGACGTACAGTGAAGACCAGTCGGAAGAGTTCCAAATAGCCCGGTCCGTAATGTATGTGGCTAATGTTTCCGTAACGCCAGAAACTTCCGGAATCATTTCCGCAGCCTTTGTAACGTTTGCATCAGACGATTCGGTAACAGCGTTTGCGAGTTCTTCCATGTTGACCCTGGAAAGAGAGAATTTAAATTTTATTTAATTTTGTTATTCTTTCATCATCATATCAGCCCGTTGAGGTCCACTGCTGGACATAGGCCTCCCCCTTCCGCCTCCACTCCTCCCGATCCTGCGCCGTCTCCATCCATTGTCTTCCAGCAAACTTCCTGATGTCGTCCACCCATCTCATCGGTGGACGTCCTTGAGGCCTCTGGTTCCTCGGTCTCCACACCAGAACGCGTTTCGTCCATCTGTCGTCGGTCATTCTGGCTATGTGACCGGCCCATTTCCACTTCAGCCAAGCAATTCGCTCTACCACGTCACAGACCTGTGTCTGGCGTCGGATCCAATCGTTCCTTTTTCTGTCTCTTAATGTTATTCCAAGCATAATTCGCTCGATGCTCCTCTGTGCAACTTGCAACTTATGGGAAGATTGCTTGGTCAGAGTCATTGTTTCCGCGCCATAGGTTAGGACGGGTAGAATGCATTAGTTAAACACTCGTTCTATTACTCGTATTACTCTTTATATAACATAAAAAGGGTGCTTGACTGGAGGCCTAGATCGGAATGCAGAAGCGTGGGTAGGTCCCAGACAAGATGGTTAGATAACATTAACTTTCCCCTCCCGGTGATATGTATTACATATATGTACTGTATAGTACATAAGACATGGGCTGCTCGATGTATGAGGAGCTGAAGAGGACTTCCGAAAATAGGCGAGAATGGTGAAAGAGATGTCATCTGTTGCTACAGACCAATCCGCAGGATTGAGACCAGAGAGTGAGAGAGGCAACTAGCCATAACTCAAGTTGCGGCTGTTTGGCTTAACACGGCTTAAAGTATTCTTATAACTAGCCTCTATCATACACAATCACAGATTTTGCTTTATCTCTTTCCTTTACCGAGATATTCACTATTCAAATAGCCGCAAAACTGTATTTGATACATGTTTTAAAACTCGTTTATCTCAAAACTACTGTTTTTATCATGCGGCTATCTGCCTTTGCACATTAGCATTGATTACCTACCTAGTTGATTTTTTTTATATCTTTTATTAAAGCATATTTATTTGTTTTTCATTAATGTTTTACTTAGTAAATACCACTATTTCTTAAAATCTACTGTGACACGTATTTCGACGCATTCCGCATCATTTTAAAACACAAACATACGGTGATTGAAAATGATGCGGAATGCCGCAAAATTGTATTAATTTGATACATGTGTAGGCAAAAAGCATCACTTTAAGTTTATGTCAAAACTACTGTTTTTAATTTGTGACTATTTGCTAAACGCACCAATGAGTCCATTCGCCAGGAATTACGCTTAGATGGCTTGACTCTGGCCAATATCTGTACCCGACAGTTCCAGTTCTTTGGAAACGTTGCGCGTGGCAACGAGGATAGCCTGGAACGACTAGTTGTGATCGGTAGCCTAGAGGGAAAGAGAGGGAGAGGAAGATCTCCACACGGTGGACCGATCAAATTAAGGCAGCAGCAGGCACCTCAGTGGTTGGAGCGCTACGTGCAGCGCACTCAAGGGATAACTGGAGAAGAGTCATTGCTCTGCAAGGGTCACAACCCTTAGCAATGAGGAATAAGACGGAGAAGCCTTTACACATTAGTTTAGACACACTCAAAATGTTGTAACGATAGATAGACGTTGATCAAAAGATGAAGGAAGGGTAGGAAGCTTACCATTGGCTGATCCACAGGTCACAGGCGGAGAAGGCAGCCTGGGAGAGCAGGAAGAGCACGGGCAGTAGCAGCAGGCTGCAGGTGCCCACGGCGCCGCGGAAGAAGGCCGCGTACACGCGCCGGTCCACCGCGCCCCCCGCCTGCATCTCCGCGCCCCGCTCGCCCCCCTCCGCCTGCAGGGCCCCCGAGGAGCGCACCGAGGTCAGCGAGCTCACCGACGGGCGCTTGCCTCGGCGCGAGATCTCCTGGAACCAGACACCACCCCTATTACAGCTCCGAAACTATTCCCATTACAATACCAATTCGCCAACTCCAATCTGAACAATTTCTTTACGTTTCTTGAATGTTTTTCGCGGATACTTTGTTGCACATTTTATAAAATAAAACAACTTTGTTTTAACCTATTTTTAAAAATTATGAATAATCAATTGAATTTAAGTAACAGTCCTATTTTTAATATTTTTCCTATTGCTATTCCTATAAAAAATTACACACAGTAGGTGTGTGTGCTGCACTTTACGTATGCGCGCGCGGCTTTATACTGTTTTTGGATGATTCCATTTGTAGCTCACAATGTTGTCATCCGGAGTGCACGTATTCGCTGCACAATTCTCAATAAAAGCAACATTTAGGAGTTTTTTCCCGTTTTTTAAATCAAAATCACATTTTCATATGGCGTACGGAGTGCGTGAAAGTTTTTGGTATCGTAAGAGTAGGGTAATTATCTATAACCTAACTATGAGTATTTCAATGTTTTAGAATTAGTACATATACCCTGGTGATGACAAGGTTCTTTTTGAAACCGGTGGGAAAAAGTGGTTAAAACAAAGTTGTATTATTTTATAAAATTTCTTAACACATTGTTTGCGGAAAATGCTTAAAAACTTATTTTTAATTCGAAAACATAGCATTTTTTTCCTAGTAAAGGTAAATTGTTCATAAATAATGTCAAATGCAAGCTAAATTTACATTTCCCTTAAGGTGGGGACTGACCTCCACATTTCGTCATAACGTAACATTCGCGGCGAGCATCCGACTTCGGATGGAGCACTCGGAACGCTGTACTGACTATACGAATGCTCGCATCGTAACGTATTACATAACGACGAGATGACTGGTCAATCCCCATCTTTATGGAGCTAATGTATTTTGTACACCATATGAAAATGTAATGTAAAATGTAAAAATAGTAAAAATTTCAATATTTTTAGATGTTGTTTTTATTGACCATAGTTGAAGTTGAAATGTAACAATTTTATAATGTTAGCTCTGGTAGGTATCTGAAAACGTGAAAAAAAAATACATCACAAGTAGCCACAATAGCTGGCATAGGGACACGACCGCTGCAAAGGACGACCTGCGTGCTACTAAAAGGAGCAGTACTAAGCCGCGTGTACGCAAAGCACGGCATCTGTCCGCCTCCGTAGTGTAATGGTCAGCATGCTCGGCTACCGTTCTGGAGGTCCTGGGTTCGATTCCCATGGGGGTTTAAATAAATATAAGTGATTTTTTCATGATAACACTGCGTTTATATGATGCAGTGCCCTATGCACCACTGGGGTGCGGATAAGGGTTTATATATATATATATATATGTATGTATGTGTGTATGTATGCGTATGTATATGTATGTATGTATATTTATAAATATATTCTTATTTTTACACTTCTTACCTAGAAAAAAAAATAAATTTAACCACCCTCATTAATTCCTCTCCTTTCCTTCTCCTTCCTGCTAAATCTATTATTTTATACCATACCATTTTTTTTATCTCTGAATGTTTTTTAATAGTTTTAAAACATAAATTGTTTAGTTGGCTTTTTTTTTTAACGTAACTATTTTTGTTAATGTAACTATTGTTTATTGTATTTTTTTTTTATATGTAAGCTGTACAATTCCCGAACAAATAAATAAAATACACAAACAACAATAACCATATCCGCTCCCTAGGTGGAGCATATGGAGTCCACAAACTGTCTCCAGGCTTTTCTGTCGGCTGCCAGCTCCCTTGCATCCTCCCAAGTCAGATCCGCGTCCCGAAGTTCTGACGAGAACTGCCGACGAATTGTCAGCAGTGGTACATGGCCAAGCCAACTGAATCGCCTTTTCTTGACGAAAGTTGTGACCAAGATTTGCTGCGTCCTACGCCTTATCTCTTCATTCCTCACAAAGTCAAACCACCGCACGCCTAAGATTCTCCGCAAACCTATTCTCAAAGCTTAGTACACGGCTGCTCTGGGCCCTAGTAAGGTGCCATGTTTCACAGCCGTATAAGAGAACAGGAGCAATGCAGGCATTGTGTAGGCGGCATTTGGTTTTAAATACACTATACATATATTAATATTTAGGTGCATTGGGGTTATGAAGAATATTATAAAGTAGCGTGAGAGATTAAAGATTTATGCGCTGATTGAAGTGAAGCCATTTTAGTTCCGTGCGAGAAGGTGAAACATGGTCATATTGAAAATGAAGCGGATGCTTTGAATTTTTCTTGAATTTAAAGATGATGCGCTTACGTTTGCGTCATCTGGGGTGGTTGCGTCTTTGGTTTGGTCCGATTCAGAAGGCAGTAACTCCGTGAAATTGGATCTTGAAGCCTGCAACTGGTCGTATGAACCCTGGAATACTATCTAAAAATTGAGAAAAAAAAAACAATATTATTAAATATATATTTATTATTTTTTGACATCTCATCAAAGATGAAGAAGAATATGGAAGTCTGGGCATTTACGGGGCTGACGACCGTCATAGGCTGGTTTAATAAGATCACTTTACACACGTGTAACATTCACCAATTCTACCCACTATTGACAACCACTCTACTCAAATTCTTGGAAGTTCTAAAGAAGTTCTTTAAGCTTCTTTATTTGGACACACTCAAAATGTTGTATACTTTTTTATGTTTCAAGATTGTTGTTATAAGTCGAGGCACCTATAATATCTTCTTACTGGCTCCAAACCATCTTATCGTTTTTGTAGTAGGTTGAAGTCAGCTCTCCTCGTCCTCAAGTTCCAATTGTAGGTCTTTGTACTATGGATAGCGTCACCTAGGCCATGCCTTCAAATCATGTTAACTTTCTGTAGCATCTATGAATTTTTGGTCTGCCTCTATATATCTTCCAATGAAGATCCATGTCGATTTCATGGTTCACAATATGTTCAGGTTCTCTACGTCTCTTTGTACCCATACCATCTTTTTGACATCTCATCAAAGATGAAGAAGAATATGGAAGTCTGGGCATTTACGGAGCTGACGACCGTCATAGCCTGGTTTAATAAGATCACTTTACACACGTGTAACATTCACCAATTCTACCCATTATTGACAACCACACTACTCAAATTCTTGGAAGTTCTATATATATGAACCAATTTAGAAACCTTGTTCTTGAATCACTAGAACTTCACTAAAGACATCTATTGATGAAATAACTCCTGTAATTGGAGATAATCCAGATTTTGTGAACAAGTATTTGGACACACTCAAAATGTTGTTTATTTTTTATTCATATAAAAACAAAATAATATTCATTAAAATGTACGATGATTTAAAATAAACCCAATGAAATTTTGTAATGCTTGAGCAGCAATAAAAAAATCTATGAAGTAATAATGCAATATCTAAATGCTAAATGAGAGTATGTAGCTGTCCGCTGAGAGAATGTTTAGTATTGCGTGTGTTGCTGTAACGTTCAACAGACGGCGCTGCCACCGCGGTAAATAAGCTGTTAAAAAATGTAATCCAAGTTACACTTATTATGGGTATTCTATATACCTGCCTAGTCCCACTTTTGTTCAGCGATTCTTTGAGCCACATCTGTTACATTGATTTTTTCTTGCCTTCAATTAAGATAACAATGCGTCAATACGATGCAGTGCCCTATGCACCATTGGGTGCGGATAATGGTTAGAAGAAGAAATGTCTCGAATCCATATGGGAACACTGCGAGAACAAGTGCACCAAATGTTTTAGGCTTATTATGGCAGTGTTAAAATTGATTGTGGAAATGCACAGAAGCAAGAGGCCCACCTTCCCGGCCTCCATGAGGCAGATGCGTGCGGCCCTATAATCTATCAACATAACATCAAATGGCTGGCTAATGGTTAAATTGACTTTTTTCAGTGTAAGAGTTTATTATGGAATTGCACAGCAGCATGAGGCCCACCTTGCCGGGCTCCGTGAGGCAGATGCCCGCAGCCCTGTGTTCTATCTACTTAATATCAAATTAAGAAATAAGCATGATGAAATGTGGAGAAAACAATCCAAACAAAAACACTTAAATTGACTTATTGCAGTGTTAGAATTTTTTGTGGAAATGTATAGAACCATGAGGCCCACCTTGCCGGCCTCCATGAGGCAGACGCGCGCGGCCCTGGGCAGCTGCTGCACCTGGTGCGTGACGAGCAGCACGGCGGCGCCGCGCAGCAGGCCGCGCAGGCAGCTGCCCAGCAGCGCGCGCGCCACGGTCGCGTCCACGGCCGACAGCGGGTCGTCCAGCAAGTAGAGCGCCACGCGCGCGTACACGCAGCGCGCCAGCCCCACGCGCGCCTTCTGCCCGCCCGACAGGGACACGCCTGCAATGTAACAACGCATTTTACATACAATTCACTAATTGCTTATCTTAACCTTTTAACCGCGTTAACTTTGTTCCTAAGAGACGCCCGTGCGCGGCGGTATTTCGCCGTTTTTTAAATGATTACTTTTATCATGTATTTAGTTAAGAAACGATTTATTTTCCTAAACAAAAACATTCAATGGGATTCATTGTGCCTTTTTGGTACTCTATAATACACTTGTGTCACATTATTCTTGAAATATATCGTAATATAAACAAATAAGATCGTAACATAAATAAATCAAAGCACGCATCGTGTGTCACTCTTACCCACTGGCGATGCGTAGCGTCGAGAGTGAGACAGATATAGGGCATGATTATGGCGCGGACTAATTACCGACCGCAAGAAAAATCAGGGATCTGTTCTTTTATTTATCCTTGTGATGTTACAAATTATTAGTCAGATATTTCAACAGATGTCATAAGGCCAAGGATTGACGTATTATTTTATCCAAAGTTTTTATCCACACCATGAAAAAATCCCTCTAAGTTGAACTGAGGTTCGAAACTTGGAGCAATGTAAAAACACATACGCTTATGTCAGCCGCGTATGGGGCATGTTTAGTTAAAACACATACGGTTATGCGAGCCGCGTGGATCCGGTTAATATCTTCTATTTATATATGCATATTTTTGTTCACCTCCGTAACGCAGAAGTCAGGCTTCAGCGCGTTTGGCTACCGTGCTGGAGGTCCCGGGTTCGATTCCCAAGGGGGTCAAAATAAATATGGCTGATTTCCACTCACATATTTATTTAATATCACCCTTGACTTTCAGTCCAAACTTTATAATGAAATAAAATTTTCATAAAAAAAATTTCTTTCAAAACTCAAAAATTAATGACCCTGTACAAGTTTCAAAAATTAATGCAAATGAATGTTTAATAATGGGCAGAATGGTGAACGTTACACACCAGTTAATGTGAACAAGCCAGTAAAATTTCAGGTAAGCCATGGGATGCTCAAACTTTCACCTCTTTCATATAAACGATTAATGTTTCATCACAAGTTGAGGCACCAATAATAAATGAACACAAAAATGATGAAAACTAATCCCAAAAGATGCAATCCACATAGGTGAAGATGAAGCCAGAGCCCAATGAAAAGTAAAGTAAGTAATTGACAATCAAGTTGACACTGTATCGATGCGGTTTAGTGATCTTTACATCCTTTGGGAGTGGACAGGAATGGATATGCGCTACCTCTCTCTCCCACGATGGTCTTGTCGCCGTGCGGCAGCTCCTGGAGGTCCCTCTCAAGCTGGCAGGCCCGGATGACGCTGCGGTAGCGCGCGTGGTCCATGGCGCGCCCGAACAGGATGTTCTGCCTCACGCTGGCCTCGAACAGCCAGGGCTGCTGCGCGCAGTAGGACACGCCGCCGCCCACGCAGACGCGCGACCCAGGCGATGCGCGCACCTCGCCCAGCACCGCCTGCAGCAGCGTAGACTTGCCGGACCCCACGGGGCCGATCAGAGCCACTAATTCTCCAGGAAACACCTAAAAACAACATTATTTCTTTATAAAATAAAATAACTTAGTTTTAACCATAAATTGTATTTTATTAATACAATTCAACCTACCGGTTTCGACAAGAACCTTGTCATCATCAGGGTTTATTTTAATTCAAAAACATTAAAAACATTAAATACTCTCACCAAAAACTTCCACACACTCCGTAAAAATCCTAAATCCTAATCATAATAAGTTTATAAAATGTGCCACAAAGTATCTGTGGAAAACATTCAAGAAAACATTATTTCTTACCAATAAAACCACGCGATTGCCATGGATCTTCATTGTTCTGCAAAGTGTGTGCCGCGGCACACTGGTGTACCGTGGTGATTAGTTGGTGTGCCACGGAAAAAGTCTAGTTTTGTGAAAATAACACAATTGCTCCAAATTTTGATTGCCTGTGCTCAGTTAAATAGGCTCACATTTCGCATTAAACATAATATGTTAAATATGTTACCATAATATGGTAAAAATATGCAACTCTGAAATTTCTTAATTTGGTAGGTGTGTACCTTGAATAGAAAAAGTTTGAGGAACACTGATCTAGAGGAAGACCAAAAAAATTCACGGGTAGTACAGAAAGATAACATGGTTCAAAGGCATGATCTAGGTGACGTTGTATATGATAGAAAGACCTACAACCTGAGGATAATGAGAGTTTACCCTAAATGAGCAAGGAAGGAGAAGCCTAAAGTAAGAAAAGAAGTTACCAGGAAAAGAACCAAAGTAGAGGATATCATGGATCGCGTGGCAAAACTCAAATGGCAATGGGCAGGACATATTGCAAGACAGGACCCCACAAGATGGACCCTAAGAATTTTACGATGGAGACCTTGGGAGAACGAAAAAGGTGTCAGAGGACCCCAAAAGAGATGGTCTGATGACATAGTAGAACCTGGCTGCAAGTAGCAACCGACCGGAAGAAATGGAAAGAAGGGGAAGAGGCCTATATAATAAGGAGAAGAATATTAGATTATTATTAATATGAGTTTAAAATGATCTGTATAGCAAGACATTTACACAATGCCTAATATTGGCAATTATCTCCTAGGATCGGCTTAATGGATCCCCATTTACTTTTCTTGCTGACATAGACCACCCCCTACAAGTAGATACCAGCACAGAGTTTTACACTCGGGGTCCATATAGACCGAAAACGATGGGAAACTATGGTTAAGAGTTAGTCATATTCAATTCAAATTCAAACCCTTATCCGCACCCCAATGGCACATAGGGCATTGCATCATATAAACGCAGTGTTATCTTGATCGTAAACATATGAGGAAAGGTGATCAGCCCTCCGCTTCAGGTACCAGTCCAGGGTAATATTGAATAAATATTAGAGTGAAAAAATCACTTAAATTTATTTGACCCCCCCCAGGAATCGAACCCAGAACCTCCAGAACGGTAGCCGAGCGCGCTGACCATTACACTACGGAGGCGGGCGGCGTTAGTCATATACTGTTATATAAAAATGAGCATACCTTTAAATTGATGTTATCCAAAGCGACTGTTGTTTTCTCCATTCCCGCCGGATCGACACTTTTCCAAACGGAGTTGACATTTTCCATGACGAGTCCCGGCTCTATGGCCTTCCCAAATTCGCTCAACTTGACTCCGTTCTCTTCGCTGGTCTTGCGGACTTTCAGGCCGTCTCCCTCGTACGGAATGATGGCCCCATTTTCGAAGCTGATATTCTTGTCTTTGTTTTTCTGCTCCGACGAAAGAGCATTGCCGTTTTGCTTGTCGCCTATTTCGTTTTCGAGTTTCGGGACTTCCGGTAGAAGCAAGAAGTCTTGGATTCTCTTGACGGACACGTACGCGTCTAGCACCGACATTATGGCCAGAGGGAAGAATTCGACAACTGTCAACTTTATCAAATCATAGAGAGCGAACAGGACGAAAATCTTGGAGGCGGTTATCTTGTGCCCAAACACGATGTAAGCGATGATAGTTATAAATATGGAGATTCTCGTGTTCAGCTTTATGCAGCTGATGGTCAGGGCTCGTATCCACGAAATACGTTTTATCAATTTCATTTCTTTTCTAGAAAACACAAAATAATTTCCATATTATTTTTTGACATCTCATCAAAGATGAAGAAGAATATGGAAGTCTGGGCATTTACGGGGCTTACGACCGTCATAGGCTGGTTTAAGTGATCACTTTACACACGTATAACATTCACCAATTCTACCCATTATTGACAACCACACTACTCAAATTCTTGGAAGTTCTATATATATGAACCAATTTAGAAACCTTGTTCTTGAATCACTAGAACTTCACTAGAGACATCTATTGGTGAGATGTAATGAAGCTTTTTACTAAGCAGAAACTCTTATATTAGAATGTGAGATCCGAATCCTGGATTATAATCACACACATGAGAAACCCTGGAAAATACCATTTTCATTTTTATTATTAAGCTTATAATTTGACCAGATAATTTATTTACAACATTTTGAGTGTGTCCAAATACTTGTTCACAAAATCTGGATCTCCAATTACAGGAGTTATTTTCATATTATTTTTTGACATTATGTCAAATGTTACATGTGTGTAATGTGATCACTTAAACCAGCCTATGACGGTCGTAAGCCCCGTAAATGCCCAAACTTCCATATTCTTCTTCATCTTTGATGAGATATCAAAAAATAATATGAATAGAACATAAAGTATCTAGGCTGAGGTAAGCATTACACAGGCCAACAAAATGAATAAAAAATGAATGGATGTAAATTTTGTTGTAAATACATGTCGCTCTCTCCTTTCAACAGCGTCATATATCAAAAATCGTCAATTTTCAGTTGTGCATGTTTTCGGAATGCCCAGAAAATGTACTATATCCCAGTAAAAGCGGCATATTTTAAACTTAATATTTACCCACTACAGGGCAGAAAGTGTTGTTTTTGCATTCTGAAGAAAAGGTGTTGTTTAATTATTTTTTTAAATATACTAAATATTTTTCAAATGGAGAAAAAAACCTTCAGGTTTTACCTAAAAAGACCTGTTGCACATAAATAGTTCAGTAAGTGGCTTGATATTTATTTTTAATACATTGTATTATATTTTTAAACTTTAAAAACGTTCTCCTGAAAAATCAAGTTTTTTGATGTATGACGTTGTTGAAAGAAGTGAGCGATATATCTTATTTGACCCATGACCGGATTTCGTCATTACAGACATCATCAGACTGGTCCGACATCTTCACCATTATTTTATTACATAAAATGCAATTCCACCAAAAAATGTCAGTACAAAATTTAAATCCAATAAAAAGGTATGTAATATTTTCCGTATGGCTTCAACAGCATTCAACATTTTGACATGCCCTACGTAAAGTGCCCTAACTACATTTTTGTCAATTTGGAGATATTTGGTGTATGTTATCAACTGACCGTTATCTACAAATATAAACAAACAAAAAATACATATAAAATAAATTACACCTAGTTTTCAGACGTATAAGACGCTATCTACATTGAATTTTCGAAATGAATTAAACTCTTAAAACGCTAACTACTTAATTTTGACAAAGCATAAAGTTTTAAAACGATTTAATACATTATTTTATCATGTTTTTGAAAGAATAATACTAGTTTAGAATTTCAGATAAAACCGTTAATTAATAAAAAAGAATACGTTGAAAAAACCTTCTAAGCTCTCTCCTGTAAAGTAACAGATCTGCAGATGGAGTACTTTACGTAGGGGCTGTCGATTTTATACAAAGGGATCTTACAAAATCTGGACACCTTAACCTTTTAACCGCGTTAACTTTGTTCCTGAGAGACGCCCGTGCGCGGCGGTATTTTGCCATTTTTTAAATGATTACTTTTATCATGTATTTAGTTAAGAAACGATTTATTTTCCTAAACAAAAATGTTCAATGGGATTCATTGTGCCTTTTTGGTATTCTATAATACACGTGTGTCATATTATTCTTGAAATATATCGTAATATAAACAAATAAGATTGTAACATAAATAAATCAAAGCACGCATCGTGTGTCACTCTTATCCACTGGCGTTGGTAGCGTCAAGAGTGAGACAGATATAGGGCATGATTATGGCGCGGACTAATTACCGACCTCGAGAAAAATCAGGGATCTGTTCTTTTATTTATCCTTGTGATTTTACAAATTATTAGTCAGATATTTCAACAGATGTCATAAGGCCAAGGATTGACGTATTATTTTATCCAAAGTTCCACACCGTGAAAAAATCCCTCCAAGTTGAACTTAGATTCGAAACTTAGAGCAAAGTAAAAACACATACGGTTATGTCAGCCGCGTATGGGGCATGTTTTGTTAAAACACATACGGAAATCTCGAAAAATGTGTATGTACATGAGATGGCGTAGACTTACTTTCTTGCCTCTCTTATAATGTTGGCAAAACAATGCTCCCAGGCGTACATCTTGATGACCTGGATCCCTTGGATGATTTCGTTCATCAGCCTTATTCGATTGTCAGTCTTCAGCGCCGATTTCATTCTGATTTCCGCACTGAGTCGGCCCAGCCAAGCTGAAAACAAAAACCCATTACAGAGACGTTAGAAATGGCAAACTCGGAACAAGAATTCATTTAGATATACATATTTATAACATAAACAAAAAATCCCACTTAGGCAAAGTCTGTGCGTGGAAAAATACACTATACAGTGAAACCTACATCTACCGTTTTTAAAGGGACCTATTGAAATTATGGTGCCTCAACCAGCCCCAACCACCATGGACAAATATGACACGAACGGCGTCAATGCCTGTGCAGTAAAATGCCGGATATACAATAAAATACTTCACATCTAAAATTTGTATTCTTCTTAGACTTCTAACCTCTTCTTTTTCTTATTGGTGTAGGCCTTGTGGTGTGTTTTTAAAAGGGATTAGCCTCCTGCGATGTCGATTCCCAGCTATCGATCTATCTCTTTGGTGGTCTGCCCGTGAGTCGTCTGCCATGGGGTTAGCCGTACAGTGCGATGTGGGGAAGTCTGGATAGTTCCATTCTCCTCACATGCGCGTACCATTGTCTCCTTCGTTGCCTTCCCCCCCTAACGACATTTTCGATCTCGCATATTTCCCTGATCCTGACGTTTCTTATTCTATCTCTACTCTTGCCTGATATGCTTCTTAGAGTCTTCATTTCTGATATCTAAGCGCGTTTTTTGTGCCTATGGTGTCCGCTCTACTTTCGATCCCATACGTCATATGGGTCGCACACAAGTTTTGTAAATCTTGACTTTGCAGCCGATCTTCATCTCAGGATGAATATTTCAGGCATCCTGAGATGGCTGCAGCCTTGTTTACTTGTCCCATCACTTAGCATCGCAGATCTGTTTGACCACACAGGTCCACACCCAGGTATTTGAATTTTCCACCTGTTCTAATAATCAACCAACTTTTAACCTACCAATGGTTAATTTACAACATTTTGAGTGTGTCCAAATACTTGTTCATAAAATCTGGATTTACTCCAATTACATGACTTATTTTCATATTATTTTTTGACATCTCATCAAAGATGGAGAAGAATATGGAAGTCTGGGCAATTACGGAGCTGATGACCATCATAGGCTGGTTTAAGTGATCACTTTACACACGTGTAACATTCACCAATTCTACCCATTATTATTGACAACCACACTAATTAAAAAATTCTTAAATTTTTGGAAGTTCTAAATGTATGAACCAATTTTGAAACTCGCATTAGTACGTATACTAGTAAAAGAGTTTCTGCTCAATTTAAAGCTTCTTTTTGTCTCACCAATAGATGTCTCTAGTGAAGTTCTAGTGATTCAAGAACAATGTTTCAAAATTGGTTCATACATTTAGAACTTCTAAGAATTTGAGTAGTGTGGTTGTCAATAATAATGGGTAGAATTGGTGAATGTTACACATGTGTAAAGTGATAACTTAAACCAGCCTATGACGGCCGTCAGCCCCGTAAATGCCCAGACTTCCATATTCTTCTTCATCTTTGATGAGATGTCAAAAAATACTAATGGTTATGCAGATTGGGAGGACGGTATCTTTACTCGATCCTATCTCCTTGTGTATTGACTTCTCAATCCCGCATTCATAGCTTATTTCAATAGGTCCCTTTAAAAACGATAGAAAGAGGTTTTTTGTGCAATATACTACTAGTAGATCTAACACAAATATGCATGGCCAAGTTATTTATATTCCTCGGTTTACCTGTAAATTCGATATATCGCCTGATTGATAATAGGCGATTGACAATAACAATGTGTTTGTAGCATTCAATTGTTCATAGCTGTTTAATTTACGGGGAAAAGTTGATTGTTTACAAATTTGTACACAATTGCATTATTCTTCTGCTGAATGTTATATGTTCATTGTGGACAATTGTATGGAACTCAAATTCTCAGGAACAGGTCAAAAAATGTTTTATTTTTATTTTTAATTTTGTTTGAATTACACTTGGTGAATTTCTCATAATGTATTGTGACATGTGTTTCGATTTGCATTCTGCATCATTGTGTTTGAACATGTTGCAGAATGCATCAAAACACAGCACACAATAGATTCTAAGAAATAGTGATATGTATGTACATATTTACAAAATGAAATAATTTTTTTCTTGTGATGTTGAAGAATTGCTTTCACCATCACTATTGACAAGATTGACAATTGAAACTGGCGTAGCAGGTTCGATTTCCGCCTAGTGCAAAATAAATTCAAGTAAGATTTACTATATGGAGAAATAAAGTAGCTTTGTTTTTTGATCCAGGCACTTTTATCATTATAAACTAACTAGTTTCGGCAACAACCTGTTTCAAAACTTGTTATAAAACAAACCCTCTTTGTGTTATAAAACAAACCCTATTTGTGTTATAAAACAAAATCTTTTTTGTGTTATAAAACAAACTATTATTTGTGTTATAAAACAAACCCTGAAGTGGGCAACAGGTTGTTGCCGAAACTAGTTATTTTATTTCTCTAAATAATACATGTCCGCCTCCGTAGTGTAATGGTCAGCACGCTCGGCTACCGTTCTGGAGGTCCCGGGTTCGATTCCCAGGGGGGGTCGAATAAATATAAGTGATGTTTTCACTCTCATATTTATTCAATATTACCCCGGACTGGTACCTGAAGCGGAGGGCTGATCACCTTTCCTTCGTGTTAACGATCAAGATAACACTGCGTTTATATGACGCAGTGCCCTATGCACCATTGGGGTGCGGAAGGGTTTCAAAAAACAAAATAATTGTTTCAAATAATACATTACAATGGTCCACAAAGTTAGTGCTTTAACCCGTTGCACTCGTGACTTTTCACAACTTACTTTTTTGCAATACGAACACATCCAAATGCTAACCAGGACCAACAACTCAACAACTGGCGGGACAGAAATGTACTTGCATTAGTACATATCCCAGCCTTTTATTATTTAAAAAACATAACGGTACATAGTGGCGACATATAGTCACCAACCAATTTACAGGGGAATTTACCATGTTGACATACTGTCGCCATTCGAGTGCAAAAGGTTAAATATTCAAAATACAAGAAAGATTTATTTATTAATTGGTCCAGGTATTTGTGATCCTAGGATCCTCACCTGTAGACAAGCCTCTAATATACGCTTGCAGATTATTCCTTATAAAAAATATACAAAAATAAAACAGTTAAGGGTTGGGAGAACTTACCTTGTAGAGGGATGAAGCAGAGAAGGAAGGCCACCCCTATGAGGGCGGCTGGACCGATATTGTAATACATCAGGTATATGACAATGGTCCCCTCTATAGGCGCACGAAACAGCTCCAGGATGAAGGCGACACACATGTCAAAACGGTTGGTGTCATTCGTCAACAGGTTGATCACCAGACCCCCCAACCCGTCACCGCTGCCATTTGCTTTTAGGTCCAAACGAAGTACCTAATAAAAAAATTAATTAAAATTCAAAAATAATGTTCCAGGTGATGATTTCCTGCACCGACGAATTTTCTCGCCAAAATTCGACCAGTAAGTGGTTGCACCTTTCTTTTATTAGAAAGGTGTGTTGAGATGGTTTGGACATGTCGCTCACTCCTTTCAAGAACGTCATAAATCAAAAATCGTCAATTTTCAGTTGTGCATGTTTTCGGAATGCCCAGAAAAGTTACTATATCCTAGGAAAAGAGGCATATTTTTAATTTAATATTTACCCGCTACAGGGCAGAAAGTGTTGTATTTGAATTTTGAAGAAGAGGTATTGTTTTATTATTTTTAAATACATATTAAATATTTTCAAATGGAGAAAAAACCTTCAGGTTTTACCTAAAAATATCTGCTGCACAGTAAAAAGTTCGATAAGTGGCTTGATATTTATTTTTAATACATTGTATTATATTTTAAAAATTTAAAAACGTTCTCCTGAAAAATCAAGCTTTTTGATTTATGACGTTCTTGAAAGGAGTAAGCGATGTAGAACGAATGGGTGAGGAAAGAACGGTAACACAAATTTATGAGGCGAATGTAATTGGAAAAAGGAGCAGAGGAAGACCGAGAAAAACTTGGCACGATCAGGTATGCCAAATACTTGAAAGCGGTCAGGTTAGGAGTCGAAACAATCGGCGGGTGTGTATGAGGAGAATGTTTGCAAAGACAGAGTGGTGTGGCGGTTCTATTCTTAGTTAGTTAGTTAGTTACCTTTCTATATATGAGAGAACAGCATCCGACGCGCATCTTCATGGCCGTGTGCAGCAGCTCATTGAGGTACGGCTGCACTATGCACACGTTGACCACCATGCTTAGCACGACGCCGCTGGCGTACATGTACGCTTCCTCTCTGGAAATTTCCGTCTGGCCCGGAGAGAAGTACGATATGAGCACGCCCAGACACAAGGGCTGCGCTATCCTGGAACGTGAGTCAACTGTTTTGATCAACTGCTGAATTGGGTGATGAGTCCTCAAGGGATGAGAGGAGGTTAGCTCCCAGAGAAATCAAATTAAACATTAAGTGATTTTTCACTCAAATATAGGATTTTTTTTAGATGTTTGGTTTTTAACATTGTTTCTACAGTCAGTTTGACAGTTGACAGTTGATTTGCAGTCAGTACGTTTTGCCCTTTTACCATGAATACTGAATGACCATTATTTTCAATTTATTTCAATTTCAATTTATTTATTTCAATTAATATATCATAACTATAAAAAATTTGAATCATATACATTAAAATAAAATATATGCAAGAACTATTGCTAAAGGCGTAGAAGAATCCCGCTTCGGAAAACTCCTTCAGACACATGGAACAGATCGATATCGAATGCGATATTGTTCAACATAGCGGTAGCTCTTCCTACAGGCATAACCATCGCCAGGTTGGTCCTGTGTATAGGAATGTGAAAGGTAACAATCGGGAACATACAGACCAATGTTCCGGATAATTTCAGGATTATCGATCATAATTTCATGTCACTAAGCAGAATTTCCGAATTCGGAGTGGAGAAAACCCAGAAGCCTCTGTCGAGACGCCCTTACATCTATTAAAAGTGAATGTTTGGTGTGCTTTATGAGCAGGTGGAATCATTGGCCGGCCAGAATATTACTGTCAATGGAAAGCGCTACAGAACTATACTACTATTACTATTACTAACTTCTTCATACCTCAGTTGAATGGCATTGATGTGACAGAGCTGTGGTTTCAACAAGATGGCGCAACATGCCACACGGCGGGTGCCATCATCAATTTATTGCGGGAAATTTGTTGTTTTTAGACGTCAGTCTACTCATTAATTGCACAGCCCTCATATCGCAGTCGTACAGGAGAAAGCGACCAACTAACAAAACGTAAAATGTTCAGGAGGGCCATTTAAGTCACTTTTGCTTGGCAACAAAATAAACATCAATGCAGTTAGTTATTTTAAACAAGTCAATATATTATATTTCCAAGTTTAAAATCCTTTGGGACTTTTCAACGCAATATTAAGCTAGTAAGATATCAAAGAGTCAATACACTTGGTCACTTTCTCCTGTATGACTACGATATATATCTGTATTATTTCTTTACATATTTCAATAAGGATAGAACCAATTGTCAATAATAATGCCATAAATTTACAATTTCTACCTCAACGTAACTTCCGTGATGACAAACGCCAGATTGACGATCATGAGCCTGATGCCATGTTGCGCAAAGAGCACTTTGATGAGGGACGGCTTTGGCAGCGCACTCTGCGTATTCCACGCATCCTGGTACCTGGACCCGATAACTCCTGACCTGTGGCTGCCGAGCGGTGCAAACAGATCGTCGAGTTCTATCTGTCTCTTGAAGCCTTTGGAGAAGAGGTCTCTCATCCACCTACAGGACAATGGAACGTTTTTTACACACATAATATAAATACAGTAAAACCTTGATACTCGTAAAACAGACTAATTATAGGGTGGGGGGAGGAAAATTGGATTACAGATTTTGTATGGAGGATAACGAAACACCAATCCACATTCTCTATAACTGTGACGCACTCGCTCGCAAACAAAGTCACATCCTTGTAGGACCACTACTGGACTCCGAGTAAGAGAAGCTCCTACCACCAAGACAAGTTGTGAGCTACATGACTCACGCAGGTCTTGAGAGTGAGCTATGAGTCACAATAGAGCTAATATGGTCGCAGTGACATAAGGGATGCAGGATCCCATGACCTCAAATTTATATTTAAAAAAAAGGGTAGGTGGTGTCTTGTTTATAAAAATAAAGTCTGTTATATAGTAATAGGTTTAAAATACATAAAAAATCATCCTACCAAAAAGTAAATTGCGATGACCAGATCATAAATTATTGTACCAAAAAGTAAATTGGGATGACCAGATCATAAATTATTGTACCAAAAAGTAAATTGCGATGACCAGATCATAAATTATTGTACCAAAAAGTAAATTGCGATCAGATCATAAATTATTGTACCAAAAAGTAAATTGCGATGACCAGATCATAAATTATTGTACCAAAAAGTAAATTGCGATGACCAGATCATAAATTATTGTACCAAAAAGTAAATTGCGATGACCAGATCATAAATTATTGTACCAAAAAGTAAATTGCGATCAGATCATAAATTATTTTACCAAAAAGTAAATTGCGATGACCAGATCATAAATTATTGTACCAAAAAGTAAATTGCGATGACCAGATCATAAATTATTGTACCAAAAAGTAAATTGCGATGACCAGATCATAAATTATTGTACCAAAAAGTAAATTGCGATGACCAGATCATAAATTATTGTAAAAAAAAGTAAATTGCGATGACCAGATCATAAATTATTGTACCAAAAAGTAAATTGCGATGACCAGATCATAAATTATTGTACCAAAAAGTAAATTGCGATGACCAGATCATAAATTATTGTACCAAAAAGTAAATTGCGATGACCAGATCATAAATTATTGTACCAAAAAGTAAATTGCGATGACCAGATCATAAATCATCGTACCAAAAAATGAATTCCGAGGACCAAAACATCAATTATCTTACCAATAAGTGAATTGCGAGAACCAGTATGCACCTTTTCTTGGACTGATTTTTCGGTCATGACTATAAAAGCCAGGGTCCATTTCTTGATGGAAGACTCAACCAATGAGAGCTGAAATGCAAAAATTAGAGTTAAAAGTTGAAAGAGAAAGAAGACTAAATGCAGTTGAAATGCGTTCACTCAGATGAATGTGCGGCAAAACATTGAATGATAGATGTTCGAATGGTGATATAAAAAAAGAATGCAAGGCAGAGATAAGCATTATCGATAAAATTAAGAAAGATGTGTTGAGATGGTTTGGACACATGGAATGAATAAGTGAGGAAGGAACGGTAAAACAAATTTATGAGGCTAATGTAGCTATAAATAGGCGCAGAGGAAGAACGAGTAATAGTTTAATAGTTTACCTGTAATAGTTTACCTTAACAGAAGTTAGATATTATTCAGAAAGTTATGCTCTAAGGGGTGATTTTTTTTAAGTACATCAAATATGCATATCTTTATTGACATCTCAACATAAATGAATGAGAATATGTAAGTATATGAGAGTATTTACTGGGCTTACGAACCGTCAAAGGCTGATTTAAATGAAGTATTTGACATTTTATTTATTATTTCGGCATTAACTTTGTGGTAAGACATGTTACAATAATTAAAGAAAACACTTCGTTTTTTACCACTTGAGTTTTATTATAGACTACATGTTTCAGAAGTTAAACTTCCATCATTCAGGTCTGTATAATAACTAAAATATAAAATATAAAATTGTTCTATAAATAAGGAGAGGGGAAAGTAAGGGGAAGGGGTTAGTCAAGGGACGGAGTTTGAAAACAAAGGAAAAAAGCAATGGTGAAGAATTTTGACACAATATATTATTTAATAAATTATTATCCATTTTTCCATTGTTTTCAAACTCCGTCCCTTGACTAACCCCTTCCCCTTACTTTCCCCTCTCCTTATTTATAGAACAATTTTATATTTTATATTTTAGTTACTATACAGACCTGAATGATGGAAGTTTAACTTCTGAAACATGTAGTCTATAATAAAACTCAAGTGGTAAAAAACGAAGTGTTTTCTTTAATTATTGTAACATGTCTTACCACAAAGTTAATGCCGAAATAATAAATAAAATGTCAAATACTTCATTTAAATCAGCCTTTGACGGTTCGTAAGCCCAGTAAATACTCTCATATACTTACATATTCTCATTCATTTATGTTGATATGTCAATAAAGATATGCATATTTGATGTACTTAAAAAAAATCACCCCTTAGAGCATAACTTTCTGAATAATATCTAACTTCTGTAAAGGTAAACTATTACAGCTAAACAAAGTTAATAAAATAAAAATAATACTAATTGTTATCTCTCAAAGTAACAAGCCAGTATTTGTCTTGCGGTAGTAAATCACCGCTTTCCTGAGCTTAGATAAACTGACTCGGGGGACAGTTTTTCTAATTTAAACAAGTGCCGTTGACATGGTGCTAGATAAGTGAAATGCAGAAAGGTGAACCTTGAATCTAAGACACCTGACAAGCTGTTGTCTTGCATTCGCAACTGCTAGATACTTGTCCCTGTGCACATACAAGCTTATATATGTAATAAAATACCTAGGTACCTACCTATACATTTTATTAAGTACTTACATATAATAATAAAACCCTTACCGCACCCCAATGGTGCATAGGGCACTGCTTCATATAAACGCAGTGTTACTCGATCGTTTACACATGAAGGAAAGGTGATCAGCCCTCCACTTCAGGTACCAGTCCAGTGTAATATTGAATAAATATTAGAGTGAAAAAATCACTTATATTTATTAAACCCCCCTGGGAATCGAACCCGGGACCTCCACAACGGTAGCCGAGCATGCTGACCATTACACTACGGAGGCGGACAAAAATCCTTACATATAGTACCTACATAAAGCAGATCTACCACCAGATGTCGCATGCGTCGCACTGAATAAAACAAAAGACATCAGATAGAAAAAAAATAATATTCTGAACTGTCAGAATCAGATAGATAGATAGATAGAAAAATATTGTAAAGATTAATTAAGAATAAACTTTAATTATAAACTTTAATTACAAAGCAACACATTGTTTATTTTACTATTATACACCCACTTTGCATATTTTATACACCCACTTTACATATTATATACACCCAATTTACGAAGGAAAATATTACCACGTTATATATATTGGAAAAACATCTAGAAATTTTACAACATTTTGAGTGCGTCCAAATACTTGTTCACAAAATCTGGATTTTACATCTCACCAATAGATGTCTCTAGTGAAGTTCTAGTGATTCAAGAACAAGGTTTCTAAACTGGTTCATATATATAGAACTTTCAAGAATTTGAGTAGTGTGGTAGAATTGGTGAATGTTACACGTGTGTAAAGTGATCACTTAAACCAGCCTATGACGGTCGTCAGCCCCGTAAATGCCCAGACTTCCATATTCTTCTTCATCTTTGATGAGATGTCAAAAAATTCTAGAAATTTTAATATCCGATGTAAAGAGCATACAAAATGTCTAAATAAAAATAATTATTCTGAATTTGCCAATCACCTAATAGAAAATAATCCAGATCACCACAGAAGCTCTAAAGCTTAGCAAAAAACAAATAAGGATCCTAACCAGGACCTTGGCAAGACACTGCAGACTGAGGAAACACATCGCTCCCTCCTTTCAAGAACGTCATAAATCAAAAAACTTAATTTTTCAGGAGAACGTTTTTAAAGTTTAAAAATATAACACAATTTATGAAAAATAAATATCAAGCTACTTATTGAACTTTTTACTGTCTAACAGATCTTTTTAGGTAAAACCTGAAGGTTTTTTCTCCATTTGAAAAATATTTAGTATGTTTAAAAAAATAATTAAACAATGCATTTTATTTAAAATGCAAAAACAACACTTTCTGCCCTGTAGCGGGTAAATATAAGGTTAAAAATATGCCTCTTTTGCTGGGATATAGTACATTTTCTGGGCAATCCGAAAACATGCACAACTGAAAATTGACGATTTTTGATTTATGACGTTCTTGAAAGGAGTGAGCGACATGACAAAAATTGGACTACATGACTCCCCAGTATGCAGATTTTGTATGGAGGATAACGAAACGCCAATCCACATTCTCTACGATTGTGACGCACTCGCTCGCGAACAAAGTCACATCTTTGGAGGACCACTACTGGACTCCGAGAAGGTGAAGCTCCGACCACCAAGACAGGTCGTGAGTTACATGACTCACGTAGGTCTTGGCAGTGAGATGTAATACAGAGGGAGGTCACAATAGACCTAATATGGTCGTGGTGACATAAGGGATGCAAGACCTCAAAAAAAAATATATTGCGAACAAGTATTTGTAAAAATCCGCCTCCATAGTGTAGTGGTTAGCGCGCTAGGCTACCATGCTGGAGGTCCCGGGTTCGATTCCCAAGAGGGTCAAAATAAATATTTGTGATTTTTCAGTCTAATATTTATTAAAATAATGTGATCCTGGACTGGTACCTGAAGCGGAAGGCTTATCACCTTTCCTTTGTGTATTTAACGATCAAGATAACACTGCTTATACGATGCAGTGCCCTATGCACCATTGGGGTGCGGATAAGGGTTAGAAGAAGATTTGTAAAAAAGTATTTGGACATACTCAAAATGTAGTAAACAAAGTAATTGCTTTAAATATTAATTATATTTAGAAAACAGTAAAGCGACTCTCTTAAAGGTTGAGAAGCCTGCCCGCAGAGTGTCAAATGTCAAATGATCTGTTTAGAGACACTAATTGGAAGACAACGCACATCTCAATTTTGAGTGAATTTCATTCATGAACGCAGATGAGTTGAGAGCAATTGCTGCTGTTTAATTGTCCATTGAACAAGGGATTCTGGGAACACTGACTCACTGAACAATACAATGGATCATTATCAGACGGGAGGAATACCTAATTTAACATACTCAACCTATAAAGGATTGTATTAGACTCGTGCAGTGTTTGTAACAGCCGATATAATCAATATTTTCATTCATAATTTTCTTGTGGAAAATTCGCCTTCGTAAATACGTAATTTTCGTAAGTTGGTAATGAATGACGTCACAGAAACGATGGGCTCATTTTAATATAGCTAACATTGCTAAATTATTGGCGGCTGAATTTGTTGATATATATGGTCCACCCTCCCACCCCCCTTCCCCTCATATCTGTATAACACAGATGGTAGGGTAGTGGTAAACAAACAATCCACACTACTACTATTACTTTACTTACTTATAACCCTTAGCCGCACCCAATGGTGCATAGGGCACTGCATCAAATTGAAGCAGTGTTATCTTGATCATTACTTACATGAAGGCAAGGTGATCACTCTTGCGCTTCAGGAACCAGTCCAGGGTAATATTAAATAAATATTGCAGCGTAAAAATCAGTAATATTATTTTTCCCCCCCCTGGGATTAGAACCCGGGACCTCCAGCGCGGTAGCTAAACACGCTGACCATTGCACCACGGAGGCGGACAACTACTACTACTACTACTATTACAGCTATATAACCCATAGACAATAAACCATATGACGTTATAAAACGTTCAATGACGGAAATTTGGTGGCCTGCCGGCGTACCCAAAATACCTTATGCGGCCCTTAATGCCTTTTGAGTTTGACACCCTAGGTCTAAACGATAAAAGCAATGTTATCTTACATTCAAAATACGAAAGAAAGGATATCAGTCTTACGCTTCAGGTACCGGTCCAGGGTAATATTCAATAAATATTATAGGGAAAAATAATTTATTAATTTGATCCGGGACCTTCAGCGCAGTAGCCAAACATATCGCTCACTCCTTTCAAGAACGTCATAAATCAAAAATTGACAATTTTCAGTTGTGCATGTTTTCGGAATGCCCAGAAAATGTACTTTATCACAGCAAAAGAGGCATATTTTAAACTTAATATTTACCCGCTACAGAGCAGAAAGTGTTATTTTTGCATTTTGAAAAACAAGGTATTGTTTAATTATTTTTTTAAATATCCTAAATATTTTCAAATGGTGAAAAAACCTTCAGGTTTTACGTAAAAAGATCTGTTGCACAGTAAATAGTTCAATAAGTTGCTTGATATTTATTTTTAATACATTGTATTATTTTATTTATTGTTTCGGCATTAACTTTGTGGTAAGACATGTTACAATGATTAAAGAAAACACTTGAATGAGTTGAGAAATGAGTGAAGTGAAACTCATTTCACTCTCATAAATTAAAATTATTACACCTTGTTCCATATAAAGGCCAAATTATGAATTATCTTGAAAATTTAGAAATCCAAAAAAACCTGAATTCTAATAATAATTTATTAAATAATATATTGTTTCAAAATTCTTCAACATTGCTTTCCATTTTTCCTTTGTTTTCAAACTCCGTCCCTTGACTAACCCCTTCCCCTTACTTTCCCCTCTCCTTATTTATAGAACAATTTTATATTTTATATTTTAGTTACTATACAGACCTGAATGATGGAAGTTTAACTTCTGAAACATGTAGTCTATAATAAAACTCAAGTGGTAAAAAACGAAGTTTTTTCTTTAATCATTGTACATTGTATTATATTTTTCACTTTAAAAACATTCTCCAGAAAAATCAAGTTTTTTGATTTTTGACGTTCTTGAAGGGAGTGAGCGATATATAATTTTATATTATTTTTTGACATCTCATCAAAGATGAAGAAGAATATGGAAGTCTGGGCATTTACGGGGCTGACGACCGTCATAGGCTGGTTTAAGTGATCACTTTACACACGTGTAACATTCACCAATTCTACCCATTATTGACAACCACCACTCAAATTCTTGGAAGTTCAATATATATGAACCAATTTAGAAACCTTGTTCTTGAATCACTAGAACTTCACTAGAGACATCTATTGGTGAGATGTAAAGAAGCTTTTTACTAAGCAGAAACTCTTATATTAGTATTTCTTTATACATATGACTAAATTGGCACAGTCTGATATGTGGCAAAAAATTGTATATACTTACTAATTATTATAAAAACTGTTCTAATTTTTTTTCCTCGTAAACAATTAATGATTCATTATATTTTTTGTAACCGAATGAACTCGACTTCGCATAATTTGTTGGTGATTTGTCAATATCCCATATCTAACAATTGGACAATATAGCATTAGTAATTTTTCAGTCCGCCTCCGTAGTGTAATGGTCAGCACGCTCGGCTATCGTTCTGGAGGTCCCGGGTTTGATTCCCAAGGGGGGTATAATAAATATAAGTGATTTTTTCACTCAAATATTTATTCAATATTACCCTGGACTGGTACCTGAAGCGGAGGGAGGATCACCTTTCCTTCATGTGTAAACGATCAAGATAACACTGCGTTTATATGACGCAGTGCCCTATGCACCATTGGGGTGCGGATAAGGGTTTTATTATATATTATAATTTTTCATGTTTTTTTTTTGTTGAATGTGACATACTATCCTCAACGGTGGACAAAATGTTATTTTTCATATTATTTTTTGACATCTCATCAAAGATGAAGAAGAATATGGAAGTCTGGGCATTTACGGGGCTGACGACCGTCATTGGCTGGTTTGAGTGATCACTTTACGCACGTGTAACATTCACCAATTCCACCCATTATTGACAACCACACTACTCAAATTTTTAAAAGTTCTATATATATGAACCAATTTTGAAACATTGTTCTTGAATCACTAGAACTTCACTAGAGACATCTATTGGCGAGATGTAAAGAAGCTTTTTATTAAGGAAAAACTCTTATATTAGTATGTGAGGTCCGAATCCTGGATTATAATCACACACATGAGAAATGCCAGAAAATACTATTTTCATTTCTATTATTTAAGCTTATAATTTGACCAGATAATTTATTTACAACATATTCAGTGTGTCCAAATACTTGTCTACAAAATCTGGATTATCTCCAATTACAGGAGTTATTTTCTCTCCTTATCATTCATCATTCACTTTGTTTAATATCACTTAAAAGCTTTACTTCACGATTTCGGATTTACGAAACATACCGGTTTCGGATTAATCATTCGTTTAAGTCGTCAAATAATTCATCTAAACTCTCCTTATCATTTATCAATATAATTTGTCAATATAATTATTTATTTATAATGAAATAATATAAACATAAGTCCTGTAATTGGAGATAATCCAGATCTTTCACTAGAGACATCTATTGGTGAGATGAAAAATAATTCCTATAATTGGAGATAATCCAGATTTGTGAAGTATTTGGACACACTCAAAATGTTGTAGACAGAATGTTTAGTGTATAAAGTAATTAGCTATTAAATTTGGCTTTTATATTCTGTAACTATTCTGTAACTTTTTTAAGGCCCAATATTTGATAACTCGCAACGTAATTTTCTTTGAACCCAAATAACATTTGAAGTAATTGAATTTTTTTCTCAAAACACCGTTTTTGTATTGAAAAAATAAGTTTTTCTTTGAAATCAATGTACGGTTTTGAAAAGAAAAGCGTTATTAAAAGGTAAGGTGTTAAAAAAAAAATCCATACATATTCTCAAAAACAAACAAAAATTAATTCACATTTTTCTTCAAAATTGAGCGTGAGCACACGACCAGCCCTGAGCGAGGCCGAACGCATTCCGGTTAAAACGCTTTAGACAAGCTTGAGATCTAAGCCTTAGCGGTGATTATGTTCAGATAGGTGGCATTGGCGGATCACTGACAGCACGTATGTAGGTACGTTGCAAAAAACTGGTTCCGAAACCAGTTTTTATACCTTCAGTTTAAAATATGTGGTCAAATTATAGAACATGTGTAGTTTGCAGTTGGACCGGTATAGCCAGGGTTGGCATGTTCGAACCACGTGTTGTAAACAACGTCTAAAATACGTGGTTCTGATCACGTTTAAAGCATTAAAAAAAATTACAGAAAATTTACAATTTGACATGTATCTTTTTTTAATAATTCAACTACATATTTATATATAATACAATGAAACCATCTTCAAACCCTCATTTGCACCCGATGGTGCATAGGGCACTGCATCATATAAACGCAGTGTTATCTTGATTGTTAACACGTGAAGGAAAGGTAATCAGCCCTCCGCTTCGGGTACCAGTCCAGGGTAATATTGAATAAATATTAGAGTGAAAAAATCACTTATATTTATTTGACACCCCCCCTGGGAATCGAACCCGGGGCCTCCAGAACGGTAGCCGAGCGCGATGACCATTACACTACGGAGGCGGATAAGTAAAGTATTGAAAAATGAACGCATTGTGAAATAAAATTTATTAATATCAAAAATAATATATCTTAGTATGTTCATCTTCTATAGACTCCTATACTATTGAACCGATTGCGATGAAGCTTGCAAGAGTTACTGTGTGCATGATCACGGAGGTTTCTGTAAAAAAACGGGTGAAAAAATGGTAACGGGAACAGAAATATGCGTTAAACTATTTTCACATTATTACGGTTTTCATACACCATTTTGACATTTGGCAACACAGAAGAATCTCGCTTGGTTTATTTGCCAGGTTTTTGTTCCAAATACAAATAGTATAAAGATGTGTCCTGTTTGATAGATTAGAACAGTGCTCCGCAACCGGTGTGCCGTGGCACAATGGTGTGCCGTGAGCAGGATTCAGGTGTGCCGCGGCCAAATTCAATGTAATTGACATTTTTTATTTAACATTATGTAATTAAATACAAAAATAATTGGTCATTAATAACACACAATGACAAATTATTTTTCATAACATCGTCTTTTATTTCAAAATTATAATATAATTATAAATACATAATTTTTCAACGTATTTTATGTATTAATTTTAAAATCAAACACAGATTTTTAAGTCTACTAAGTTGTATTTTATTGTGAAAAAACACATAAAAATTAATATTATGACAATTGTTTAGCTTAGTTATGGTATTTTTAATCAAATGCGAGGCGAAACAATTGTCACAATATAAATTTTTATGTGTTTTTTAACAATAAAAAACAATTTGACTAAAAAGATCGATGTTTGATTTAACAATTAATGTATAAATTAAAATAGAGTGCTACAAATTAAAAGCCAAATCAATAAATAAATTTTCGATGGTCTATATATTTAAACTTTAGGTGTGCCGTGGAATTCTAGGAAGAATTTTGGTGTGTCGCAGGTGAGAAAAGGTTGCGGAGCACTGGATTAGAATATGCGTAGCTATACCGCTTCACCTAGGGAGGTACAATTTATTCATGCGTTCATCAAATGAAACACATTTTTAAAAATTTGTATTTGGAACAAAATTTTATTTAAAAGCAAAGGAAGTGAGATTCTACTGTTTTTTCAACTGCCAAAATGGTGGAATATCAAAAATAATTTCGAAAATAGTTTTCAAGGGGAAATAAACAATAATATATGAAAAATATTTTGAGGAAAGGGTAAATGATTGTTTGCAGTATAGATATACAGTGAAACCTGTTAGATTGAATACCACTAGTGCACTAAAAAAACGTTCAATGTAAGGAGGTGTTCAATTTAACAGGTAAATAAAAAATTATAGAGAGGAATCCAACGGTACCAGGAACGCTAAAAACGGACACAATTACGCTATCAAACCAAGTAAACCAAGTAGGCAGACTATATTACCAGATAGATTTTTTGTGAATATACTTTTTTATCAATAACCAAAGGTGAAAGAATAAAAAAAGTAAAGGGGGACAAAGAATTTACAAATAATTAGCTTACAACATTTTGAGTGTGTCCAAATACTTGTTCACAAAATCTGGATTATCTCCAATTACAGGAGTTATTTTCATATTATTTTTTGACATCTCATCAAAGATGAAGAAGAATACGGAAGTCTGGGCAAATTATAAGCTTAATAATAAAAATGAAAATGGTATTTTCTGGCGTTTCTCATGTGTGTGATTATAATCCAGGATTCGGATCTCACATACTAATATAAGAGTTTCTGCTTAATAAAAAGCTTCTTTACATCTCACCAATAGATGTCTCTAGTGAAGTTCTAGTGATTCATGAACAAGGTTTCTAAATTGGTTCATATATATAGAACTTCCAAGAATTTGAGTAGTGTGGTTGTCAATAATGGGTAGAATTGGTGAATGTTACACGTGTGTAAAGTGATCACTTAAACCAGCCTATGACGGTTGTCAGCCCCGTAAATGCCCAGACTTCCATATTCTTCTTCATCTTTGATGAGATGTCAAAAAATAATATTTAGCTTATCTAAAATTATTTAATGTTCATTCTAACAGTGTGTAATTAAATGATAAATACTATTTTTAATGTTCAATGTTCAAAGTATAAAGCTGTTCATTCAGAAAAGGTGAATTAGTGAGAAAATTAATGTGTGTGTGTTCAATGTATATAATGTAGATAGGTGTTCATTGAGAGAAGGTGTTCAATGTAACAGGTTTCACTGTACTAATTTTTAAGACTGTTCGCCTCTGTAGTGTAATGGTCAGCACGCTCGGCTACCGTTCTGGAGGTCCCGGGTTCGATTCCCAGGGGGGGTAAAATAAATATAAGTGATTTTTTTCACTGTACTATTTATTCGATATCACCCTGGACTGGTACCTGAAGCGGAGAACTGATCACCTTTCCTTCATGGTTAACGATCAAGATAACACTGCGTTTGTATTACGCAGTGCCCTATGCACCATTAGGGTGCGGATAAGGGTTAAAAAAAAAAATTATAATTAAGAAATTTTTCTCCCCTAATATCCTCTAGACTTCTATATTTTTTATTTTGAGAAATAAAAAGACTTTGTTTTTGATCCACTCACATGTTTAGTAAAAAACCAACTAGTTTCGGCAACAACCTGTTGCCCTCCTCAGGGTTTATTTAATGACTGACTAAATTTTGTGGTTGGTTTTTAATAAAAATGTGAGTGGATCAAAAAACAAAGTCTTTTTATTTCTTTAAATAATATATCACTATGATTTACAAAGTTAATGCTTTCAATATTCAAAATATCTATATGTTTCTTTCAGGAATTATCTATCTTCAATCAATATAACATACAACGATCAACCCATTGCAATGAAATATACAGGGTTTATATCTAATCTAGAAGTAGAGATAATATCCTCCCACCCCTTCCAACAACGTCATATCGCTCACTCCTTTCAAGAACGTCATAAATCAAAAAACTTGATTTTTCAGGAGAACGTTTTTAAAGTTTAAAAATATATTACAATGTATTAAAAATAAATATCAAGCCACTTATTGAACTTTTTACTGTGCAACAGATCTTTTTAGATAAAACCTGAAGGTTTTTTCTCCATTTGAAAAATATTTGGTTTATTAAAAAAAAAATATTAAACCATACCTTTCCTTCAAAATTCAAAAACAACACTTTTTGCCCTGTAGCGGTTAAATATTAAGTAAAAATGTACCGATTTTGCTGGGATATAGTACATTTTCTGGGCATTCGGAAAACATGCACAACTGAAAATTGACGATTTTTGATTTATGACGTTCTTGAAAGGAGTGAGCGATATATCAAATAATAATAAATAATAATAAAACCCTTATCTGCACCCCAATGGTGCATAGGGCACTGTGTCATATAAACGCAGTGTCATCTTGATCGTTTACACATGAAGGAAGGGTGATCAGCCCTCCGCTTCAGGTACCAGTCCATGGTAATATTGAATAAATATTACAGTGAAAAAATCACTTATATTTATTTTACCCCCCTTGGGAATCGAGCCGGGACCTCCAGAACGGTAGCCGAGCGTGCTGACCATTACACTACGGAGGCGGACATATATCTAAACACTTGATATTTCAGAAGATCATTTTTAAAGTTTTAAAATATAATAAAATGTATTAAAAATAAAATCAAGCCACTTATTGAACTTTTTACTGTGCAACAGATTTTTTTAGGTAAAACCTGAATGTTTCTTCACACCCTCTAAAAAAATTTTTGGGGGTGTTCCTCGTATTATGGACCAGGGCTGCTTCTTTCAGTGACTGAGATGATGATTGGCGAGAAGTATCACCCAATTCTACTGGAAAAGATACTACCAGAGATATGAAAACAAAGGTCAAATGGTAATGGAATATTTCAGCAGGATTTAACCCCCTGCCACAAATCCAAAAAAATGTTGAAATTTTTCACAAAAAAACAATGAACTGTGTTGGACTGGTCAAGAATTTCGCCAGACATAAACCTAATTGAAAACCTATCGGCGATCTGTAAGAATCGGCTTTCCAAAATTGATTGCACTACGGTGGAAAAGCTAATTTTGTTAATAATTCAGGTATGGTTTCGAGACGAGAGAGTAAAATTCTTGATTTAGCCCAAATGAGATCATATTAAATAATAATTTAATTATTATGTTTTAACTTTAGATATTCGAATAAAATGAAAAACGTGCATTCGCATACGTCATAAAATTTCAGTCATCAAACGTTTTATGACGTCATATGGTTTACTGTCTATGGTTTAAAGAGCTGTAATAGTAGTAGTGTGGATTGTTTGTTTGCCACTACACTACCATTTGTGTAAGCAAATATGATGGGAGGGGAGGGGGGGGTGGGAGGGTGGACCATAGACGTCAACAAATAGAGCTGCCAATAATTTAGCAATGACACCAACATTAAAATAACTCCATCTTTCCTGCGACGTCATTCATTGCCAACTTACGAAAATAACCTTTTTTTCAAAGGCGAATTTTCCAAAAGAAAATGATGAATGAAAACATTAATTATATCGGCTGTTATAAACGAGTCTAATACAATCCTTTATAGGTTGAGTATGTTAAATTAGATATTCCTCCCGTCTGACAAAGATCCATTTATCTGCTTGATACTGTATATGTTAATTTTTACTGAATAAATTGAATCGAATTGTCCCAGCTTGCTTTATGATGGAACAATAAACAATGGCCTTGAACTTGTGATGGGCAATCCAATCAAAAAACCGAATAGAGCAACAAATCCTTCACAGGAAGTCGATATTTAATTTGGTTTCCGGATTCAATTACTCAACAGTAATCAATGCACAAATTCGGAAGTATATTCAGCATACTCAACCTATTGCTGTCGGCCAATTTTTTCATCAACCCCGGCCCTAATTAGTATCTAATTAGGCCCGTATACTAATAACAAGTAACCGCAGACCCAACTCCGATCTGTACAATGTTTTTTGGCGTCTCTCGCGCTTTACTAAAAGTAAGCAAATAGAACGCTTAGTGTTTAGTTCAATTAGTCAGCTAGATCCGATTACGACTCGACGTTGGCCGGTACACAGACGCCCACAACCTGGGCTCCCTTTCACTCCCTACACTGGGGAACTTCTAGAAAATTTGGTGATGGACTTACAGCCTTGTATTATTTAGATTGGCAGTGACAGGTATATTGAAAGCTTTTAAATGTAAATTCACAGTAAAATCGGGATACAATTTTATGTTGTTTCACATTTTCAATAAATTTCGCAACTTAGTTCAAAAAAAAAATTGCTTAGCAGGAGCAGGTCTGTCAGGAAGCCTAGATGCTTCTGTATCAGATCTGGGCATGCGGTGGGACAGCTTTCAATATAAATAGAACGCTTATATGCGTTTCCCGCTCTCTACCAACGGTATGTAAAAGACCCTTTTAAGTGTTTCCCACAAACGATGTGTTGACTCCTGATATATTTGATAATTTAACAAGAAAAATTTTAGCTGGAAAGAAATATAAACCGAGAAAAGTTGAGAATACCATCAGGTAGAAGAAAAACATAAAAAAAAGCAATGATTATCCATTATCATCAAATATACAAATATACATGTATGTACAAATATACATCAAATATACATGTATGTCTTGAATCACAAAAACTTTTCAAATAATTTAGAGAACTACATAAAAGGGTGTATCACGGAAAATAAAGAAGCCCTGACTAGCGAAACCCTTCCACATTTCAATAAAAGCCGCAAAAAATATCACGATTTTTTTTTAAATATGCGTCAGTCCTCACTTCGCTCACTCCTTTCAACAGCGTCATATATCAAAATTGTCAATTTTCAGAAGTTATTGTTTTCGGAAGTAAATTTCAAATGTTATTAAGTTATTGTTTTCGGAATGCCCAGAAAATTTACTATATTCCAGCAAAAGCGGCATATTTTTAACTTAATATTTACCCGCTACAGGGCAGAAAGTGTTGTTTTTGCATTTTAAAGAAAAAAGGTATTGTTTAATTTTTTTTTTTAAATATACTAAATATTTTTCAAATGGAGAAAAAACATTCAAGTTTTACCTAAAAAGACCTGTTGCACAGTAAAAAGTTCAGTAAGTGGCTTGATATTTATTTTGAAAACATTTTATTATTTTTTTCACTTTAAAAATGTTCTCCAGAAAAATCAAGATTTTTGATATTTGACGTTGTTGAAAGGAATGAGCGACTTGTTAGAAGTTAATTTTAGTAGTAATATTACCCTGGACTGGTAACTGAAGTGGAGGGTTGATCAATTTTTTATTCACGTCTTAAAGATCAAGATAACACTGCATTTATATGATGCAGTGCCCTATGTACCATCGGGTGTGGATGAGGGTTTGAAGAAGAATAGAATACTGTACTAATACTCAAGAAATGGAGCACAGGATTGATCTCTTTGCCTCCGTATAACTCACAATCAAGTTGACACCGCATCACCCCAGCATAATACCCTTTGCATTATTGGATAAAGGTAGAAAAAATGTAACATTGTAAATAATATAAATAAATATAAAAAATATGTAATAAAAATTAAAGAATTAAGTTGCATCATTGGTGGCAACTAAAAATTGTTTTTTTAAATATTAACTTTTTTTTAAATAATAAATTGCTATTAAAACTTTTAAAACGAACCATTTCGACTAAGTTCAGAATAACGCGAGAGTTCAATGTTACCTAGATTTATTGCACTTACCGCGATAGATAATATTATGATAACATGATGAAACTTACCGTTATTTCGATACCGGGTTTGATATAACACTTAATAAAATATGTTTATAGGACTTTTCACGTAATTAAAGAGATAATCTCTTTTATCCAATGTCAGCAATCAGGACGGAAACAATATATTTACAAGAAAGAACATGCGTCGTCACTATTACACAATATTACACAATAATATGAAATGTCAAAACAAATTAACCTAATTTCGTATTCAAATTATACACATCTATTGACAAGAGCAAAGCAAATTACACTTTATAACTGAAATACTAGAAATTCCAAACTTCCAACGTTTCAATTTACATTGTAATTTTACTTTATTTGTAATATATTGTCGCAGGTAAAATATTTTAAAAATACCTTCGCGAAAATTGACAGCGAATTTCAAAATTGACATTGACAACCCCGCGGGATAAAGAATATTGCAGATTTCCTCATTACCGACATTTCTTTCTGAAAGTCAAAACAGGGTTGCCAATTGATACCGGTTTTTAAACGGAGATTCCCGCTTTTAAATAGTTCAATAAACATGGAAGTGCCTAGATACCCATCGAAATTACTAATTTTTATCCTCTGACCCTAAACTCATCGAATCGACGCGATTTAAACGCGATTGTGATTATATTAAGATGGGTTCATCAGTTATGTGTTCCAGATTCATGGATATAGATGTGTAATATCTGTGATTAGATGCAAATGATGTAAGCGAAGAAGTTTAGGATGAAAGACATTAGTGTCTAGGAAAGAAAATAGAGGAAGAAAACGAGAAAAACAGCAATGGCTGCGGCACTCGGGGTTTGCTTACCTCTACTCGTATAGTTAATAGTGTACTGTTAGTATGCAAAGAAAAGATATAACTTTTATCCAAGAAACAAACTGAAGAGTAGAAAAGAGATTGATTGAAAGAAGAAGTCCTGGTGAAGAAGAGATATAAACCAAACTAAAATTCAAACATGCCGGCGATATCAAAATATTTAAAAATTTACCAAAAAATACGTATCGTATAATTATTAAAAGTGACCGGAAAATTATAGATTCATATAAAAAATGGGAGTTTTCGCAATATTTTTAACTTAGACAAATAACCATTTAAGTAGATTTTGACCTGACCTTAACAATACAAAGATAATTTTGCATATTCTACCGCGAATATTCACATGATTTTTCAAAAGTGATGAACTGTATTTCGACTAATTATATTCCTAGGCATCACGAACCCAAACCACGGTGTATCAGCAATGCAGCTGAAGCTTGATGCAGAGGGTTTATGGGCACTAGGGTACAGAAATAAATAAACAAAAAAAAACTTTTGTCATAGCATGTGACACTAATTTTGCTATATCTTTATATCCACAATATCCGTGCGCCTTATCATTATTTTATCAGCGTTAGCGTTCGTGTTTTTAGTATCTTTACTACATTTCTGGACTCTACATGTTGTATCCAGGGGTGCTATAGCCAAGCAACTTTCAAATATCTTAAAGAAATAAATATTATGAACATTATAATTCTCCGGTCGAAATCGTGTTGATCTATTTAAGTTTGAGGGTATATCCCTGATATGGGAAAGTTATAAAGCATTCTCAAAAGCAACCACTTTTGGCTTATTTTGACTGGGAAATCGAGCTAGTTATTTTATCATTATATCCTGGGAATATATTGGAGTCTTCCTGAATGTTTTGACATTTACTTATTTATATTTTATTATTACGTATAACATAAATATTATATAACAGATGAGTACAAATTTGCCGTCGAGTTTAATTTAAGTGTCGTGAATCTTAATCTTATCGGAATTGTATTGTATTAATCGTATTGGGTTGTGGTCCAGAATATTGTCATCTTTCTTTAAAAAAAAATCGATTCCTCTTCTTAAATATTGAGTTAATTTTTTAAATTAATAACAAAAGAATCAAAATAAATCTCAGTCGATTAATGAAAATGATTCTATACGGTAGCTAACATGTTAACTATTAGTGTAAATAACTTTGATTTTACATCTTTTCAGTAAAAAAAATATTATTCATCGATTATTTTTTAAATTCAGAAAATTTATTTAAATTTTCTGATAATACAAATCGACAATTGATTTGAATATACACAGTAACTTCTGCATATATTCCATGCTTAAATATTTGAAGCTCATACGAGTTTGTAATTTGAACAAAATAATATAGAAATAAAGTTAATCGATAATATATAATATACACAACACACGTGTGTTAAATTTGGGTGCTAAAAATCTATGAAAAAGTTGAGTATACTGTTTAAGTCTGTGATGTGTTCGTCTACACAACAATTACTTATTGTACTCAATAGAAGGAATATTTTATTAGTTAGCTATATTATGAAAAATTAAATTAGCATACATTTAAAAAGGATAAAAGAACTGACTAGAATATGTAATGTGAGCGAAAGTTTGGTAAAGAATTTGCATACAGTTGAGTCTGTGTCTCTACTAAAATTGATGACATTTGGTTTAACCCTGTTTTGTGGAGAAACATACGCGTATTTTTTTAAATAAAGGAACAATATAGGATAAGTCACATTATAATAATTCTTTAAACCCTGGTATCATTTGACGTAATTCAATTGTTTGTTAAAAAACCGTTTTTGTATTGAAAAAATGTTTTTTTTCGAATTAAATAAATGGTTGTGAAAAATGAGTTATTGAAAGATTTAAAAAGAGTTTAAAAAAATGAAAAAAGTATTTTTTCAATACATTTTCTAAAAAATATATAAATTTCAAAATATATATTATTTTAAATCATCTGTAGAAACAGACCGGTTTTTCGCGCAGTCGTTCGCAAACTAAATCATCCAGATATCGAGTTACCCCTTAATAAGCGAAAACTCCCGTTTTGTCAGATTATTCTAGCATAAATTTTAAAAGGCTTTTTTGTAGCGGGAATTTTAGAGTTTTTTTTTAATTTTCACTGTCACCACACAAAAGCCTCGCGGTTTTCCCGGCATCAAATTTCCGTGAAAATGTCGCTCGTTTGCAGGCTCTTTCACAGACAAAAGTGCGGGAATTTAAAAGGTTAAAATCGGTATTTTTCAAATCACGGCTGACTAATAATGCTTTATCGCGAAACGAGGCCGAGATATTCGCAATTTGGTCGCGAATGTGGAACGCGAGAGATTATACATACTCGTAATATATGTTTACCTCTTACTGACGACAGACGAGACGTCAACTCGGTACAGACAATTTTTTCAACTGAATAGCGATTTAGCAAATGCCGCTGACGCCACTGATTGACATGGATATGACGGCTCAAATTATTCCAAAGAACAGATCTGGCTAAACCAACTAAATATGCTCACAAACTTTTTAAATATGGCTAAAAATGTCTCTATTACATTTGAAGCAGGGGCTCCCAAACTCTTTTGGCACACGGACCCCTTATCATAGTCAAAACTTGCCTTCCTTCTTCCTGGGTGAAAAACTAAACAAATGCAAGAAAAACTACACATTTATATTTGATGTCTTGAATGGTAGGTAAATGGTGACGTAAAGAAAAATAAAATATAAATAAAACATTTTCTGCCCGTTCGGTGTCTTATTTCAGGACTAAAAATAAAATGAAGATTGAGGCACATTATTTCTATTTTTTCATTTAAAAATTAAAAAATAATACACACCTTATCATTTATTATTTCTCTTGTTTAAATTTTATTCTCGTATAAATATCAGACCGTAAGAAGTTCATTTTAATCTTTATATGACCTGATGATGGGATGATTATTCCGAAACCGGTAGTCACGAAGTAATGTTTTTCAAAGTGGTACTACACAAAGTGAACGATGAATGATACGTAGTGATACGTATTACCATATCACAAAGTTAACAATGCTTTTCATATACAAAATAAATGTAAAAATAACTTCTGATAACTAATAACCTGGAGGTAGGTAATCCAGATTTGTGAACAAAAATTTGGACACACTCAAAATGAGTGAAGATGGCATTATTACCGTTTTATTTTTGTCATCCCATCAAAGATGCAGAAGAATATGGAAGTCTGGGCATTTACGGGGTTGACGACCGCCATAGGCTGGTTTAAGTGATCACTTTACACACGTGTAACGTTCACCAATTCTACCCATTATTGACAACCCCACAATAAAATTTTTGGAAGTTCTGTATATCGCTTACTCCTTTCAAGAACGTCATAAATAAAAAAAAACTTGATTTTTCAGGAGAACGTTTTTAAAGTTTAAAAATGTAACACAATATATTAAAAATAAATATCAAGCCACTTATTGAACTTTTTACTGTGCAACTTATCTTTTAGGTAAAACCTGAAGGTTTTTTCTCCATTTGAAAAATATTTAGTATATTTAAAAAAATGATTAAACAAAACCTTTTCTTCGAAATGCAAAAGCAACATTTTCTGCCCTGTAGCGGGTAAATATTGAGTTTAAAAAATGCCTCTTTTGCTGGGATATAGTACATATTCTGGGCATTCCGAAAACACGCACAACTGAAAATTGACGATTTTTGATTTATGACGTTCTTGAAAGGAGTGAGCGATATATGAACCAATTTTGAAACATTGTTCTTAAATCACTAGAACTTCACGAGAGACATCTATTGGTGAGATGAAAAGAAGCGTTTTTATCAAGCAGAAACTCTTTAATTAGTATGTGAGATCCGAATCCTGGATTATAATCACACACATGAGAAACGCCAGAAAATATCATTTTCATTTTTATTATTTTAGCCTATAATTTTTCATAAATTTACAATGAAATATGTATATGAAAAATAACTCTTATAAATGGTGATAATCCAGATTTGTTAACGAGTAGACGCACTCATAATATTGTAAAATATTACCGTTGGTGAAATTCGTTTTAAAAAAAAAAGATAAGAATTTATTAATTGTTATTTATTATAACTTCCATATTAACACATTGTGTATGGTGTGCACATATTTGTGCGTTTCAGAAACCTTGTGTGGTGGCGGGGTGCACATTTTTGTGCATTTCGGCTACCTTCAATTTAGTAAACGTCAAAAACACGTCATAAACTTCTAATCTCTTGGCCTTTTTGCTTTTGTTGTGTAGTGGATAGATGTCGTCGTAATATAAAAAATAATACTGATATTTACTGGTTCAAAACATAGCCAATGGTCGTAATCTGTTTTGAAGGAAATGTTACAAATTAACTTTAAACAATGGATACAGACGGTGCGTTTTTTTCTTTGTCCTAAAATGAAATAAAATACAAAGATCATTGTCCTTTACTTTAAGTCGGCAGTTGGTACTTACAAGCAATAAACGGGTGTGGGGAAAGCCCATAAATAATTTTTTATTCGCAGATTTTGAGTTTTCGGCGGTTGTTAAACTGTGTTGTTATTTTCTAATATTTTATTAGTGTTTTTAACATTTTTTTTACTTTTGTGATTTGTGGACTAACATGATTTTATTTTGAGACGTTAGAGACCATTTAACCGTTTTTGTATTGTTTTCGAGTTCAACCTCAAGTTCAAAATATGAAGTTCACTGACATATTTTATATTTCCGGACAGCTGTCTAGTGTCGCCCGCCTCAAGATACAGTTTTATCAAAACATTGCCGTAACTAATGTGTTAATAAAAATATGTCACAATTTTGAATTATTTTATATTAAACCTTGCACGGATCCCCCGACTTTGTTCAGGGGCCCCCTGGGGGTCCGTTAGGCCACTTTGGGAACCACTGATATAAAGTGACCCAATAAAGAATTAATTGGTGACTAATTAATTCTTGATATGTCGCTTCATACAAACGTATTAAAAAGTTTGTAAGCAAACATTTTCAATAGCATTATTGACATGTCAACATTGATGAAGAATAATATGAAAGTCTGGATATTTACAGGGCTTATGACCTGTCATGGGCAGTACACATGAATGTACTTTGTCACTCAACTCAACCATAGATGGTGCCGAGAACTCACATGTGAATGAAGGTGTCAAATAAAGGATATTAACTTAATTTTCTTCAAACCCAGGTACTATTTAACGTAATAGGGTATTATTACTCGGAAGGAATATCTAATTTAACGTACTCAACCTATAAAGGATTGTGTGAGACTCGTTTTGTGTTTATAACAGCCGATATAATCAATATTTTCATTCATCAATTTTGTATATATATATATATATATATATATATATATATATATATATATATATATATATATATATATATATATATATATATATATATATATATATATATATATATATCGCTCACTCCTTTCAAGAACGTCATGAATCAAAAATCGTCAATTTTCAGTCGTGCATATTTTCGGAATGCCCAGAAAATGTACTATATCCCCGCAAAAGCGGCATATTTTAAACTTAATATTTACCTACTACAGGGCAGAAAGTGTTGTTTTTGCAGTTTGAAGAAAAGGTATTGTTTAATTATTTTTTTAAATATCCTTAATATTTTTCAAATGCAGGAAAAACCTTCAGGTTTTACCTTAAAAGATGTGTTGCACAGTAAAAAGTTCAAAAAGTGGCTTAATATTTATTTTTAATACTTTGTATTATATTTTTAAACTTTAAAACATTCTCCTGAAAAATCAAGTTTTTGGATTTATGACGTTCTTGAAAGGAGTGAGCGATATATATACACACACACACACACATATATATATATATATATATATATATATATATATATATATATATATATATATTTATTTATATATATAAACAAATATATATATATATATATATATATATATATATACATATATATATATATATATATATATATATATATGAGAATGTACTATATCCCAGAAAATGTACTATATCCCCGCAAAAGCGGCATATTTTAAACTTAATATTTACCTACTACAGGGCAGAAAGTGTTGTTTTTGCAGTTTGAAGAAAAGGTATTGTTTAATTATTTTTTTAAATATCCTTAATATTTTTCAAATGCAGGAAAAACCTTCAGGTTTTACCTTAAAAGATGTGTTGCACAGTAAAAAGTTCAAAAAGTGGCTTAATATTTATTTTTAACACTTTGTATTATATTTTTAAACTTTAAAACGTTCTCCTGAAAAATCAAGTTTTTGGATTTATGACGTTCTTGAAAGGAGTGAGCGATATACACACACACACACACACACATATATATAACCATATAATTGTTTAGAAGAAAAACTTATTTTTTCAATGCAAAAGCGGTGTTTAAAGAAAAAAAAAATTACTAATGTCAACTAGATTTAGAGAAAATTATGTTGCGACTTAACGAATACTGGGCCTTAATCGTGCGTATAAGATAGACTACTAGTGACATCTATGATGAGAGCTCAAAAAATTTTTCAATGGTCATAAAGTACTACATAGTTTATGATACATTATATATATATTTTAGTAATAATTACCAATAAGAGATGTCGCTAACTTACATTTTTAAATTTTCTTCATCTTCTTCTTCTTCTAACCCTTATCTGCGTATATTAATGCATAGGGGACTGCATCCTTTTAACGCGTATCAAACGTAAATTGAACTTGATCGTTGTACGTACTATTATAAAATATTAGGGTGAAATATCAATTTATTTATTTGTATATCGATAGTCTGGTAATCAAATGTGCCAACCATCAATTTGTAACTCCAAGATATATTGATCAATATCATGACACAGTTCATGTGAGTTCACAACAGCCATCTATGTTGAATAAAGGAAAGCTTTTATTAAACAGAGACCCTATTATTTTTGGAAACGTCTAAAAATATGATTTCTCAAATCAACCATAGATATTGTCGCAAAATCAAACATGAAGCGTCGTGGTATTTATGAGTTCCAAAACTTTCAGTAGTGTGGTGGTCAATCGTGGGTGGAATGGCGAATGTTTCACGTGCGTACAGTGATCACTTAGCCAGCCAGACTTTCATATTCTTCTTCATCTATGTTGAGATGCTAAAATATAATGTACCTATTTTAAGTGATTAAATATAAATAAACATTGAAAATAAAACCTAATTTCGTTTATTTTAAGTCCGCCTCTGTAGTGTAATGATCAGCACGCTCGGCTACCGTTCTGGAGGTTCCGGGTTCGATTCCCAGGGGGGGTGTCAAATAAATATAAGTGAGTTTTTCACTGTAATATATATTCAATATCACCTTGGTCTGGTACCTGAAGCGGAGGGCTGATCACCTTTCCTTCATGTGTTAACGATCGAGATAACACTGCATTTATACGATGCAGTGCTCTATGCATCGTCGGGTGCAGATATATATCATCATTGTGGATGAGTATCATCGTCGAACAAACTAGAAAAAAATATAGAAATCTTCTAGTATACAACCATGATACACGATTTACCAACAACGAAGGGTTGATAGTCCCAATAATTAACAATATATCTTTCCAAACATTTTTAATTTGTTGCCGACGGAGGTTAGAGGTCAAAATAAAATATGGAACAAAGCCAAAATATGGGAATGGGTGAATGATCAAGAGTTAATTCGGTGAAAATTTTAAAATAGTTTTTATTTTCAATTATTTCTTTCGTTTTTTGTCTGTATATTAGTTTAAAATAGAAAAAAAACAATAATAATAAAAAGGTATGTAAAAAGAACTCCACAAGAAACACAAGGTGGCTTGGTGGGTCTCTGCAACAGCAAAAAAGCTATATTTTTAACATAATATTTACCCGCTACTGGGAAGAAAGAGTTGTTTGTGCATTTTGAAGAAAATGTATTGTTTAATTATTTTTTTAAATATACTAAATATTTTTCAAATGGAGAAAAAACATTCAGGTTTTACCTAAAAAAATCTGTTGCACAGTAAAAACTTCAAGTAGCTTGATATTTATTTTAATACATTTTATTATATTTTTAAACTACTCGATCTCCTGAAAAATCCTAAGTTTTTTGATATATGACGTTGTTGAAAGGAATGAGCGTTACGTATGTATAATATAAACATGATAAACAATTAATTCAATACAATAATTGACGAATTTCGTAGTGGTACAGTTTTGGGGTATATTTCCATTTCCACGACGAACGCCATCAAGTTTCCCTTGTTGGAGTGACAAGAATGGTAAATTCTATATTTGCCAAAGAAAAACTGAGATCCGAGCAATGCTTGCGTCATAATAGAACCGTTCATCTTGAAAGGGTACGCCGAGCTCTGCGTAGAAAAAAAAACAATATTTAAGCTACAACACTTTGAGAAGAAGAAGAAGTATATGGAGGTCTGTATTAATATGTCGACACACTCAAAATGTTATAAATAAATTAATAAACCCTTATCCGCACCCCAATGATGCATAGGGCACTGCGTCCTATAAACGCAATGTTATCTTGATCGTTTTCACATGAAGGAAAGTTGATCAGCCCTCCGCTTCAGGTACCAGTCCAGGGTAAAAATATTGAATAAATATTACAGTGAAAAAATCACTTATATTTATTGCACCCCCCTTGGGAATCGAGCCCGGGACCTCCAGAACGGTTGCCGAGCGTGCTGACCATTAGACTACGGAGGCGGACAAGAAAAAATAAATTAACTGGTCAGAATGATCATACACCTAAGTAACTTCACTGCTAACTTAGAATCAATGATATGTATAAACTCATGCCTCTAGCGAGATAGCGAGTGTTTTTGCCTAGAATTTTCACTCATGAATTACATGAAATTATAGTAACTTGAAACATAAAGAGTAAATCCACTCACGAGTACCTAGACATAGGCTATAAAACTTAAAAAGTTGAAGCCTGAGTAGGGGCATGATAAGCGGTGTTGCATAAGCCGTAGCTAGATTTCAGAGTCACTTGGATGTAAGGTAATTAAAAAAAACTGGTCAAATTACATTTTCATTCAAACCCTTATCCGCACACCAATGGTGCATAGGGCACTGAATCATATAAACGCAGTGTTATCTCGATCGTTAACACATGAAGGAAAGGTGATCAGCCCCCCGCTTCCGGTACCAGTCCAAGGTAATATTGAATAAAAATAAGAGTGAAAAAATCACTTATATTTATTTGACCCCCCTGGGAATCGAACCCGGGACCTCCAGTACGGTGGCCGAGCGTACTGACCATTACGCTAAGGAGGCAGACAAATAACAAGCTAAAATAAAAAAAATCAAAAGAAGCGTTTCTCGTGTATGTAATTATAATTCAGAATTCGGAACTCACATACAAATGAAAGAGTTTCTGCTCAATAAAAAGCTTTTTTCATATCACCATAGATATCTTTAGTGAAATTCTAGTGAATTCAAGCAATGTGTTTCGAATTTGAACAATATTTAAATATAGTAGAACATTTTGAGTGTGTCCAAATAAATTCACAATTCTGGATTACCTCCAAGTATATAGGAGTTATTTTCATTTTATTATAAAAAAAATTTACACCCCGTAAAAATGCCCAGATTTCCATATTCTTCATCATCTTTGATGAGAAATCAAAAAAATAAAGTAGAAGTTCCAAGAATTTGAGTAGTGTGGTTGTCAATCATGGGCGGAATTGGTAAATGTTACACGTGTGTTAAGTGAGCACTTAAACCAGCCTATGACGGTCGTAAGCCCCGTAAATGCCCAGACATTCATATTCTTCTTCATCTATGTAGAGATGTCAAAAAAATAATGTATAAAATAACTCCTAATTGGATATAATCCAGATTTGTGGATTATCTCCTATTGAAGTATTTGGACACACTCAAAATGTTGTAAATTTGTTTGTTGTATATGGATGAGAACATCTGTAGTTCTCGAAACTAGACGTGTTAACATTAATAAACACAAAGGCGAGGTTAAACAAGCGTTTTCTTTTTATATTAAAATGAAAATACCTTTTTCATGGCACACGAGTCATCCTGGATTCCGAATCCTTTCAACACTCCCCTGAATTCGGGAACTTCACAGTAATAGTCTAAATGTGTACTGTACGCGAACTCGTATCGTCGGCCGTTGTGTTTAAAGAATTTCATTTTACTCTGTAAAAAAAGGCTGATCAAACTATTATTCTCACAGATCACAAAAGACATCACTAAATCAGGTTTTTCACTTCAAATTTAACGTTTTACAAACCAAATCAGACATTTTATGAATATATGCTCCAATTTAAAAGATTTATAAATGCTCAAACTTCCATAGTGTCATCTAAAAAGCCTTCTTCGTCTATGTTGAGATATCAATAAAAATCTTGATATGAATAACTCCTAGTAGAGCAATCCAGTACAAAAAAGATGTTTAAATGGTAAATTTGGAATAAAGTATAAGTGACTAGAACAGTTCAAATAATAGTATAAAATAAACAAGACTGAACAAGATAAAATGTATAAAAATAAAATGGTAAAACAAACTTTAAAAAGTATAAGAAACAATAAGAAAATTAAAATATAATACGTATGACAATCTCAAAGTTGTATGCGTTGGATGAGAGGAGTTTCGGTTCAGCTGAACTAAGCAAAACAAAACAAACAAAAAGTACAGCAAAAGGCTCATTAAACATAAGAAAGATAAGTCTATGTTAAGCTATAATAATTCAAGAGAAGACGAAGAGTACACTCTTTTAAAAGAGTTAATCTTTGTTGACCTGGAAAGCCTAGTGTATTATAAGAGTTAATCTATATTGACCTGGAAAGCCTACTGTTTTATAAGAGTTAATCTATGTTGACCTGGAAAGCCATCTGTATTATAAGAGTTAATCTATGTTGACCTGGAAAGCCTACTGTTTTATAAGAGTTAATCTTTATTGACCTGGAAAGCCTACTGCTTTATAAGAGTTTATCTATGTTGACCGTGAAAGCCTACTGTTTTATAAGAGTTAATCTTTGTTGACCTGGAAAACCTACTGCATTATAAGAGTCAAATGTATTTTGCCCTAGAAACCCTACTGCATTATAAGAGTAAATCTTTGTTGAACTGGAAAACCTACTGCATTTTAAGAGTTAATCTATCTTGATTGCCCTGGAAAGCCTACAGTTTTATAAGAGTTTACTGAAGAGCTACTGTTTTTGAGATAGAGGTAGATTTGAGGCAATAGGGAGATTTTCACAACAAAAAGTACTTGGGATTCAAAAACTAGTCGAGTTCCAACAAATTCATCAGAGGAGTTTTGTGATTCAGCTGAATTGATTGGACAATGGGATCTGCTTGGAGCCAGGACCGGTGTCTTGGTGGAGTGTCACGATATAGAAAGAAGAAAATATAACTAAAATACGAAGACAGGCGTCATATCGTATAAAGTACTTGAACACCTTAGTGCTTCCCACGAGTAGAACAAACTCTAAACAAGGTTCCTATATTTATCGTTCCTCAAAATTGGTCAACGATGAATATGGGAATTTTGCGAATGATTATGTAATGTTCTAACTGGACATTGTCAGCACTGAGATCACGTACATGTAAGTCGATACTCATATCGTGGTGTGTCCTTATTTTCACATAATTTGTCCTGGACTTCAGCTTTGATATTTACCTTTTCCCATTTTCCTCCCTTCCGTACCTCTTCCAGGTATTTTTATATTACAAATGTGAAATTTTGTAACTGGAACAGGTACAAATACCTATTTTTGCTACTCGTTAATGAAAATGTATTTACATATGTAACTGTTCTGTAAAATTTCCAAATAATATAAAAAAAATAAAAACCTAGAAGAAACGAAGAATCTTTTCAATTGAGTACAACATGATCGCTCGAATAACAAACATCAATTTTACCATAAGCAGTCCAGTGTCGGCCAGGACAGTTATATTTCCGGTGACGATCAAAGATGAATCTTCCGTTTTATACACGTGCCCTAGATCTATTCTAGTTAAATTCTTCCCTTTGAGTCCTTTAGTCACTTGGAATGATATAAAATTCTTATTGTAAGGACCCTGTAATTAAAATAACCAAACATGATCATTTTTTCTTGCCCAGTTTTGCCGAAAAAAAATTTTTTTTGTTCAAGTTGATCACATATGTGAGATCATTAGAGCTGTATGTATCTGAAGTGGGACACTTCATTAGAGCTGTATGTTTCTGAAGTGTCCCGCAATAAATTGATGGTGGCACCCGCCGTGTGGCATGTTGCGCCATCTTGTTGAAACCACAGCTCTGTCACATCAATACCATTCAACTGAGGTACGAAGAAGTCAGTAAACATGGTTCTGTAGCGCTCTCCATGGACCGTACATTCTGGCCGCCATCGTCTTTAAAAAAATATATATGGGCCAATGATTCTAGCTGCCCATAAAGCACACCAAACAGTGACTTTTAATGGATGTAAGGGCGTCTCGAAAAAGGCCGAATTCAGAGTGGAGAAACCCCAGAAGCCTTACATCCATTATAAACAACCGATATGGTTGTTTTTAACGATGATAATTATTTGGATGTTTTTTGAAGATAAACATTTTAGGTGGCGATGATTGGACTTGAGTTGAGAGTGAAATTTCAAGGACGAGTGACATTTACAAGGTATATTTCGTTACATAAAAGAGAAGAAAGATGTAACGTAGAGGAAATGAAAAAAAAGGCCTATAAATTTCGACACGGAAGACGAACAAAAGGGCGCGAACGAATACACAACGTATACACTTTAGACGCTATATATAAACAGATGACGTACAAGGCGTTGTGTACGTAATGTTTATCATTGTATTTTGAGATTATTTAAGTTTGTGTCCTAGGATTTTTTGATTTTATTCGTGAAGAATTATTTATACAAATTTTGTTTTATTGTATTTTTTAAAAAAAAACTGTCTTTCTCTGTTTCTTACATTAAATCACTCTTATCCTTTATTTTTTCTATTTATATATATTTAAAGATACAATTTTCTTTTAAAATAAATACTGTATAAAATTTAACTAACTGATTGTTTAATTATATCCGTGAAGAGTTATTTACACAAATTTTGTATTGTATTTTTATAAATGGTCTCTTTGTATGTTTCTTATACTAACTATCTCTTGTTCCTTATTTTTCTATTTAAATATATTTTAAGGTACAATTTACTTCCAAAAGAAAAAGTGTGTAAAATTTACAAAACGGATTGTTTGATTATATCCGTGAAGATATATTTGTGATAAATTTTTTATTGTTGTATCATTTTGAAATGCCATCTTTCTCCGACTCTTATACTAAATCTCTCATTTATTTTGTCAATTTTTACATATTTTAAGGAACAATTTACTTCTTATAGAAATCGTGTATAAAATTTAATAAACTTACATAGTTGTCTTCCCATTTCGCGAAGCAATCAAGTACCTGTAAACATATAAATAAATATATTAAAACCTTGATCATGGCTGACAAATAGTAACGACTAAACCAACCAACAGTTCCCGGTATTTTAACGTAATTCCGTCATTTAAAATACGATTTCAAAACGTAATCATTTATACTAATGTACCTCTACAAAGAATATTCTACAAAGCTACTAATCGATTATAGGGAGAACTTACCAAATATTGTACGGTATTCCTAATATGGAACAATATTTTTTAAATGCGGGATAATCGATAGCTTGCAATTTAATTTAATTTCAAAATAAGAGTGTGCGGGAACCGCGACACTATATCCGCATCTCACTCTTGCATACTTATACGGTGCAAGCGTGAGGAGCTCAAAGCTCAATGTTCTCTGGCTAGCGGCTAGCGTGCTAGCGGCAGTCGGCTGCCTTTTGGGCTTCCGACAACAGTGGACCTATGCTTGTTCCGTGAGCGTTGCTAGATGGTTTTTTCATGTTTTCAGCGAATAAATCTAAATTATTATGATTTTTTACTTCATTTATAATTAATAAAGGGGATTAGCCATGAATGCCCGTATTTTTCCCATTTAAAATCGCTATTTTTTTTATTGTGTAGTGACTACTCAACACTGGGACGTGAGTTTTTATTTTAGCACCGGAAGGGAAAGGTTAACAGAAGAAAAAAATATCATAAATTAAAATCTATCTGGACACCGAATTCCTATTTTTGTTGGACCTTTATTTAAATGCATGCAATTCCATATTCTTCTACGTTCCTCAAAAAAAATTGATCTGATAATATAATATAAATATTTAATGGGATTTAAATTATTTTTTAATCAATGTGCATAACATTAGTTGCCTATAGTTGCAATATGGTTGATCGCTTTATTGTTTTGTGGAATATATTATATGTAATACTCAAATAATTGGACGGTCATTCGAAAAAACATCATGGTTCGACGATTTTCCTACTCCGTAGATGAAACCATTATATTACAATTATTTAATTTATTTATTTAATCTTCATGTAACAGAAAATAAATATGTACATTGGCGGGCTTATTGCAAAAAAAAACACGTAAAAAAATAACCAAAAACATACTATGTAGTGATATTGGTTTGATACCATATCACTCACTCATTCCAACAACGTCATATATCAAAAAACTTGATTTTTCAGGAGATCGTTTTTAAAAATAAAATAAAAAACTAACTAACCATCACGCCGCTTCCCCGCAGGGGTAGGCAGAGAGAATCGAACGCCACACCACTCTGTCTTTGCAAACATTCTTTGCCTCTTCAACATTCATGCATCTCCTCATACATATCCGACGATTATTACGACTCCTGACCCGGCCGCTTTCAAGTATTTGACATACCTGATTGTGCTAAGTTTAAAGTTTTAAAAGTTTAAAAATATAATGAAATGTATATAAAAATAAATATCAAGCCACTTATTGAACTTTTTACTGTGCAACAGATCTTTTTAGATAAAACCTGAAAGTTTTTTCTCCATTTGAAAAATATTTAGTATATTTTAAAAATTAATTAAACAATATCTTTTCTTAAAAATGCAAAAACTACACTTTCTGTCCTATAGCGGGTAAATATTAAGTTAAATATATGCTGCTTTTTCTGAGATTAAGTACATTTTCTGGGCTTTCCGAAAACATGCACAACTGAAAATTGACGATTTTTTATATATGACGTTGTTGAAAGGAGTGAGCGATATACTATAATACTCAAATAATTGGGCGGTTAAAATACATTATGGTTCGACGATATTCCTACTTCACAGATAAAGGCTGCGCAGAAACCATTTTATTTATTTTTTTAAACTTTAGAAAAGAAAATATATATTGGCAGGCTAAAAGTATATTGGCTTTAAAAACAGACTAGTGATATTGGTCAAAACGTTTATTACCTTATATAGCTGTTTGCAATCAGAGGGTAGATAGTGTTTGAACATAAAAATAAAACATATTGTACACATTCCTCTTCTTTTTCTTCTTCTATTACCCTTATTCGCACCCAATGGTGCATAGAGCACTGCATCGTAATGACGAAAATACAGTGTTTTTTTGTTTTTTTACATGAAGGTAAGGTGATCACTCCTGCGCCTCAGAGATCAGTCCAGGGTAATATTACATAAATATTAGAGTATAAAAAAATCTTAATTTTCATCCCCCCTGGGAATCGAACCCGGGACCTCCAGCACTGTTGCTAAACACGCTAACCATTACACCACGGAGGCGGACAATTACAAATAATTTTTGTGTCTAAGCAACTACTATTTTTTTTATTAAATATTTATGAACTATTACAAATTGATGATAATATGGAAGGAAAAGGAAGAACGGGAGTTTAGGGAAGGAGGTAGAGGAAAAAACTAAGGGGTGAGGTTCGATGGACCGTTAGGATTCTAATGGTAGATGAGATTCTATGTCTCAGACGTTTCTTAAAAGAGATGGTGCATTTTTTACAGTGCATTTTTACTACTGAAATTCTTGAAACTTCTAAATACACCGATCAAAGTCGAAAGTTAGAAGTTCCAAGAATTTGAGTAGTGTGGTTGTCAATGATGGGTGGAATTGGTGAATGTTACACGTGTATAAAGTGACCACTTAAACCAGCCTATGACGGTTGTAAGACCTGTTAATGCCCAGACTTCCATATTCTTCTTCATCTATACTGAGATGTCAAAAAAATAATATAAAAAATAACTTCTAATTGGAGATAATCCATATTTGTGAATAAGTATTTGGACACACTCCAAATGCTGTAGTGTTAGTTTTAGCAAAAAATTGCTTTTAACTAAATTCTGGTTTTAAATGTATGATTAAAAAAATGTAAGGTTAAAATGAACTTTCAATGAAATTTTTTCGAAAAATATTTGTTCACGTAACTGCGAGTTATTATATTAAAAGCCCCACCATATTGTCATGAATATTTTTTCGTTTGTTTTCATTTTGCAACGTTTGAAACTGACATAGAAAAATGTAAGCAACAACGGGATATGATACACAGTATTACATACATTATATAATGTAATCAGTTGTACCTGCGAGTATATTTGAGGCCAGTGTCGGACTAAGGCTTCTCGGCGCTCCAATACAAAGTTGTTGGAGGCGCTAAAAGCGTGCCGGATCTACTATAGAGTCTGTTGCAACACGAAAACCAGGCGCCGAGTTAAAAAGGGCGCCCGTTTCGTATTTTTCATATAAAAAATGAAAATACGCCACATTTTCGTACGATATTTTACGTAGTGTTCACAAAGCATAAGTTAATCGTTATAATACCAGTAAGTATTTCTTAAAATCCATTGTGATACGAGATTCATTTTCAAACAGCGTACGGTTAAATACGCCCTGGTAAAAAGTATCCGAAATTATTTGATGAATTTTTATGTTAGAAAATGTTTTGAAAGTGAAACGGAATCATTGTTTAATATTTGTACTCTTAATTTAACGCAAATACAACATTTCATAGTGTAAATTATATACTTTGCTTTGAAAATTTCATGTAACAAAAAAAAAAATAAAACATAAGAAAAAATCATGTTTATTTTGTCTTTATTTTAATCTAACATTGAATTAAATGAATTTTTACGCGGTATTTCCTCAAATCTATTGTGATAAATCCGTTTTTCCATGCTTTCCGCATAGAAACACGTATGTATCAATTGTGATTTTAGGAAATATTGGTATTTACCAAGTAAAACTTAAAAAATAAATATAGTATGTTATTAGATTAAAACCAATATTTTTAGCTTTTCCACTTTATTTTTATTTGACCAGCGACCGGGTTTCGTCGTTACCGACATCATCAGACTGGTGATGTCGGTAACGACGAAACCCGGTCGCTGGTCGAATAAAAATAAAGTGGAAAAGCTAAAAATATTGGTTTTAATCTAATAATATATTAAAATGCAATTCCATCACGAAGTGTCAGTGGATAATATAAATCTATTAAATAAATATATATACTTATACATATTACCACAAAGTGACTGCAGAATCCATTAATCAAAAATCGTAATAATAATAATATCACATAATAATAATAATGATAATAATAAAACCACGTTGTAATAATAACAATAATCGTTTGATAATTTTTTAAATTATATATTTAGTGGACAAACTTATTTTTTTAAATGCATTGACGGTGTTTTAAGCTAAAATTTCATTTAAGTTAAAAATGTTACCTAAGTCTAAAAAAAATTATCCCCCTTTAGGCCCAGTTTTAAGTCGCAACTCAATTTTCTTTAAATCCAATCAGGTAACATATCGCTCACTCCTTTCTACAACGTCATATATAAAAATTCGTAATTTTTCAGTTGTGCATATTTTCGGAATGCACAGAAAATGTATTATATCCCAGTAAAAGCGGCATATTTTCAACTTAATATTTATCCGCTACAGAGTAGAAGTGTTGTTTTTGCGTCTTGAAGAAAAGGTATTGTTTAATATTTTTTTAATACACTTACTTAATATTTTTCAAATGGAGAAAAAGCATTCGGGTTTTACCTAAAAAGATCTGTTGCACAGTTAAAAGTTCAATAAGTCGCTTGATTTTTAATACATTTCATTATATTTTTAAACTTTAAAAACGATCTCCTGAAAAATCAAGTTTTTTTTATATATGACGTTGAAAGGAGTAAGCGATGTATTATTATATGTAATTTTAGAAATTCTGTGTTTGCGAATATCCCCTTAAACGTTAAGCATTAAATGGCGCCCCATCTCAAGTGGCATTGGCGCCCTGGGGCTCTAGAACTCCCCAAAATCCGGCACTGTTTGTTCGCCAAAATCTCTCGTCAATGAACCTCATAACGACTTTCCAAATAGCATCCCTACTCTCCGCAAACGTAGAGACGGATTATCGTAAACTTTAAGCATTTGGATCAATATTCAGTATACGCGATCGCTTTCATCTTGTTTAGTCCTGTTTGTTTAGTACGGCAAAATGTCTCTCATTGTTTACGTTGTATTGTTCACAGTCGTCGGAATTATAATATACTGGTTAAAAGGATTAGGTAAACGGAAAGTTAGACTGTTCAAAGGTAACGAGAGGCTAGATGGGAAGACGGCGGTTGTCACAGGAGCCAGTTCCGGTAATTTTTTTTATAATTATTTAAAATAACAAGAAAAAAGGAAAAATTAGATATCTTTTTCTCAAATCACTTATGATTCTATAGTAAAAATAACTATTTTTTTATGGAAAACATAGTAAAAATTTAAATATGGATAATAAATAATAATAATAATAAAACCCTTGTCCGCACCAATGGTGCATAGGGCACTGCGTCATATAAACGCAGTGTTATCTTGATCGTTTACACATGAAGGAAAGGTGATCAGCCCTCCGCTTCAGGTACCAGTCCAGGGTAATAATATTGAATGAATATTACAGTGAAAAAATCACTTATATTTATTTTACCCCCCTTGGGAATCGAACCCGGGACCTTCAAAACGGTAGCCGAGCGTGGTGACCATTACACTACGGAGGCGGACAAAATATGGATACTGATTCTTTTTAAAAAAATTAACAATTATTTTTCAAATAACTAAGAATATTTTGAAAATTGAAACAATAAAAACCCGGTTTTATCCCTCTTTATCTACCTTACCTTAATATTTTGTAATTTTATGCATGGATATTGGGTGTGTTTTAAATTTTTATAGTACAACGATTTTCACATAATATTGGTCAGGAATCAAGAAAATATTTATAAACAAAATAATTGTTAGCATCAATGCCTAAAAATAATTATTGGCACTAATGCCAATAAATAATTATAAGTACTAATGCCTGAAAATAATTATTGGCACTAATGCCAATAAATAATTATAAGTACTAATGCCAGAAAATAATTATTGGCACTAATGCCAATAAATAATTATAAGTACTAATGCCAGAAAATAATTATTAGTACTAATGGCTAAAAAATAATTGTTAGTACAAATGCATTAAAAATAATTATTTACACTAAAGCTTCAAAATTAATTATTACCACTTATGTATGTCTAAAAAAATAATTAGTACCCATGCCTTAAAAATTATTATTAGCACTATTGCCAAAAAATATTATTTGTACCTACTTATTACCATAAAAATAATTATTAGTACTAGTGCCTGAAAGTAATTATTGGCACTAATGCCAATAAATAATTATTAGTATTAATACCAGAAAATAATTATTAACACTTAAATTCATACATAAATTAAAACTCCATTTTAATTTATGTATGAATTTTTAAATCAAATACAGATTTTTTGAGTCTACAAGTTGTATTTTATGAAAAATTAACACGAATGCTAAGAAATAATTATTAGCACTAATGCCTAAAAAATAATTATTAGTTGTAATGCCTTAAAAATAATTATTAGTTGTAATGCCTTAAAAATAATTATTAGTTGTAATGCCTTAAAAATAATTATTAGTTGTAATGCCTTAAAAATAATTATTAGTTGTAATGCCTTAAAAATAATTATTAGTTGTAATGCCTTAAAAATAATTATTAGTTGTAATGCCTTAAAAATAATAATTAGTTGTAATGCCTTAAAAATAATTATTAGTTGTAATGCCTTAAAAATAATTATTAGTTGTAATGCCTTAAAAATAATTATAAGCACTAATGCCTAAAAATAATAATTAGCAAAAAACCATAGAGAAAAGCGTAGAATACATATCTTTTTTCTCCTTTCAACAACGTCATATATCAAAATCGTCAATTTTCAGTTGTGCATGTTTTCGGAATGCCCAGAAAATGTACTATATCCCAGCAAAAGCGGCAAATTTTTAACTTAATATTTATCCGCTTTAGGGCAGAAAGTGTTGTTTTTGCATTTTGAAGAAAAGGTATTGTTTAATTATTTTTTTAAATTTACTAAATATTTTTCTAATGGAGAAAAAACATTCAGGTTTTACCTAAAAATATCTGTTGCACAGAAAAAAGCTAAATAAGTGGCTTGATATTTATTTAAAATAGATTTTAGTATATTCTTCAACATTAAAAACGATCTACTGAAAAATCAAGTTTTTTGATATATGACGTTGTTCAAAGGAGTGAGCGATGTGTTTGGCATTTTACCGAACCGTTCGGTATTTTAGCACCGTGTTAATAAATTTTTATTAACACGGTGCTTTAATAAATTTTTCTCCTTTATAAATAACGCTATTGTTAACCAAATATATCATGCTGTACTTCGCTCTATAACAGTTTGATGGCAACTTTGTTTCCAGTTGTGGAAAGGCTGTTGCTTGATTGGAATGCTATCAAAAGATATTTTCGTAAGGAGGGTGAGAATGAGTGCAGTAAGATTATTTGTTGCTAATGAAAACAGTAGATTGCAAAGTGCAGGACAGCCGTAATAAATTAAGTGTGGATAGTAAAGGCTGAATTATGTATACGATGTAATTTCAGTCTGACACGTCTTGAAATGCATGACAGTTAAAACAAATAAGACATTGCTGGAAGCGTGCATTAGTGAGAAAAAATAAAAGTTAGGTTAGCTAGTTGCTCTTGTGCAGGGGTTCCCAATCTTTTTCAGCTCGCGGCGCACTTACAAGCTTAGTATTTTGTCACGGCGCCCTACATTAGTAAGCATTTGGAATAGACATGGTGACTATATACATATATATATATATATATATATATATATATATATATATATATATATATATATATATATATATATATATATATATATATATATATATATATATATATATATATATATATATATATATATATATATATATATATATATATATATATATATATATATATATATATGTATATATAGGGTCTTTCAATAAAGACTTTTAAATTTTCACAGTTAATAGCGACCATATTGTTGATGCTACATCTCTGAAGCACACTTTGTTTTATTAAAATTTAAAGATAGAAAGCACTTAATGAAAGATCCTGTATATATTATAGTCGGAAATGTATAAATTACTTACAGTAATAGTAGTTGGGTAGATATGCACAAAAATTAAAACATCCACAGTGTGAAATTGAGTTTTATTCTATCTATAAGAATTCAGAATTGGAACAGAGAGCAACAAAAAATAAAATATTTGTGGTTTCGGATAATGATAGAAGATCGACTCACGGCGCCCCTCTTCACATTCTACGGCGCACACTTTGGGAACCCCTGCTCTAGTGCAATGGTACTTTGTATTTTAAGTAATTAATATATAAATAAACGATTTATACTTTTTTGCTATCTGTTCGGTATTTATTTGGAAAAGACCTGGCAACCCTAGCAGTACGGCCAAAATTAGCAGTATCCTAGTAGAACGACCAAAATTTTCGCGTCTGTTGCAAATACGCCTCCATCAGAGCTATAGTTTGGCTATTCCAGTGGGTACCTATCCAGGCTCACGCACGTTATGTAAGGCTTTCGAGGAAAAACGTATCCAAACCTCGCATATTGCACAATACGCTTACAATACTCTAAGTTATAATGACCTTTTATATTTGTATGGCTATGCAAAACGTCAACAACGAAACAGGTTTTCTATTGAGCGCCGACCTGAAGAAAGATGTATCCGAATATTATAATTAATGGGTTGAATAAAAGAAAGTAAATTGGTGATGGGAGTCGTGTACGGCGGCCCCGCGCGAACTCATTAGTCACAGTGTGCTTCAAAAGTAACTGACTGCTTTTAATCATTTTACGAATATCTGCAAAAAAAATATCAAGAAGGTTGGTAATCTTATGGCTTCTGATTTATTTAATGCAGTATTATCAGAATGAAAACTACTCGAAGGAAGTATCGAAGTTTAGGAAACATATATAAATAAAATATTAAATATTAATGTAAATTTAATTTATATTCGACGATGGCATTTGTTTCAGTAATGAAAATTACAATTAATCATTTAAAAAATATATATATTATCCGCCTCCGTAGTGTAATGGTCATCACGCTCGGCTACCGTTCTGGAGGTCCCGGGTTCGATTCCCAAGGGGGGTAAAATAAATATAAGTGATTTTTTTCACTGTTATATTTATTCAATATTACCCTGGTACCTGAAACGGAGGGCTGATCACCTTTCCTTCATGTGTAAGCGATCAAGATAACACTGCGTTTATATGACGCAGTGCCCTATGCACCATTGGGGTGCGGATAAGGGTTTTATTATTATTATTATTATATATATTATTAGTTATCTACACCTAGTTACATATGTGGCTAACGCCTCTACCCTGACAAGGTTTCTCTCTCGGGCCATTCAACTTTATTTATCTCGGTCATCCTGACAAGCTTGCTCCGTAGGAATGCCGCATCCGATGTACAATTGTTTTTTCTACGCTTCATCATGCCTAATTCTCAATTTACCCCTTTACATGTTGTTTATTTTTCGGTTCAAAGCCGTAAAATTTTACCATTTTTTTTCCAAGATGTCTCATAAAACGAGGAAAAAATTCGTAGACATTTTGGTTTTTGATTTTCTACATACATTTATTCACGGTTAAAACGAGCAATTTCTAGGCTATAGCGAGCAAAAAAAGATCGTCTTTTTTTGAAATGTTATAAATATTTGAATGTCTTAAAACATTTTCGACCTTAAGTAATTAAATCCGACAGGGCAATTACACCGATGCCGCCAGGATCGGATTACGTTTATGACGTTAAGTACCAAATTGGTATTATCACCGACAATAAAAAAAAAATGGTTTCACTCATATGGGTTTAAATTGCATGTTGCAAATAGCAAGATTTGTCACGTCTACAACATTTTGAGTGTGTCCAAATACTTGTTCACAAAATCTGGATTATCTCCAATTACAGGAGTTAATTTCATATTTTTTTTTGACATCTAAATTGGTTCATGTACATATAAAGAACTTCCAAGAATTTGAGAAGTGTGGTTGTCAATAATGGGTAGAATTGGTGAATGTTACACGTGTGTAAAGTGATCACTTAAACCAGCCTATGACGGTCGGCAGCCCCGTAAATGCCCAGACTTCCATATTCTTCTTCATCTTTGATGAGATGTCAAATAAATAATATAAAATTTAAATTATAAGTGAAGTTTATTTTTTTGTTTCAGTTTTACTCGGTAAATACTAAAATATCTCAAAATCTAATCTCGAAATTATTCGCGAAATAGAATATGGCGCGAAAAATGTTAAAGTGTGTAAAAAGTTTCATTCTCAGATTCTACATTGTATTTTTATTTGCATTTAAAAAGAACATCACGGACCAGAAAAATATGACATGTGTGTAATAGGTGAATTGTATGAATTTTGTTTCAATATACGCATGTACAAATGTGACATGTTGTGTTATGTGTCCATTCCAGATAACATAATCCATGTGATAGGTATGTTTTTACAAAAATACCTATTCTCGCATATAACGAGTAACGGTTATTACGTGCAAATTCAGTCAGTCCCTCCATTCTCATTATAACTGAGTTCGACTGTATATCTTTAGTAGGTATCTCATAAAATACATTTTGTCTGAAAAAATTCTAAAATTAGTGATTATTTCTAGTCATATCGATTAACGTCGAACACCATTTTAAAACTCTAATATTTTAATTATCTAAGATATAATTTGATCCGATTATGTCATAAATTGTGACTTCTTATCTTCATAATTCCCGTTTATAATCTTGGTATTTTTACTTTATATATTTAAATATGCAGTTATGAAAATACATTTAAAATGTTTTATATATAAAAAACATTGTTTAGTTTGTGGTATGGTAATGCATATAACACTCTAATTATCATTCATCGTTAACTTTGTGTAATACCACTTAAATAACTACTTCATGACTGCCGGCTTCGGAATAACCATTTCATCGTCAGGTCAAATGTAGACCTTTAAAATGTGTTTGCTATACTACCCTAGTTTGTAGGGAGGCAGATTTCGTTTTTAATTTAAAGTATTTTATCTCAACATAGATGAAGATGAATAAGGAAGTCTGGATTTACAGGGTTACGACCGTCATATGCTGGTTTAAGTGATCACTTTACACACGTGTAATGGATCATTATCAGACGGGAGAAATACCTAATTTAACACACTTAACCCATAAAGGATTGTTTTAGACTCGTTTTGTATTTATAACAGCCGATATAATCAATATTTTCAATATAATCAAAATTCGTAAAAACGTTGTTTTCGTAAGTTGGTAATGAATGATGTCACAGAAACGATGGACTTATTTAAATACTATTATAGCTCTATAAAGTAGAGACATTTTGGGATACGCCGTATAACACACCCGATGACGTATGGCGGTGTCCGGTTTCCGTTTTATTTAAATATCTAAAGTTTAAACCTTCATATCTCCCTTCCTTCTCTACAGATTTCAATAAGAATGTTACCGATAGTCTTGTGATTTTTTGTATTAATTTATTAGCCAGTAATAGCACATCATGAAATTGATCCATCGTGAGTGCTCTGCCAAAAAATGAACATATAATTTGTGAACACACTGTATCGCTAAGGCCTATAAATGTGACGTAATTCGACAACAACGCATATCCCCAAATCAGAATATTACGTTGTGTTATGTCATATTATGCAATAGAGTTTAAGATAAATGAACTCTTGCGTTATACTACATACTTTCCTACATCCTATATCTCAGCCTACAATTTAAACGCACGAGTACTCTCTCACGTATATTGGTGATGTAAGTACCACAAATGATGTGGTCTCTTTTCATACCATTGTTATAGAAAAAAGCCCGACACCCATCTCTTACTATGAAGCTAATTAAACCGTAATCTAGGGTTTCCACACGTTCACTTTTAAATCGCATTTCTTTTACGCGGGTCAACAGAACCGGATCTGTTTATTTGGCGCCTGGGGACTGATTAATAATTAAAATACATACTCATATTTATATATTTGTATATGTAAGTATATGTATATATATATATATATATATATATATATATATATATATATATATATATATATATATATATATATATATATATATATATATATACAGTGGGTGGCCAAATTATTAGGGACACTTCGAATTTCCTGTAATTTTCATGATCAAATGAATTTAATGAGCAAATAATTAGGTTTTTTAATTATTTTTTTATCGATTGGGGTGCTTTATTTAGAATTTAGAAGCAATGTAATCAAACATTTAATAAAAGTAATTTATTTTTATCATAAAAAGCGATTATTCAAAAATTTCAGGAAAAACCTTAATATTTAGTAATAACACCCTATGCTGCAATTACAACTTCCAAACGTCGGGTCATGCTTTCTATGCAGATTTTTGTATTGTGCCGAAGATTAGGGTTACCATGCCATACTCTGATACGAGTTTCTTTCAGTAACCGCTTGGTGATGATGACTTTTTTTAGCAATTTCCCGTTTCGTTAGCCTCCAAATGTTTTCAATGGGGTTCATATCCAGCAAATTGCCCGGGCAAGGCAAAACACATACTCAACAGACGTTTTTTTCAGCCAGGAATGCGGTAACACTCCTGGCTTTATGACACGGTACTTATTCATGCATAAACACATACTCTTCATCACCAGGGAACCATTCCTTAGCTTCGGCTGGAGCCGACTTTTCAGTACTCGCTGGTACTGGTCTTGCCTCATGGTCCCTTCCATGATATGGAGGCGTCCCATACCCTTAAATAAGATCATGGACCACAACATTATGCTAACAGGGTGTTTTTAGCCCTCTTCACCAAACAGTCCGGGTGGAATTTTTCTCCTGGGCCCCGTCGGACGAATTAAGTTTTTTCCACCAAAATTTTAAATGTTGACTCGTCTTAGAAGCAGACCTATAAAGTATTACCATGATTGCAAAAATGTGTATTTTTTATTATCTTCTTATTTTATTTTACAAATATAAGTCATAAATACTCGATTCCAGTCCGAAACAGTCATATTTCGGAGTGTTCTGGCCCATAAGAGTCGTTTTTTCTTCATGGCCTCAGTCAGGCGTAGTTTTTTGGTTGGACGTCGACCAATTAGATTTACTTCAACTAACCGTCTCCAAACTGTCATTTTTGACTCGTTGATTCCTACATCGTTTATCAACGTAGTGGACAATCAACATACGTTTTACAATTTTGGAAATAGATGTCCCTGATTTTACGGTGACCACGCGGAGTGGTGATCGTTTTTCTGCCACTTTTTCAGAAGCGGGCTGCTTCTAGAGGTGGGTTTTTATGAATTTTTCTTTTTATCCGGTTGACTCCAGACTTCAAAATACCTGTGAGTACTGCTATCTCTCTTTAGGAATATGTGGAATGAAGTAGTTAGGTTGGTACTTCCCTAAATTTTCTTGGAGATATGTCTAAAGACTTGCCCATACTTAAATTTAGAATATTAAGGTTCAATTCAAACTAAATTGAATTTTAATTAAAAATTAATTGAAATTTACTTATTAAATTAGCAAAACTAATAAATTATTAAACAATACTTAATTTTTTATAGTCTTGGACTCAAAAAACATACAGAAAAATGGTTTAAAAAAATATTAACTGAGCTCACACCAACACCATTTTTCACTAATTAACACTAAAATGAGAAAAAAAACTTACTTCTTGGATATTTTGCAGCATTGCTACGTCTTAAAAACAATAATTATGATACAAGCAACAAAAATAAATAATATTTTTTAATTAGAACAAATTTATTTGATCATAAAATTCATTTAAACTTGAAAATTACAAAAAAGGACAAGTGTCCCTAATAATTTGGCCACCCACTGTATATATATATATATATATATATATATATATATATATATATATATATATATATATATATATATATATATATATATATATATATATATGTATATATAAAAATATATATGTACATATATAAATATATACACATATATATATATAAATATATATATATGTTTTTCACATCAAATTTGACGGTTTCAAATAAAATTGGAGTTATATTGTATTTTATAAAGAAAATTAGAAATTTATTAAAATTTATTTATATTAATACCACATATACCGTCAGTGCGAATACCTGCCCACATCTTTTATTCTTAGGACCAGCACGTGTGTTAGTCTTCAAGTTAGCAAGCCTGCGCGGCGCGCTGTCATAGTCTGTGCGCGCGATGTGTACCGAAGTTTTCAGACAAGATGTTCAATACTAATTTGCATGTTTATTTCAAATTCTATTTTTTTTTATCAAATACGTCCAATTTGAAATGAAAAACCTATATTTACATGAATCGATATCTTTTGCATTTTAACTTTTCATATCGCTCACTCATTTCAACAACGTCATATATAAAATAATCGTCAATTTTCAGTTGTGCATGTTTTCGGAATGCCCAGAAAATGTACTATATCCCAGCAAAAGCGGCATATTTTTAACTTAATATTTACCCGCTACAGGGCAGAAAGTGTTGTTTATGCATTTTGAAGAAAGGATATTGTTTAATTATTTTTTAAATTTACTAAATATTTTTCAAATGGATAAAAAACATTCAGGTTTTACCTGAAAATATCTGTTGCACAGTAAAAAGTTCAAGTTCCTCATATTTATTTTTAATAGATTTTATTATATTTTTAAACTTTAAAAACGATCTCCTGAAAAATCAAGTTTTTTTTATATATGACGTTGTTGAAAGGAGTGAGCGATATGTCATTCCTTTTTCATGGCATCTATCTTTTGTGACTATCTTATTTTTCACAACGCCCATCAAATATCAATAATCGTGATATCACGAAATCTGTAAGGAAAATATCGTTTTGTAAATATGACATTTAAAATATTATATAAAAATAAAAATATATTGTGTCGTCATCGTCCGCCTCCGTAGTGTAATGGTCAGCACGCTCGGCTACCGTTCTGGAGACCTCCGGGTTCGATTCCCAAAGGGCGTCAAATAAATTTAAGTGATTTTTTCACTCTAATATTTATTCAATACTACCCTGGATCGGTACCTGAAGCGGTGGGCTGATCGCCTTTCCTTCATGTGTTAACGATAAAGATAACACTGCGTTTATATGATGCAGTGCCCTATGCACCATTGGGAGCGGATAAGAGTTAGAATGTAAATGTAAAATTAAAATAAAATAAATTGTGTCGTCATTTTAAAATATAATATATATATATTATATATAATAATAAAATATAATATATATAATAAAATATATTGTGTCGTCAACAAACGAATTTTAATTTACTTTGTTCTAATTTACTTAGTTTATAAAAAAAAAATAAAAAAAAATGTGAAACGAACTCCCTCTCTAAACACAAGTATCTAAATTATTAGAGAGGTAGAAACGTTATATATAAGATGTTCTGTATATTTACCTATTTTGTATTTCAAAAATGTATTTTTGTAAAAAAAAAAAAAAAAATTGAATCTTTTGAGCATTATTTATTGATAAAATAAATAATAATGAAGACCTATTCAGGTCAAAATTTTTCAAAAATAATTATTTTCTAGGCATTGGGCTGGAGTCCGCGAAGGAGTTCGCTAGAAGGGGGGCTCGCGTAGTGTTGCTGGGAAGAGATATGGCCAAAGGAGAAAAAGTTAGGACGGCTATTCTTTTGGAGACAGGAAACCAAAATCTTGTGGTAAGTCGTTAAATGAATCTGATATATCGCTCACTCCTTTCAAGAACGTCATAAATAAAAAATCGACAATTTTCAGTTGCACATGTTTTCGGAATGCCCAGAAAATGTACTATATCCCAGCAAAAGCGGCATATTTTTAACTTAATATTTACCCGTTACAGGGCAGAAAGTGTTGTTTTTGCATTTTGAAGAAAAGGTATTGTTTTATGGTTTCTAGTTGAATACCACTTTAATTTATCAGAAGGGAAGCAAGATGAAAGCGGATTACTTTTAACACAAATTTATTTAGTTCTATTAAATTACAATCAAGCAAATACTTAAGGATAATCGCGTGACTCTAATATGGGAACAGTTGAAGTACGTGTCGATCTGAGGACGGGTGGCGACGAAGTGTGGCGGGTTCGCTTGATCCGTTCTTTTCTGGGGGTGAAGGTAGCTCGCTACGTTGAGCTGGTGTTGCCATATTCGATGTGTGTGGGTTGCCACACGGCCCTCCTCCAGTGTCTTTGAACAGAAGACATGATACTGTAATCAGAAATTTTAAAACATATGGGTAAATTGTACATATGTAATTTAAATTGTTTTCTTGTTGTTGACCGTAGTTTGTTTTTCTTGTTGTTGACTGTAGTTTGTTTTTCTTGTTATTGATTGTAATTTGTTTTTCTTGGTAAAATAAAAGTTTTTATTTTTACAATTGGCTTTTTTTTTTTTTTTTTTTTTTCTTATTGTTCAGGCGTTCATGGTCGAAATCTGTCTGGAAAATGAACTTTTCTTCCTGCTCTGGTTTTTCTTTCTTGCAGGTTTCCTTCTGTCGGCTTGTTTGAGTCCGTTTCCGGGGTTGGCGTACGGATTTCTGTCGCTCTCTGTTGTGTGTCGATTTTTTCGTCCATTGTCGTTGTGAACGCGGGTTTCAATCTATCTATTGAAATGTGTTTTAGTTTTCCTTTGATATCGACTACAAATGTTTTTTCTGTTCTCGATTCGACTCGATAGGGGCCCTCGTACGTATTTTGTATGGGCTTTCTGTGTGAGTCGGTTCGGATGAATACATGGGTGGCTGTCGGTAGTTCCTTTGGTATGAATACTTTCTTTGATGAGTGGTGGATGCCGGGCGTCGGCCTGACGTCCGTGAATCTGTCACGTAGTTTGCTCACGAATATTCCTGGGTCGGTGCTTATGGTGTTTGTGAAGAAGTCGCTTGGGAGTCGTAATGTTTTTCCATAAGTTAGTTCTGCGGGTGAGCATCTAAGCTCGTCTCTCACCGTAGTTCTAAGTCCGAGTAGGACTATTGGTAGCGTGTCCAACCAGGTGTCGTCGTTTTTTGCTGTTAGTGCGGTTTTTAATGCGCGATGCCATCTCTCTATCATTCCGTTTGTTTGTGGATGATAAGCTGATGTTCTGCTGTGTTTTATTCCCAGTATTTCCGATAGTGCCTTGAAAAGTTTCGATTCGAACTGTGTTCTTGTACCGTATGTTTTTATTTGGTTTCCATCGGCGCCGTAGAGTGTTGTTGTTGTATCGTCGGAGGCGAGTGAATTCTCTATGTTGTTGTATGACCTCGGTAACACGGATACGTCGGCTCCAGTGTCGATTAGAAATTTCATGTTGGTTCTTCGATCGTAAACAAAGAGGCGGAATGTATCATGAGGGGGGTTACAGGCCTCTAGTTTGGCCCCCCGTTGGAGTTTTCCTGGTTGGAAGCTGCATGGTTTTGTACATTTGAATGCTTTGTTTTTGAACTTGTTGTGGTAAAAACATATGTCGTTTGAATTTTCTCTAGACATGCTTCGGTATGGGGATCTGCTTTTATTTCTATATCGGCCGTTTTCTTGTCGTCTGTTGTCGTAGCGGCTCATGCGTCCTTGCCAGTTGTCGTTTTCGTGTTTCGCTTTTAGTTGTTTGACTTCCTGCGTTAGTAGTTCTATTTGTTTTAGTAGGCTCGACATTATGATGTTACTAAAAATTTTGTTTCTTGATTGATCGCAAGTTGTATTATATTCCGGATATTCTTGTAGTTGCGGTTGTACTTGCTGCGGTTCTTGATATTCATGTTCGTCGTTGGTTGCCATCGTTGTGCGATATTTAAAAAAAATTATTTTATTTTATTTTTTTTTTTTGTAAAAAAAATTATTTAAATATTTTGGATTTTGCTGTGTTTGGATGTTACGGATTGGTATTTTTCGCGTTGTTAGAAAAAATAAATGGTGGGGTTAATGACTCGGGTTTGTTTACCGCTTATCGGCCGCGGTACGAAGTACGCTCGGGAATTTGTTTCGTGTTATTGTTACGTGCTGTTTTTAAGCGAGAATTTATATAGACGAATTAATGTAATGGGATTATTTTTCGATGTTATATAGTTATGACAATGCTGAAAGAAATTTGATTATTAGGATAATTTTTGACGTAATATTAAAGAAAAAATTTTATTTTTATTTTTATATATATATATAAATGACAATAATTTATTGATTCTACATTTACAGCGGCGTTTTTTGCCTTGTTTTATTTGTGAATTATTTACGATTTGATTTTATTTATGAAACAGGATAGGTGACGTTTACTATGAGAGCTAATTATTGAATTTTTGCATATATTTTTTGGCAAATAAATGATTTTAAATTATGTTTATTTAGGTTGACTTAGCTTTTTCGTTGTTCGTTTCCTCTTCGTTGTTGACGGCTTCCGTATCTGAAGTATGTGTTCGCGCACGTTTTTCCTGTGTGGATTTCCGATGTCTGCGTCAGCCTTAAGATGACCGAGACGATGTCGTCTTAGCTGAAATCAGTGTTACAATAGCGGCGAGTATTCTGTCGGTACAATTAATTTTCTATTCTCCCACGTGGTTTCATCGGATTAGATATAGGTAGATATATCGGATATAGATAGGATTCAAAAAATTGTTAATAATTGACTTTTATTTTACCAGGGAAAAGATTCTAAATTGGGTAGTGCAAATATAAAAGGTTTAATTTCGAGATTATTATTTTTAATGAAAAGATTTTACGTTAGATATGTGAGAATACTAAAATATTGACTTACGTTTTATCCCTGGGACGCTCGTCGCCACGCTTCCTGTGATCGATGTTTATTACGCGTTGTTTTTTTCGGTTTTTATTTAAAAAATGCTTCTAAAATTCCGAATTTTGTAAAACGTGTTTCGGGATCACGTCGGGGGGTCACCAATTATGGTTTCTAGTTGAATACCACTTTAATTTATCAGAAGGGAAGCAAGATGAAAGCGGATTACTTTTAACACAAATTTATTTAGTTCTATTAAATTACAATCAAGCAAATACTTAAGGATAATCGCGTGACTCTAATATGGGAACAGTTGAAGTACGTGTCGATCTGAGGACGGGTGGCGACGAAGTGTGGCGGGTTCGCTTGATCCGTTCTTTTCTGGCGGTGAAGGTAGCTCGCTACGTTGAGCTGGTGTTGCCATATTCGATGTGTGTGGGTTGCCACAGTTTAATTGTTTTTTCAAATATACTAAATATTTTTCAAATGGAGAAAAAACCTTCAGCTTTTACCTAAAAAGATCTGTTGCACAGTAAAAAGCATATTGCACTTCATATTTATTTTTAATATATTGTATTATAATATTTAACATTAAAAACGCTCTCCTGAAAAATCAAGTATTATGATCTATGACGTTCTTGAAAGGAGTGAGCGATATGTATTATTTTTTGACATCTCTATATAGACAGTACACAACGGCAGTTCACAACGGAGTCCTGGTTTCAACTGTAATGTAAGGAAGTGAAACATGGAGTTGGAAAAAGAGGGATGAAAGTAAACTGAATGCAGTCGAAACGCGATCTCTCAGAAGAATATGTGACAAAACGATGTTTGAATAGCGAAATAAGAAAGGAATGCAAAGCTGAGATAAGCATTATCGATTATATCATTCGTGGCAATTGTTTCGCCTTTATCAAACTACATTAATTCAAACCCTTATCCGCACCCCAATGGTGCATAGGGCACTGCATTATATAAACGCAGTGTTATCTTGATCGTTAACACAAGAAGGAAAGGTGATCCGCCCTCCGCTTCAGGTACCAGTCCAGGGTAATTTTGAATAAATATTAGAGTGAAAAAATCACTTATGTTTATTTGACCCCCCCTGGGAATCGAACCCGCGACCTCCAGAACGGTAGCCGAGCATGCTGACCATTACACTACGCAGGCGGACAAACTACTGTGAAGATTGATGCGTACCCTGTGGGGAAGCAGCGTGATGGTTTGTTAGTTAGTTAGTTAGTTAAAGATGTTTTTTTTCATTGCTTAAAAATTATGGCGTGTCTTATAATCTTAAAAATACAGTATGTGAAAATTCTAAAAGCGCGTAAATTTCTCTTTCAGTTGAAGAAAATAGACTTCGCCTCCCTGGAAAGCGTTAGACAATGTGCCAAGGAAATTTTAGAAGAAGAAGACCGTATCGACATTTTGCTGAATAACGCCGGGTGCAGTGGACAGCCGCCCAAACTGACTGACGACGGGATAGAGAGAACTATGCAAAGCAATCATTATGGGCCATTCCTTTTTACTAATATACTTCTAGGTAAGCATTTATATGTACGGCCAATGTACAGTGGAACCTCTAATAACGAGTAAAAAAAATGGGAAAAAGTATCTCCCTTAACCCTTTCCTCTCTGACCATTTTATCTCATAACTGATCAGCTTTTTTTTTATTCATTTAATATATTTACATTTTTATTTATAACATAATACATTTATTAATACATTCATTATTTCTGTCCGCCTCCGTAGTGTAATGGTCAGCACGCTCGGCTACCGTTCTGGAGGTCCCGGGTTCGATTCCTAAGGGGGGTAAAATAAATACAAGTGATTTTGTCACTGTCATATTTATTCAATATTACCCTGGACTGATACCTGAAGCGGAGGACTGATCACCTTTACTTCATGTTTAAACGATCAAGATAACACTGCGTTTATATGACGCAGTGCCCTATGCACCATTGGGGTTCGGATAAGGGTTTTATTATTTATTAATATAATTTTTTTCAGGAAAAGTGAAGGAATCTACGCCAAGTCGAATCGTGAACGTCTCGTCATTATTTCACCAGTTCGCCAAACTGGACGTGGAGGATACTAAAACCAATATGAGCAACACCCCTCTCAATCTATTTCTTTTGTATTGCAACTCAAAACTTGCCAACATCTATTTTACGCTGGAGCTAGCTGACAAACTTAAAGGAACGGGTAAGTACTTGGAAAAGATCTGTTCATTTTCAATAATAAATGTGACTTTTTTTACAACATTTTGAGTGTGTCCAAATCTGGATTATCTCCATTTACAGGAGTTATTTTTCATATTATTATTTGACATCTCATCAAAGATGAAGAAGAATACGGAAGTCTGGGCATTTACGGGGCTGACGACCATCATAGGTCGGTTTAAGTGATCACTTCACACACGTGTAACATTCACCAATTCTACCCATTATTGACAACCAAACCACTCAAATTCTTGGAAGTTCTATATATATATATATATATATATATATATATATATATATATATATATATATATATATATATATATATATACATATATATATATATATATATATATATATATATATATATATATATATATATATATATATATATATATATATATATATATATAAATATATTTATATATATATATATCAACCAATTTAGTAACCTTGTTCTTGCATCACTAGAACTTTTAATCCAGGATTCGTACCTCACATACTAATAAAAGAGTTTCTGCTCAATAAAAAGCTTCTTTTCATCTCACCAATAGATGTCCCTAGTGAAGTCTCTTGTTAATTTTTTTTTACAAAAATGTTAGTAATATTAGTATATAACCACTCGCCGAGATTTTTATGTCTACAGGTTTCGAGATGTACCCGTCTCTTCGTCAGGACAATCACTACCTCAGCCTGCAAACAATATTGGTAGTAAGAGTAATATGATTGTCCTGACGAAGAGACGGGTACATCTCGAAACCGGTAGGCATAAAAATCTCGGTGAGTGGTTATATACTAATATTACTAACATATTTGTAAAAGAAATATGTAGGTATATTTTAATAAGGATAAAAATTACTAACTTTCTTATTTTTCTTATTTCTTTGTTTTATTTTTCAGGAGTAACAGTTAATTGTTTACACCCAGGATTAGTGCATACTGATATTTTTAGAATGGACCATTTATCTTGGTCGTATAATATCTTCACTTGGATATATGGCATGGTATGTATATATAAAATATTTATTTAATATTTTGTTAAAAAACGAATTTGGTTACGTTTTAACAGGTTTTAATAGCAAATTTAACAGGGAAAATTATAATTTTGATAAGGGCAAGGCACTAATGGTGGTTAATTATTATTTTTACATTTTCTTTATACGGCGCAGTGCCGCAGTGTCCTATGTAAGGAAAACTTTTGTTAATTATTTTATTATTTGTGAACAAGTATTTGAACACATTCAAAACATTGTAAATAAAATAACTAGTGTCATTGAACAACAAACTAAACGAACATATCGAAATCCTTTAGTACACAACCATGATACACGATTTACACACAACGAAGGTTTGATAGTCCCAAGATTTAACAATAAATATGGGAGTCGAACACTGCAATATATCGTTCCGAACATTTTTAATTTGTTGCCGACGGAGGTTAGAGGTCAAAATAAAATATGGAACAAAGGCAAAATAAGGGAATGGGTGAATGATCAAGAGTTATTTCTATGAAAATTGTGAAATATTTATTTTCTTAATTTTTCTCTCTTTTTGTGTGTATATTGGGTTAAAATGATTATAAACAATGAAAATGTATTAAAAAAGAACTCCACCGACAAGACACACAAGGTGGCTTGGTGGGTCTCGAAAAAAAAAGTTTAGAATTGTGATTTTAATAAATTTATACAATTTATGTTGATAAAATAAATAAATAAAAAAAATTATGGCCTCCATAAAAAAATAAAATCATTTTTTTAGGCGGGTCTCAAGTATGTTGATATAATCCAGGATTCGGACATGCATACAAATAAAAAGAGTCTCTGCTTAATAAAAGCTTTCCTCGCTCCAACATAGATGGCTGTGTCAAGAGATTGATCAATATTTACAGATTTTTTTAATAAAAAAAAATAAAAGTAGTGTGTTTGTCAATCATGGGTAGAATTGGTGAATGTTGCACGTGTGTAAAGTGATCACTTTACCAGTTTAAAAGGTCGTTCATTCATTTTCATTCAAACCCTTATCCGCACCCCAATGGTGCATAGGGCACTGGATCGTGTAAACGCAGTGTTATTTTGATCGTCAACACACGAAGGAAAGCTGATCAGCCCTCCGCTTCAGGTACCAGTCCAGGGTTATATTGATTAAATATTATAGTGAAAAAATCAGTTATATTTATTTGACCCCCCTGGGAATCGAACCCGGGACCTCCAGAACGGTAGCCGGGCGCGTTGACAATAGTCATAATAACACTAATAGTCATTATCCCTGTAAATACCCAGACTTCCATATTCTTCTCCATCTACGTTTTTAAAACATGTATGTAATATTTTTATTTACAACATTTTGAGTGTGTCCAAATACTTGTTCACAAAATCTGAATTATCTCCAATTACAGGAGTTATGTTTATATTATTTCATTATAAATAAATAATTTGAAAATAACTCCTGTAATTGGAGATAATCCAGATTTTGTGGACAAGTATTTGGACACACTGAAAATGTTGTAAATAAATTATCTGGTCAAATTTTAAGCTAAAATAATAAAAATGAAAATGGTATTTTCTGGCGTTTCTCAGGTGTGTCGATTATATAATCCAGGATTCGGACCTCACATACTAATATATGAGTTTCTCCTTAATAAAATGCTTCTTTTCATCTCACCAATAGATGTCTCTAGTGAAGTTCTAGTGATTCAAGAACAAGGTTTTTAAATTGATTCATATATATAGAACTTCCAAGAATTTGAGTAGTGTGGTTGTCAATAATGGGAAAATTGGTGAATGTTACACGTGTGTAAAGTGATCACTGAAACCAGCCTATGACGGTCGTCAACCCCGTAATCGCCCAGACTTCCAAATTCTTCTTCATCTTCGATGAGATGTCAAAAAATAATATAAAACATATTTACATTTATTTTTTTTAAATACAATTTTGTGAAAAAACGTTAAATTTTCATTTGCAAGAATGTGTCAAGGTCGTGCGTTGGCTCGTCCTGAGTTTTCACTGATTGGAGAACATTTTAATTTCATTTTTCATTTAATTTCATTTCAGCCCCGTAAATGCCCAGACTTCGTCTTTGATGAGATGTCAAAAAATAATATTTTTATTATTACCTTTGCAGAGTCCTTGGGAAGGGGCACAGACGCAAATCCTGCTCAGCGTTTCCAGGGCATTGGACAACGTTACCGGAGAGTATTTCTCCCTAGGCAAGCGAGTTCCTCCTTCAGAAGCTGCCAGAGACCGCACGAGATCAGCCAAGTTCTGGAAGCTCAGCGAACAAGCAGTCTGCCTCAAGGATACTGAGAAACACATTTAGTCATTGCGCTACCAGAATTATATCTGGTTCACAATATTCTTCTCCTTCTTCTTCAAGCCTTTACCATGTCGCTCACTCCTTTCAAGAACGTCATAAATAAAAAAAACTTGATCTTCTCAAGAGAACGTTTTTAAAGTTTAAAAATATAATACAAAGTATTAAAAATAAATATCAAGCCACTTATTGAACTTTTTACTGTGCAACATATCTGTTTAGGTAAAACCTGAACGTTTTTTCTCCATTTAAAAATATTTAGCATATTAAAAAAAATTAAACAATACCTTTTCTTCAAAATGCAAAAACAACACTTTCTGCCCTGTAGTGGGGAATTATTAAGTTAAAAATATGCCGCTTTTGCTGGGATATAGTACATTTTCTGGGCATTCCGAAAACATGCAAAACTGAAAATTGACGATTTTTGATTTATGACGTTCTTGAGTGAGCGATGTGTCAAGAGAATTCATTTTAAAAAAAGTAGTGCGTTTGTCAATCATGGGTAGAATTGGTGAATGTTGCACGTGTGTAAAGTGATCACTTAATCAGCTTAACAGGTTATTCATTCATTTTCATTCAAACCCTTATCCGCAACCAATGGTGCATAGGGCACTGCATCATTTAAACGCAGTGCTATCTTGTCGTTAACACATGAAGGAAAGGTGATTAGCCCTCCGCTTCAGGTACCAGTCCAGGGTAATATTGAATAAATATTAGAATGAAAAATCACTAATAGTTATTTGATCGTACCCCCTGGGAATCGAACCCGGAACCTCCATAACGGTAGCCGAGCGTGCTGACCACTACACTACGGAGGCGGACAATTTTAATATGCTCCCACAAGAAATATTATGTTCAGTTGGAAATAAATTCAAAATGCACACAAAAGAATGGCTCCTAAAAATTGGAAGACCCCAGCTGGAGCAGCAAATAAAAGTTAAGTGTGTGTGATTAATCTATGTGTCAGTGTTTTATAATTATATAATCCTATTTTCTAATTTTATAATATTACTCATTTAGATTTTACTTTTCTTTTAGTTAAACTCTCTATTTGCTTTCATTTTATAATTTTTATTTCAAATAATTTCAGTCTTACCACTTTTATATTATCATTAAAAATATAAAAAGCTGTATTATAAAAAGAATAAGCATACCCTGCCTACCTCAGAACAGGTATCTCCAAATAGTGAGGATAGACAGTGTCCAATTAAAAAAAAAAAAAAACATATAAATATATATATATATATATATATATATATATATATATATATATATATATATATATATATATATATATATAAATATATATATATATATATATATATATATATATATATATATATATATATATATATATATATATATATATATATATATATATATATATATATATATAATTATATATATAATATATTTATATATATATATATATATATATATATATATATATATATATATATATATATATATATATATATATATATATATATATATAATATGTATAACTTAAGTACAAAATTATATTAAATAATAAACGCTGTTCTGCAGCACTGAACCTGAGTATTCGAATAGTTGTATTTTTTTCTCTTAATCCAGATAAGATTTTAAATAATTGTTTTTTTCTTAAAACACCGATGTCGTATTAAAAAAATAAGTTTTTCTTCGAAAAAATATGAATAATTGTCGTAAAAAAACGTTTTTCTTCCAAAGAAAATTTTGTTTAAATGTCGTGTTTTAGACTTATCTACAATAATCTGCATGTAAGTCATATCATACCGTATGAATAATATCACTTACTCCTTTCAAGAACGTCATAAATCAAAAATTGACAATTTTCAGTTATGCGTGTTTTCGGAATGCTCAAAAAATGTACTATATCCCAGCAAAAGAGGCATATTTTTAACATGATATTTACCCGCTACAGGGCAGAAAGTGTTGTTTTTGCATTTTGAAGAAAAGGTAGTGTTTAACTATTTTTTTTAAATAAACTTAATATTTTTCAAATGGAGAAAAAAACTTCAGGTTTTACCTAAAAAGATCTGTTGCACAGTAAAAAGTTCAGTAAGTGGCTTGATATTTATTTTTAATACATTGTATTATATTTTTAAACTTTAAAAACGTTCTCCTGAAAAATCAAGTATTTTGATTTATGACGTTCTTGAAAGGAGTGAGCGATATGTAAATAATAATAAAAACTTCAAATATATCCCTTGTTTTTTTCTACATTTTAGTTAATTACTACTTTCGTTTTGTAAATTACTTATTAATTTATATTTCATTACACACATAATTTCAAATAACAATAATGTGTCCCCACTGAGTGTTCCCGTGCCGAGGGCACATTTTACAATACTTATTAATAAAACTATATGAAAGAAAATTGTTAATGACATGCAATCTTTTTCAGCTCTATTTTTTTTATTTTTTTATTTATTTAACGGCTGAAGCCTTTAAGATAATACATACAATACAAATATCCAGTATCTAATATAAAAATTAAAAATACACTAATGAATACACTAATAGAGAAACAAAAAGTCTTACAACAAATAGTCTTATAAAATAAACAAGTAAATAGCACTGGTAAATACACGTCTCCTTCAAACACTATCGGCGAGCAGCAAGAGAGAGTGAAACACAACGTTTAAATTTATCCATTATAACATGGAGAAGAAATGCTGAGAAAGTACAGATTTCAAGGAGGATAACAATATATTAAATAAATCTATACATTCAAAAGCATTGGCTAACATGTGAAGCCGCGGAATCGGAGAGAACATGGCATAGTTTGCATTATATACAAATACTGCGAATACAGATTTTTGCCTAGTACCTCTTTGGCGCACGCTAAGCTTTATTTGATTTAGGAGATCAGGGCTGTCCAAAATTTTTTAAAGAATTTTATAAAACGGAACTAGATCAGTAATTATCCTTCTATCACTAAGATTTATTAATTTAATCCGCTTCATTATGCAATTATAATCTAACTCAGAGTTCCCCAAACTTTTTTGTGTCGTAGACCCCTTGCCATGTTTTTCCGTGTTGGGTAGACCCCCTACTTACCTGATATTGATTTCCTGTAAATTTCTAACTGTAGTGAAGTTTAGTGTTAAAAACTTAAAGTAAAAACACATGTTAATTTTTACATTTATTAATTGAATTTAAATTAAAACTACTCAAAATACAATTTTGTATCTGTTATGTAAAACAAACGTAACATAAAATAAACATAAAATAAACTATAAATAAAATAACATAAGCAATAAGTCAATATTTTTAGTGAGAAGGATGAACCTGATGCTTTAATAATAAATTATCAACATTTGGCGTCAATTTTGTAAGGGTTAATCTTAAATCTCCTCGGCTAATGATGTCCAGTCTGTTTCTTTTTTTCGTTAGGAGATTGGTAACAGCGCTGAACCCCCTTTCCACTAGGTATTTCATGGACCCCCAAATTTTTTTTCGCTGACGTATACCCCTTGCAGGTTGTCATAGACCCCTAGGGGTCGATATAGACCACTTTGGGAATCACTGATATAACTCAACAATGGGTATATTTAGTTTAAAATTAATGTATCTGAGGAACTTGTGTTGTACTCTCTCTACGCTGTCAGCGTGTATAGCATAATGAGGAGACCAGACTATGGAGCCGTATTCCAACTGACTTCTGATTAAGGCAACATACAAGGACTTCAATGCATCAATAAATACCCACCTTCACTCTACCCACCTTCACTCTACCCACCTTCACTCTACCCACCTTCACTCTACCCACCTTCACTCTACCCACCTTCACTCTACCCACCTTCACTCTACCCACCTTCACTCTACCCACCTTCACTCTACCCACCTTCACTCTACCCACCTTCACTCTACCCACCTTCACTCTACCCACCTTCACTCTACCCACCTTCACTCTACCCACCTTCACTCTACCCACCTTCACTCTACCCACCTTCACTCTACCCACCTTCACTCTACCCACCTTCACTCTACCCACCTTCACTCTACCCACCTTCACTCTACCCACCTTCACTCTACCCACCTTCACTCTACCCACCTTCACTCTACCCACCTTCACTCTACCCACCTTCACTCTACCCACCTTCACTCTACCCACCTTCTTTATCCATTTATAAATTCTTCTTCTTGTAACCCTTATCTTGACGCAGTATAATCTTGATCGTTACTAACACAAACGAAAGGTGATCACTCCTGTGCTTCCAGGGACCTATAGGGTAATATTAAACATATATTACAGTGTAAAATCAGTAAAAAAAAATTATCACTAATATAATTTATTTTCACCCCCACCGAATCAACACGGGACCTCTAGTATGGTAGCTAAACACGCTAATCATTACACCACGAAGGCGGAAAAAAGTAACAAGAAACTAAGTATAAATAGCTCTTTGTAACTTTGTTTTTTTAATGACTTTATGGCTAGTAAAAGCAGGCTGTATAACGTTATTGCATAATAATTGAGGTTGTTTTGGTCAAAAGAAACTAATACTCGTATTAGGTTTTGTTTGATGTGTTTCGGTATTTTGGATCTTGTAGTTCAATGCAAGTTTCTATTAAGCGTGTTAATTGTGTTATGTGAGAGTGAATCTTAAATGCATATCGCTCACTCCTTTCAACAACGTCATGTATCAAAAATCGTCAATTTTCAGTTGTGCATGTTTTCGGAATACCCAGCAAAAGCGGCATATTTTTAACGTAATATTTACCAGCTACATGGCAGAAAGTGTTGTTTTTGCACTTTGAAGAAAAGGATTTTTTTAAATACACTAAATATTTTTCAAATGGAGAAAAAACATTCAGGTTTTACCTAAAAAGATCTGTTGCACAGTAAAAAGTTCAATAAGTGGCTTGATATTTATTTTCAACACATTGTATAATATATTTAAACTTTAAAAACGTTCTTCTGAAAAATCAAGTTTTTTGACGTTCTTGAAAGGAGTGAGCGATATATGAAACATCGATATCTCTGTTGAATTTCGACAATTTTAAAGTGAATTGCTAACAGCGATAACAGTAGAAATTTATAACTTTAAGTTAAATTTTTTTATCTCAATACCATTTTCACTTTTTTTATCTGTGATAAGGAATATTTTTTTCTAAATAAGTATCAGGACTGTTTCCAAGTTCAATTAGTGAGTCCCTTGCGGTGATCAGATCGTCAACTACATACAATATATACAAAATGTCGGCCGTCAGAAGACTTCAGAAAGTAAGTATAATTTTAACATCTACATCCACATTATCCCCTTGAATGTATATGTCGCTCATTTCTTTCAACAACGTCATATATCAAAAATCGTCAATTTTCAGTTCGTCTTCGGAATGCCCAGAAAATGTGCTATATCCCGGCAAAAGCGGCATATTCTTAACTTAATATTTACCCGCTACAGGGCAGAAAGTGTTGTTTTGCATTTTGAAGAAAGGATATTGTTTAATTATTTTTTTAAATAAACTAAATATTTTTCAAATGGAGAAAAAACTTTCAGGTTTTACCTAAAAAGATCTGTTGTACAGTAAAAAGTTCTAAGTGGCTTGATATTTATTTTTAATACATTTTGTTTTATTTTTAAACTTTAAAAACGTTCTCCTTAAAAATCAAGTTTTTTGATTTATGACGTTCTTGAAAGGAGTGAGCGATATTTAGTTCATATCTCTTAAAAATGAAAGTGAATTAGGATAGTTAAAAATAAATTAATAAAATTGATCCCTGAATATACAAAAAAAATACATTAATATATTCTGAAAAACCAAAAAAATATCCAAAATACGATATTTAACTAAATCGAGCGTGGAAAGACGTGTTACCTGTACGGCGGTTGGCTGGTGATTGAACTCTGTGTTGCGTTGTATCCCCTTAACAGTGTTAGAATGTAGATCGAATAAATTCATGATTTAAAAAAATTGATATCTCACAAAAAACATATTGAGTAAAAAAGGAGATTTTTACATTTTATAACTGAAAAAACAATCCAGTGTTGAAGCAAATGACACATTGCGACATTGTAGTCGCACCCTGATCTCCTTTTTATGTATGGACTTTTCGTCACGAGGTCGAATTTCAACAGGATTGTAAATACGTACAACTGTTTCGTTACTCTTTTTGTTACATACAGCGATGCCTCGTACAACGTACTTAATTCGTTCAAGGAGCAAGTTCGTTATATGAAACGAGTTTTTCCATAACAATGTAGCATAGTGTCGGGTTGTGGTCCCGTGGTTAGTGTCGCGGACTCTTAAGTCAGAGTTTCTCGGTTCTAACCCACTTTACCACAATTTGATACCTATTTCAAATAATGAGCCGCTTAGGCTCACAGAAATAGCATGAAATTGAAATATTTGTGTAAATAATAAAAAACACAAATGTTTCTCTTTTTTTTAAAGGAAAAACTTGGTACTGAACATAAAAAGAGATAATCACTTTTTTTTCTTTGTTTAAGCTAAACTCAGATTTAGGAGTCTTCGAGGCTTACAAAATCAAACCCTCTTGTTACAACCTTTGCTTCTTGTCTGTTGGCTTCTTAAGCCTTTCCAATATTAACAACATTTTGAGTGTGTCCAAATACTTGTTCACAAAATCTAGATTATCTCCAATTACAGGAGTTATTTTCAAGGAGTTATTTTCAAAAAAATAATTAAAGAGTTTCTGCTTATTAAAAAGCTTCTTTTCATCTCACCAATAGATGTCTCTAGTGAAGTTCTAGTTATTCAAGAAGAATGTTTCTAAATTGGTTCATATACCATATATAGAACATCCAAGAATTTGAGTAGTGTAGTTGTCAATAATGGGTGAATTGGTGAATGTTACACGTGTGTAAAGTGATCACTTAAACCAGCCTATGACGGTCGTCAGCCCCGTAAATGCCCAGACTTCCATATTCTTCTTCATCTTTGATGAGATGTCAAAAATAATGCTTTCCAACATTGTCCATTTTTTTCTCTTCTTCAACACCGGCCGGAAATATCGGGCAAGAGTGTCATTGTAGAGATGGTTGATACTGTCGGCCTCAGCTGAGTTTGGATAGTGAGTGTTGGTGATGTCCAGAACCTATCACCATCTGACCAAGATGTCCTCGATGGGAGCTATGAGATTGGTCGCTTTGATTGTCAGAAGTCAGATGCGTGCTGAGAACTCTTTATAACTCCTTGGTGCGAAGTAGACTCGAGAGTGGCTCGATGATTTGGGGGCCACACGAGCTTAAGTACTCTCTTATGGTAGAGAAAGTCCAAAATAAGTTTCTGAAGTATCTCTACATGAGAGAGTACGGATATTATCCTTGGCTCTACCCGACCGAGTTTCTCCAGGGTATGCTTGGCTACAATAGTTTAGAGACTAGAAGGAGTGTGTATTTGATTACGCATTTTTATCGATTGTTGCGCGGTATGATCGATAATCCTGAAATTATCCGGAACATTGGTCTGTATGTTCCCGATACTTACCTAAGACATAGATTGTTTCACATTCCTATACACAGGACCAACCTGTCGATGGTTATGCCTGTAGGAAGAGCTACCGCTATGTTGAACAATATCTCATTGGGTATTGATCTGTTCCATGTGTCTGAAGGAGTTTTCCGAAGCGGGATTCTTCTATACCTTTAGCAATAGTTTCTGCATATATTTTATTTTAATGTATTTTTAATGTATCGATTGAAATTTTTTATAGTTTGTAATGTATATATTAATTGAAATAAATTGAATTGGATTGAATTGAATGATTGTCAGATGGTCCTCGTTGTGAGATGAAGCTTCTCTTTGAGCTTTATCATATTCTTGGACTAGAAGTGCTTGGAGCTCTTCAGTTGTCAGCTCTTCTTGGTCTTCTTCAATAAGCTCCACTTCTTCCACGTTATGTACGTTCGTACAATCATATGCCAGACTGAATTGAGGGTTCTTTGAGAAAATTCTCCCCAGGTCTTCTGTATGAGTCTGATCTTAAAATTGTGTCGCCCACTTTCAAAATCCGCCAGATCCATGTTAGTCGATTATACAAAAAATGCTAAATTCTCCGGGTGACATTTATGCTAAAAATATTTCTCTATCTTTGGATAAAATATTATGAAATAGAGAATTTTTCCATGTTGTATTTTAAAAAAACACGAGACGCAAACTGATAATGTTGTCATCTTAATTTTTGACATATCCCCGCTCTCTGATTGGCCGATATGGGTCAGAAGGCAAGTTCCATGAATATAGCGGAATTTGAAATACAACGCTGTTTTTAAGAATTTTTTAGCAGGATTTTCAAGTACCTATATAAATATTTTAAACAATAAAACTCACAATTGGCATTCCGATAGAGTATTTATTTTAAAATCTTAAAAAAATTGGATCTGGCGGATTTCGAAAGTAGGCGACACTATTATGGAAATGCGATTATACTAGGTGTAAAAAAAGGAATTAATTTTGGCGATAATAATGTTTATATCTAATGTAGACGTGTGTCTGATAACGTATTATTTCCAATAAATGTAATATAGTTGTCGGTGTCGTTATCTATGTGTATTTTTATTTTTAAATTTTAAGGTGGGACACTTAGTTACCGATATGCCTAATAATTTCGCGAATTATGCATTATTTTTACGATAGGCATTTTGTTATCTCTCCACTTCAAATCCAAGTTTACTTTGCAAATGAAATAAACAAAATGCAAATGTAATTCTTCCTATATTATGTATAATCGTAGTCATACAGGAGAAAATGACCAAGTGCATTTTTTACAAAAACGCGATCATTGACTATTTGATATCTTACTAGCTCAATATTACCCTGAAAAAATCCCAAAGGGTTTTAAACTTGGAAGTATAATATATTGATATGGAAGTCGGGGCATTTACGGGACTGAAGGCCGTAATAGGCTGGTTTAAGAGATCACTTTACACACGTGTAACATTCACCAATTCTACCCATTACTGTACTAACAACTACACTACTCAAATTCTTGGAAGTTCTATATGAACCAGTAGTACGATATATGTACCAATTTTGAAACATTCTTCTTGAATCACTAGAACTTCACCAGAGACATCTATTGGTGAGATGAAAAGAAGCTTTTAATTGAGCAGAAACTCTTTTGTTAGTGTGTAAGGTCCGAATCCTGGATTATAAGCACACACATGAGAAACGCCAGTAAATATCATTATCATTTTTTATCATTTTAGCTTATAATTTGACCAGATAATTTAATCCAGATTTGTGAAAAAGTATTTGGAAACACTCAAAATGTTGTATATAATATATTAACTTACTGCATTGATGTTTACTTTCTTGCCAAGCAAAAGTGACTTAAATGGCCCTCCTGAACATTTTACGTTTTGTTAGTTGTCACTTTCTCCTGTACGACTACGTTTTCATACGAAAAAAGATGAAGATGTGGCATTTGGCTGGCTAAGTGATCATTTTATATGCTTGCATATGTCTGGACAGGTGTCTGGACATTTACACCCAAATCCTTGGAACTGCTGCCTTTTGTGAAGCATAAATGAATGTGGTCTCTATCATCCCTGATTTGTTCACCTGCAACTGATTTGTTCATACACAAAAAGACACCCGAAATACCTGGCCATAGGGCAAGAGAAAAATACCTAACCTCTTAAACCATATCCGCTCCCTATGTGGAGGATATGGAGTCCACAAACTGTCTCCAGGAAAAACCTAACCTAACCGCCAAATATTTAAATACCACAATAATAAAAAAAAATGTACCCAGTCATACAAACAATCAAAGGGACAATCCAAACTTGATATATAAACATTTAGTTTTATGTTTTTACATATATATATATATATATATATATATATATATATATATATATATATATATATATATATATATATATATATATATATATATATATATATATATATATATATATATATATATATATATATATATATATATATATATATATATATATATATATATATATATATATATATATATATATATTTTTATATATATATATATATAAATATATATATATATATATATATATATATATATATATATATATATATATATATATATATATATGTATATATATATATATATATATATATGTATATATATATATATATATATGTATATATATATATATATATATATGTATATGTATATTTATATATATATATATATATATATATATATATATATATATATATATATATATATATATATATTTATATATATATATATATATATATATATATATATATATATATATATATATATATATATATATATATATATATATATATATATATATATATAAATATATATATATATATATATATATGTATATATATATATATATAAATATATATATATATATATATATATATATATATATATATATATATATATATATATATATATATATATATATATATATATATATATATATATATATATATATATATATATATATATATATATATATATATATATATATATATATATATATATATATATATATATATATATATATATATATATATATATATATATATATATATATATATATATATATATATATATATATATATATATATATATATATATATTTATCAGTATAGTTAAAACATCAAGTTACTTCCGGTACGTGGGATATTGTGGATGAGTATCATCGTTGAACAACAAACTAGACAAAAATATCGAAATCTCTAGTACACAACCATGATACACGATTTACCCACAACAAAGGTTTGATAGTCCCAATACTTGAAAGTAAATAAGGGAGTCGAATACGTCAACATATCATTCGAACATTTTAAATTTGTTTCCGACGGAGGTTAGAGGTCAAAATAAAACATGGAACAAAGGCAAAATAAAGGAATGGGTAAATTATCAAGAGTTGATTCTATGAAAATTGTATAATAGTTTTATATTTTGAATTTTTTTTAAATTTTTTTCTGTGTATATCAGGTTAAAATAAAATAAAACGAAACAATAAAAAATATATGTAACAATTACTCCACCCACAAGACACACAAGGTGGCTTGGTGGATCTCAGTAAAAATATATTTTAAATATGTTTATCATTGTGCTTTTAAATAAATGTATACAATTTGTGTGGATACATAAAATATTGTGTAAAGGGTAATTTTACAGACTTTCATCTTTTTTTTACACGTACTTTTCAGGAGCTCATTCAAGTCAGAGAGTCCGAGGAAACGGTGTTCCGAAATATTGAAGTGGACGAAGACAACTTGTTTCAATGGCGAGGACTAATTGTGCCCGTAAGTACCTACATATCGCTCACTCCTTTAAAAACGCCATAAATAAAAAAAAACTTGATTTTTCAGGAGAACGTTTTTAAAGTTTAAAAATATATTACAAAGTATTAAAAATAAATATCAAGCCACTTATTTAACTTTTTACTTTGCAACAGATCTTTTTAGGTAAAACTTGAATGTTATTTCTCCATTTGAAAAATATTCAGTACATTAAAAAAAAAATTAAACAATACCTTTTCTTCAAAATGCAAAAAACAACACTTTCTGTCCTGTAGCGGGTAAATATTAAGTTAAAAATATGCCGCTTTTGCTAGGATATGGTACATTTTCTAGGCATTCTGAAAACACAACTGCACAACTGAAAATTGATTAGTTTTGATTTCTGACGTTCTTGAAAGGAGTGAGCGATATCTTCCATACATAAAATGGAATGCATATATATGTATTTATCTATTACTATATATATATGTATATATGTAATGTATGCATATATATATATATGTATTATTTATACATGTATATCTTGTACATATACATGTATTTATCCTCTATAGACTCCTATACTATTCAACCGATCGCGATGAAACTAACAAGAGTTATTGTGTAAATGCCCGCGGTTGTTTCTGTAAAAAAACGAGAGTCAAAACGGGAACAGGAATAAAAAATATGCGTAAAACTATTTTCACATTATGACGATTTTCTTCCGCCATTTTGATATTTGGAAACGCAGAAGAATCTCGCTTGGTTTATTTGTCAGGTTTTTGTTCCGAATTCAAATACAGTGAAACCTCTATCTATCGTTTTTAAAGGGACCTATTAAAATAAACTATGAACGCCGGAAAACAATGAATGCGGGATTAAGAGGTCAATACGCAAATAGATGCGACCGAGTAAAGATACTGTCTTCCCAATCTGCATAACCATTCGTAAGCTAAAATTCTAAGAAGAATACATCGCTCACTCCTTTCAAGAACGTCATAAATCAAAAATCGTCAATTTTCAGTTGTGCATGTTTTCGAAATGCCCAGAAAATGTACTATATCCCGGCAAAAGAGGCATATTTTAAACTTAATATTTACCCGCTACAGGGCAGAAAGTGTTGTTTTTGAATTTTGAAGAAAAGGTATTGTTTGATTATTTTTTTATATCCTAAATATTTTTCAAATGGAGAAAAAACCTTCAGGTTTTCCTAAAAAGATCTGTTGCACAGTAAAAAGTTCAATAAGTGTCTTGATATTTATTTGTAATACATTGTATTATATTTTAAAACTTTAAAAACGTTCTCCTGAAAAATCAAGTTTTTTGATTTATGACGTTCTTGAAAGGAGTGAGCGACATGTTTCAGATGCAAATGTATTTATTTAAAAAAAATACAAACCTGAATAGATTTTTTTTTAAATACTTTCGTTTTTTAACTGTTGTATTTTCGTTAGTCAATAGTATATTTTCGGTTTTGCAAATAGTATTTTTTCAGCATCGGTTATTGAATGTGCGTTATAGAAAGTTTTCTTTCAAAGAGTGTGCACGCTTCTGGAAATGCAAATACAGGCAGCGGCTCCTTTTCATCAATATCGACCTCTCCTGGTATCGGTTACACAAGCTTTCGATAGTTTCTATCTCATACGTTGCCGTTGAATGTAAGAAAATTGGAAATAATGTAAAAAACACAGACAAAATGTATCAAATATGCAGCTTAATTCGAACGATAAATGCGGTAAATGGTGATAAAGAAAGGTTTAGTTTAGTATGAAATTAAGTTGGGATAGAAGAAATAAACGACACATCCGGGAAAACTGTTATTCGAGGAACGATATATAGAGGTTTCACTGTAGTATTAATATGTGTCCTGATTGATAAATTTGAATATGCGTACCTATACCGCCTTACATACCTAGGTAGGTACAATTTATTCATGCGTTCATCGAATAGAGCGCGTTTATTTTAAATTTTAAATTTGGAACAAAATTCAATTCCAAACAAAAGAAGTGAGATTTTACTGTGTTTTTTCAACTGTCAAAATAATGAAATACGCACCGCTAAAAACCAAAGAATATCGCATCAATATGTTATGATCATTTGAAATCATTTTCAGTTGAATTTTGTTTTACAATTTCTTTAAATCATTTATATTACGTTATTGGTTCATTCTATTTTATTCATACGCACACCACCTCGAGGTTTGGAAAAAATATAAGTAATTAAATTATTTGGCAAAAATAAAATGCAAATAGCCACAAAAAATAGTGACGCATTTCTTAAATTCTAAGCATTTTTCTCAATTTTGCTAAATGTATTTATGTAAATACTACATATTATATATACAAGCATTATCTTGAATGTTTTTTGATGATGCATTGCGGCACATTTTGTAAACTTTATAAAATAAAACTATTCTTCTTTTTTTTAAATGGCTTCTAGAGTGTTCTAGCCAGTGTCGAGTTAAAAAAAACTCATATCCTGTTTTAAATCACTTTTATTTTTGTAGGTATATTTTTCCAACCTGTTTCAACAAGAACCTTGCCGACTTCAGAGATGGATAAGTTCCATCCCCGAAGATGTCAAGGTGCTTGTCAAAATCGGTTGAAATAAAGTACCAAAAATAAAAGTGGTTTAAAACAGGGTTTGCGTTTTATTTCATAAAGTTTATAAAATGTCAATTTGTTTGTCAACATTTAGGATAACATTCCATACAACAAGGGAGCATTTCAACCCTGAAGATGGCAAGGTGCAAAGTACCAAAAATAAAAGTGGTTTAAAACAGGGTTTGCGTTTTATTTCATAAAGTTTATAAAATGTCAATTTGTTTGTCAACATTTAGGATAACATTCCATACAACAAGGGAGAATTTCATCCCTGAAGATGGCAAGGTGCAAAGTACCAAAAATAAAAGTGGTTTAAAACAGGGTTTGAATTTTATTTCATAAAGTTTATAATATATGAATTTATTTATCAACTTTTAGGATAACATTCCTTACAACAAGGGAGCATAAGTTCCATCCCTGAAAATATCAAGGCGCTTGTCGAAATCGGTTGGGATAAAGCACCAAATATAAAAGTGGTTTAAAACAGGGTTTGCGTTTTATTTCATAATGTTTCTAATATATCAATTTATTTGTCAACTTTCAGGATAACATTCCTTACAACAAGGGAGCATTCCGCGTACAGATCAACTTCCCCGCCGAATATCCCTTCGAACCCCCCACCATCGCCTTCCAGACCAAGATCTACCACCCAAACATCGACGAGGAGGGCAAAGTGTGCATTCCCCTCATATTGCCGGAGAACTGGAAGCCGGCCACCACCACTGAACATAGTAACTCTCACTCCTTATTAATACAACTGTCATATCGCTCACTCCTTTCAAGAACGTCATAAATCAAAAATCGACAATTTTCAGTTGTGCATATTTTCGGAATGCCCAAAAAATGTACTATATCCCAGCAAAAGCGGCATATTTTCAACTTAATATTTAACCGCTACAGTGCAGAATGTGTTGTTTTTGCATTTTGAAGAAAAGGTATTGTTTAATTATTTTTTTAAATATACTAAATATTTTTCAAATAGAGAAAAAATCTTCAGATTTTACCTAAAAAGATATGTTGCACAGTAAAAAGTTCAATAAGTGGCTTGATATTTATTTTTAAAACATTGTACTATATTATTAAACTTTAAAAACGTTCTCCTGAAAAATCAAGTTTTTTGATTTATGACGTTCTTGAAAGGAGTAAGCGATATGTATTATCCCGTAAACTAAGCGCTAAGTACCCCGGCGCAATAGTACATCGACAACAGCACAGTAATACAAGTTTGTCGGAAAAAAATAAAAAATAAACAATAAACAGTAAATAGTTAACAGTAAACAGCAAACAGTAAACAGTCAGTAAATAGTTAACAATAAGTAGTAAGTAGTAAGCAGTAGGCAGTAGGCAGTAGGCAGTAGGCAGTAGGCAGTAGGCAGTAGGCAGTAGGCAGTAGGCAGTAGGCAGTAGGCAGTAGGCAGTAGGCAGTAGGCAGTAGGCAGTAGGCAGTAGGTAGTAGGTAGTAGGTAGTAAATAATAAATAATAAACAATGAATTATAAATGTTTGATCATGTTTAATTAACAATTAATTATAAAGAATAAATTATTTATTATTAGGTTAAATAATATATCCACTTTTCAAATTTTGAATAAAAAAAAACACATTTTTGTATTATTTTTGCCCGAATAATGGACATTTTATATTAAAAAAAATACCTATCGAGCGCTCGTGCACTACATGGAATTTTACTGTCCGGCAGTCCGGTTCTTCAAATAAAAGCGACTACGACAGTTTAACGTGATCGTATTCACGCGCACCGTATGCACTACACGGAATTTTACCAACCGGCACTTCAGTTAGCATATAAAACGGATGATTGGCTTGGATTGGCTTGTGCTTTTGTCCATCTTTCTTCGGATCGGTGCGTCAACACGCTAAATTCAATCACGCTAAACTGTCGTAATCGCTTTGATTTTTCAAAACCTGACTGCCGAACGGTAAAATTCCGTGTAGTGCACAAGCGCTCATAGGGAGGTGATTGAAATATTTGTAGTTTTGTTGGAACTGTTTGATGTTGCATTTTGTTATTGTAAAGAATCTCAAAGATGAACTTGTCTACTTTTAGTTATCCATACCTTGGTGGCGATGATCGACGACCCTGAACCGGACCATCCCCTCCGGGCTGACGTAGCCGAGGCTTTCTTGAACGATCGCGAAAAGTTCAACGAAATTGCTGAAGCGTACACCGTGGAACACGCCGAGCCAAGACCCGCTGCTTAGCTATAAAAAAAAATCCACCATGTCTTATGGGAATAAACATTTTTTACATCTAACGTATGTTTATCTCGTTTTTACATAATTTAAAACACATATCACTCACTCCTTTTAACAACGTCATTTATAAACAAACTTGATTTTTCAGGAGATCGTTTTTAAAGTTTAAAAATATAATGAAATGTATTAAAAATAAAAATCAAGCCACTTATTGAACTTTTTACTGTGCAACAAATCTTTTTAGGTAAAACTTGAATGTTTTTTGTCCATTTGAAACATATTAAACAATAATTAATAAATAATTAAACAATAACTTTTCTTCAAAATGCAAAAACAACACTTTCTGCCCTAAAGCAGGTTAATATTAAGTTTAAAATATCCCGCTTTTGCTGGGATATAGCACATTTTCTAGGCATTCCAAAAACATGCACAACTGAAAATTGATGATTTTTTTTTATATATGACGTTGTTGAAAGGAGTGAGCGATATCGTACACCGATGTATTGTAGACCCCAAAACATTGCAAACTACCTGAAAATTATATTGAAATAAATTGTAAAAAAATGGTTTATTGTATTTATTTTATCGATAAGAGGTAGGTACTGGAAAATTCTTTAAAAGATAGCCAAAATTGCAGTGATAAAAGTGAAACTTCACAAATGAAATAAATAAAAATATAAATTTTGCGTGGGAGACACAGAAAAAAAGAGAGGGCATTCCAAAAGAAATAAAACAAAGCATTTTTTTCTGTTTATTCACGATCAAAATAAAACTGCGTCAAAACGATGCAGTGCCCTATGCACGGTGCGGATAAGGGTCAGAAGAAGAAAGAAGAAGAATGACGGTCGTAAGCCCTGTAAATGCCCAGACTTCCATAGTCTTCTTCATCCTTTATCGAGAAGTCAAATAAAAAGTAAGCATAATATTAACAGGACGTTTTCAATATTTTATATTTCACCGGATTTTTCGTTATATCTGAAGTTCGTTAAATGGAGGTCCTACTTATCGAGGTTTTACTGTATTCAGTTTCAGTATTAGTTTGTTTATGTTTTAAAAATTTTAAATATATGAATGTCTGTATAAACATGAAATTACGAATAAATCAAAAAATAACCTTAGTTTACGTGAAACCTTAACCTTGTTTAACGTTAAACGTCGAACGTACGTAGGAATAAGCCTAACGTGTAGATCAGTGGTTCTTAACCTTTATTGTTATTAGAAGCAATGTGTACTAGGTACACAACACCGGGAAGAGAAGGTTAACCATGATGAAAACGAAGAAACGCAAAAGAAGACGAAATTAAAGCAGCCATATCAAATATTAGACCTGATATCGCTGAAATTTTTAAAGCCGGCAAGCTCGGGTGTTATATTAAATAAAAGACGCAAAAAGTTTCATTGGAGTATTTACGTTTTCATGTGTTTTTTTAAAATTAATGTAATTTTAACTTGTCCATAATAAAATAATCAGTTTTATCTTTAATATAAGTTAACTTTGTATGTTTTTTTGGATGTTTAGTTTTGGTGTGCCGCAAACATTCCTAATGATGTGCTCCCTGACTTCAAAAAGGTTCAGAATCACTGGTGTAGATAATGATGTTGATTTTCCTTGTTACATTTGTAAAAAAAGAGAATATCTATATTATGACCGTGGATTGTAAATAAGAAAGAACGTGCGTCAATGGTTACGTATGTAATATAAGGTGAACCATATTTCTATGCATCGAAAATGTTCTATATATATATATATATATATATATATATATATATATATATATATATATATATCTAAATATATATATATATATATATATATATATATATATATATATATATATATATATATATATATATATATATATATATATATATATATATATATATATATATATATATATAATATATATATATATATATATATATATATATATATATATATATATATATATATATATATATATATATATATATATATATATATATATATATATATATATATTCTCTGGAGCCATATTATGTATGGAATATAAGATACAGATTATATTCTACCCTTTCGGGAAAGCGTAACCACTGCAGCGACTTCAAAAGGAAAATACTCTTCCTTGTATAATCCTCCGCTTTATCTACTTGGTTAAAATTTGTAATTTCGTATATTAGTTATTGTATCTTGGCGACTTATACGAGAATATAGGCTGTTCAAAGTATGAGGAGCTGAAAAGGGTGGCTCATAATAGACTGGAATGAAGAAGGAGGCGTCATTTGTTGCTGCAAACAGACCCACAAGATTGAGACCATAGAAGAAGATACTTAACTATATTTATAAAGAAATGTATTCCTTTCATTTTTGAATTCAAAAAGTGTTCCGCCGGTAAAACAGCGTGCGACAGAGAAAAACCAAGATGGCGGCTTTACGTCAGTTTTGAGAAGCATTAATTATGTACCAATTTAGTATTATATATTAATTAATGTAATAAGATAATAAATGAATGATAAGGATTGAGCAAGATTGAGGGGGAGAGGATCCGAGAAATAAATTATATGATAAAGAACAATAATTAAAAAATGGTTTTGAAATACGAATTCCGCTGTCCCGTTCATAACGAAACGTGTGGCGAGCATATGTTGACGAAATATTTATAACAAATTCATAGTTTTAATGTGGTGTTGTGATCGGCTGCAAGCAGATTATACATACTTTATATCGGGAACATTGAAAAGTAAATATGAAGCAAGATAATACTTTGAATGGAAATGGCAAAGTTTTACACATGGAGAATGGATCCCTTGTGCACAGGAAAACGAATAATGGCATTCGAGAAAATACATCCTATATAAATTCGACGAATGAAAGCGATTGCAAAAAGGTACGACTTTTCTATTAATCAAAATAAAACTATTTAAACTTTTTAAAAAAATATTTTTTTCTGCGGAAGAAAATCAAGAAATAAAACTATTAGACTTGCGTTTTAATACAACGCACAATATATGAAGATAAATATTTATTGATGCTGTTCTTCTTGCTGATAGCAGAGAAGACCTGCAGGCGTTGGTGACAAAAGTGTATAATGTGTGCAAGGAAAGTGATTTATTGATGAATGTTAGCAAATCCAAGATTATGGTTTTTGAAAGAGAAGAATGCAGATCTGAATGTGAAATATTAGTAAACGGAGAGATTTTGGAACAGGTAGATGATTTCGTGTATTTGGGTAGTATGTTTTCTAGGGATGGAAAGATTGATAAAGACATAGAAAGGAGAGTGAATGCTGGGAACAAAGTGAATGGTGCACTGAAATCAGTTATAGCAAATAAAAACGTATCAGCGGAAGCTAAACTGGCAGTGCACAACGGAGTCCTGGTACCAACTCTAATGTATGGAAGTGAAACATGGAGTTGGCAAAAGAAGGATGAAAGTAGACTGAATGCAGTCGAAATGCGATCTCTCAGAAGAATGTGCGACAAAACGATGTATGATAGATGTGCGAATAGTGAAATAACGAAGGAATGCAAAGCTGAGATAAGCAATGTTGAGATGGTTTGGACATGTAGAACGAATGAGTGAGGAAAGAACGGTAAAACAAATTTTTGAGGCGAATGTTAGCGGGAAAAGAAGCAGAGGAAGACCGAGAAAAACATGTCACGATCATGTATGCCAATTACTTGAAAGTGGTCAGGTTAGGAGTCGTAACAATCGGCGGGTATGTATGAGGAGATGCATGAACGTGGAAGAGGCGAAGAATGTTTGCAAGGACAGAGTGGTGTGGCGCTCTATTCTCTTTGCCTACCCCTGCGGGGAAGCGGCGTGATGTTAGTTAGTTAGTTAGTTAGTTAGTTAGTTAGTTAGTTAGTTAGTTAGTTTTTTTATATTTTTTTTATGTAATGTGTCCTTACTGGGTTTTCCCGTCCCGAGGGCGCATTTCAATAAAACCTATTTGAAAAATATATATTTTTAGTCACGCCGCTTCCCGAGGAGGTAGGCAGAGATGATAGAACGCCACACCAATCTGTCTTTGCAAACAATCTTCGCTTCTTCATTACTACCCGCCGACTATTCCGACTTATGCAGTCACGGATGACATGGCTGATGACACGATCTATTTCGTTTCCATCAACCTTCGTTGACCAGATATTCTTCTTCTTCTTCTTCAAACCCGTATCCGCACGCGATGGCGCATAGGGCACTGCATCATATAAACGCAGTGTTATCTTGATCGTTGTTAACTCATGAGTTTTTTTCATTTTTATTATTATTATTATTTTAGTCACATATTATCATGTAAATATATGTCCACCTCCGTAGCGCAGTGGTCAGCGCTTTTGGCTACCGTGCTGGAGGTCCCGGGTTCGATTCCCAGTGGGGTCAAAATAAATATGGCCGATTTTCACTCTCATATTTATTACAAGAAGCGCAAGGCTGATCACCTTGCCTTCATGCAATTAACGATCAAGATGACACTGCGTCACTACGAAGCAGTGCCCTATGCACCATTGGGTGCGGATAAGGATTAGAAGAAGTTTGGCTGTCCGAGAGGATGTAGATCGTTTTGTTATAGTATGATCGGTATAGGTTCATGTGGAAGCACTCCATGACTGCGCTCATTTCAGCCTGAAAAACAGTGGCGAATTCTCCCAGACAAGTGGATTTGTTCACTTTGGGGGCATTCACTTGTTAGTCGTTTAGTTAAAAAAAATATATAATGTTACACACATTTAGTCGAATAAAATCCGAGAGATATTTTCGTCGCACCAGATAAAATAATGACACAGGATGTTTATAAATTTGCTCACTCCTTTCAACAACGTCATACATCAAAAAACTTGATTTTTCAGGAGATCGTTTTTAAAGTTTAAAAATATAATAAAATGTATTAAAAATAAATATCAAGCCACTTGTTAAACGTTTTACTGCGCAACAGATCTTTTAGGTAATACCTGAATTTTTTCTCCATTTGAAAAATATTTTGTATGTTTAAAAAATAAATAAAACAATACCTTTTTTTCAAAATGCAAAAACAATGCTTTCTGCCCTGTAGCTGGTAAATATTAAGTTAATAATATGCCACTTTTGCTGGGATATAGTACATTTTTTGGGCATTCCGAAAACATGCACATCTGAAAATTGACGATTTTTTTTTATATATGGCGTTGTTGAAAGGAGTGAGCGAATTATCGAACATAATTTACTATTTAATTTTTCTTCTTCTTCTTCACTCTGACCTCCACTGTTGGATATAGACCTCTTCCTTTTTCCATTTCTTCCGGTCGGTTGCTGCTTGCAGCCAGTTTCTACCCCCCACATGTTCGGACCATCTCTTTTGGGGTCTTCCGATACCTCTTTTGTTCTCCCAAGGTCTCCATCATAGAATTCTTGGGGTACCTACATCCTATGGGGTCCTGTCTTGCAATATGTCCTGCCCACTTTTGAATTATTTATGTTTAAATCGTGGTTTTTCGGGCATAGTAGCCCTCAAAGTGCGGCTAACTCTTTCAGGACAACTGGTTACTGCTGCTAACCACAAATTTAAAATAAATTGTCTAAGTGCCTACAGGTTTCTAGTTAAAACCGTAGTGCAATATGTGTTGCCTATGTAACAGAAATAGTGCTTGTATAGATTTCATGTTGGTGTCATTGTCTTGGAGCTTATTTCAGACTATTTATTGTGGCGATGTGCACATATCGGGATATTTATAGGTTATCTGTATTTAAGTTTTTCAATTTTGTGAGGTTATTGAACGAAATAAACATAATGAGTTATAATTTACAACATTTTGAGTGTGTCCAAATACTTGTTCACAAAATCTGGATTATCTCCAATTACAGGAGTTATTTTCATATTATTTTTTGACATCTCATCAAAGATGAAGAAGAATATGGAAGTCTGGGCATTTACGGGGCATACGACCGTCATAGGCTGGTTTAAGTGATCACTTTATACACGTGTAACATTCACCAATTCTACCCATTATTGACAACCACACTACTCAAATTCTCGGAAGTTCTATATATATATATATGAACCAATTTAGAAACCTTGTTCATGAACCACTTCACTAGAACTTCACTAGAGACATCTATTATAATTATGATTATAATCCAGGATTCGGATCTCACATACTAATATAAGAGTTTCTGCTTAATAAAAAGCTTCTTTACATCTCACCAATAGATGTTTCTAGTGATTCATGAACAAGGTTTCTAAATTGGTTCATATATATATATATATATATATATATATATATATATATATATATATATATATATATATATATATATATATATATATATATATATATATATATATATATATATATATATATATATATATATATATATATATATATATATATATATATATATATATATATATATATATATATATATATATATATATATATATATATATATATATATATATATATATATATATATATATATATATATATATATATATATATATATATATATATATATATATATATATATATATATATATATATATATATATATATATATATATATATATATATATAGAACTTCCAAGAATTTGAGTAGTGTGGTTGTCAATAATGGGTAGAATTGGTGAATGTTACACGTGTATAAAGTGATCACTTAAACCAGCCTATGACGGTCGTAAGCCCCGTAAATGCCCAGACTTCCATATTCTTCTTCATCTTTGATGAGATGTCAAAAAATAATATGAGTTATAGTCACAATAATACTAAAAATCAGTAGTGTTATATATTACCTCATATTTTTATGAACAAATGTTTTTATTTATACTTTGTAAAACATGGTCTTTGTTGCTAACCACCATGCACAAAATGTGTATTTTTAATTTTGTTGAGGGATAAATATTGTATCAATCTGTGTGCACTTTTTTCAGTAAAATTTATACTTATTTGTAAATAATTTCTAGAAAATTAAAATATTTTTTATTCTGTCCTCAAAGGGTTAACCAAAGGGTTAAAAGAGATGTTTCGGTTAAAACAATATTTTTTATTATTATTTACACATATTTACTTATTAAATATGTTAATTAATATATACAATATTTTGGTTCATGGTACCATTTGGTACTAATGTATGTCACAAAATATATTTAATCTGCATTCATTACAATAATAATGACGTACGAAACAAACATAAAATTAGGTAAGTACTAAGTTCAAGCACAATTTTTTTTACCCACACTTACCAAAAGTGTATATTTATACATATCGCTCACTCCTTTCAACAACGTCATAAATAAAAAATCGCCAATTTTCAGTTGTGCACGTTTTCGGAATGCCCAGAAAATGTACTATATCCCAGCGAAAGCGACATATTTTTCACTTAATATTTACCCGCTACAGGGCAGAAAGTATTGTTTTTGCATTTTTAAGAAAAGGTATTATTTAATTATTTTTTTTAAATATACTAAATATTTTTCAAATTGAGAAAAAACATTCAGGTTTTACCTAAAAAGATCTGTTGCACAGTAAAAAGTTCAATAAGTGGCTTGATATTTATTTTTATTACATTTCGTTTTATTTTTAAACTTTAAAAACGATCTCGTACCATAGACATTATCAACAAATAAAGCCGCCAATATTTTAGCAATGTTACCTATATTAAAATAACTCCATCGTTTCTGTGACGTCATTCATTGCCAACTTACGAAAATTATGTTTTTTCGAAGGCGAATTTTCCAAAAGAAAATGATGAATGAAAATATTAATTATATCGACTGTTATAAACACAAAACGAAACTAATACTATCCTTTATAGGTTGAGTATGTTAAATTAGATATTCCTCCCGTCTGACAAAGATCCATCAGATCCTTGTATTTAATTTATATATTTTCATTTGTTCAGTTTGTTGATCTCTGTTTATGTTACTACTACTACTACTACTACAATCACACCGTTTTTCCGCAGGGGTAGGCAGAGAGGATGGAACGCCACTCTCTTCTGTCCTGACATACACTCCTCGCCTCCTTCACATCCATACATCTAGTCATATGTACATACCCTCCGATTGCGCAGACTTTTGACACCGCCAGATTTTAGGTTCTGATTGATCTGATCGTGCTAAGTCTTTTTCGGTCGTCCTCGTTCTGTTTTCCCTCTCACATTCGCCACATGTATTTTCTAAGTCATTCTCTCGCTACCCATTCGCTCCACATACCACCGCAAAGAACTCTTCCTAATCTTTTCAATTATTCCTCGTTCAGCCTTACATTCCTTTCTTATATCTTGGTTTTCAATTCTGTCATACAATGATTTTCGACACATTCGTCTGAGGGAGCGCATTTCAACAGCATTCACTCTGCTTTCATCCTTCCTTTGCCAGTTCCATGTTTCGCTTCCATACATTAGTGTCGGCACCAGCACGCCGCTGTGATCTGCTAGCTTGGCTTCATTACAGATATGATATGGCTGTTTATGTTCATTACAGATAAAGAACGAAAGACTAGAACTGACCGACTGGTCCACCATGGATACTTCCAAGGAGTCCTATGAGGAATGTACGCTGGTAACATTGTTCTTCACCAAGCTTGGAGTCTGTATACTTTTGACGATTGGATACATCTGCCAACTCCTATTCTCTCCCAACGTGGCTAGAGAGTTCGACAGGAAGGTATTTTCAATTTGTTCATGTGAAGTACATATCGCTCACTCCTTTCATAATAATAATCATAATAATAAAACCCTTATCCGCACCCCAATGGTGCATAGGGCACTGCGTCATATGAACGCAGTGTTATCTTGATCGTTTACACATGAAGGAAAGGTGATCAGCCCTCCGCTTCAGGTACCAGTCCAGGGTAATATTGAATAAATATTAATAATAAAACCCTTATCCGCACTCCAGTGGTGCATAGGGCACTGCGTCATATGAACGCAGTGTTATCTTGATCGTTTACACATGAAGGAAAGGTGATCACCCCTCCGCTTCCGGTACCAGTCCAGGGTAATATTGAATAAATATTACAGTGAAAAATCACTCAAATTTATTTTTACCCCCCCTGGGAATCGAACCCGGGTCCTCCAGAACGATAGCCGAGCGTACTGACCATTACACTACGGATGCGGACACTCCTTTCAACAGCGTCATATATCAAAAAACTTGATTTTTTTAAATACATGACATTGTATATATGTATCCCGTTTTTACTGTGAATTTACGTTTAATAGCTTTCAATATCCCTGTCACTGCCAATCTAAATAAATACAAGTTTGATTGCAAACAGCTATATAAGGTATCAAACGTCTTGACCAATGTCATGTCATATCGCTCACTCCTTTCAACACCGTCAAATATAAAAAAACTTGATATTTCTGGAGATCGTTTTTAAAGTTTCAAAATATAGTAAAATGTATTAAAAATAAATATCAAGCCTCTTATTGAACTTTTTACTGTGCAACAGATCTTTTTAGGTAAACCTGAATATTTTTTCTCCATTTGAAAAATATTTAGTATATTTAAAAAATAAATTAAACAATACCCTTTTTTCAAAATGCAAAAACAATGCTTTCTGCCTTGTAGTGGGTAAATATTAAGTTTAAAATATGCCGCTTTTGCTGGGATATAGTACATTTTCGGGGAATTCCGAAAACTGAAAATTGACGATTTTTGAAATATAACGTTGTTGAAAGGAGTGAGCGATATATATACAAATTTCGGATGGGTATTTTTTACACCTACGGACCGCTGGTGACGGGGTTTGATCATTATGTTCCACTCGTTCATTCAAACCCTCATCCGCACCAGTGCATAGGGTACTGCATCATAAAAACGCAGTATCTTAATTGTTGTTAACACATGAAGGAAAGGTAATCAGCCCTCCGCTTCAGGTACCAGTCAAGGGTAATATTGAATAAATATTACAGTGAAAAAGTCATTTATATTTATTCATCCCCCTAATAGGAATCGAACCTAGGACCTCCAGTACGGTAGCCCAGCGTGCTGACCATTACACTACGGAAACGCACAAAATATATATAGTGAAGACCTTGACAAAGAGATTGGTATATAATATTTATATAAAAGCATTGGATAATTCATTAGTTTTCTGTCATTGAAATGAAGCCGGTGCAGAAAGTAAAAATACCCTTCCCGTCCTTAAGCATCAATCGACCGAAGGGGTAGAAATATATTTTATGGATTAATTAATTTAATTATTGATTTGGCGTTTAATTTGTAGAACTCCATTTTAATTTATGTATTAATTTTAAGTCAAACACAGATAAGTCTACTAAATAAGTGGGTAATGGGTAGAAATACCTTTCCCGTCCGAAGTGTGTTCAATTGCTTTGTGTGTTTGTTTTCAATTAATATTACTGCCAGATTTTATAATCCTTACACAGCTTAAAAATTTAGATTTTTAAAAATTCATCAGTATCCGAATTGTACCTATGGTTTTTGCATTTGTGATGATTTGGGAAATAATATGCTTATCGTCTTGATGCGATTGCTTAAAAAAAATATATTTCTGTAATTTTTAAATGTAAGGCAGTTAGTTTGTTGTCTGCCTTTGCTAGTTATTGTATGAAAATCAAAGCTTATTTATGTTGCGCTTTGATTACAGAACTATCCACCATTATACAATACGAACGAGTTATTTTACTCTCGTTATATATACCGTCGAGTCAAGGATGCCGCTGGACGACCTATGACCTCTGTGGCTGGCCCCGAAATCACTCTGAAGGACTGCACCACATCAGATAACGGGTGGACGCTAAAGTGAGTACTATAATCCATTAAATAAAATTAAACATTACTCTTCTCAGTCTTATTTCTCATTACTGAGGGTGTGACCCTTGTGGAAGCAACGACTCTTCTCCAGTTATCCCTTGACTGCGCTGCACGTAGCGCTCTAACCACCGAGGTGCCTGCTGCTGACTTAACTTGATCAGTCCATTGTATAAGGGATATTCCTCTCTCTCTCTTCCCCTCCAGGCTTTCGATCACAACCAGTCATTCCAAGCTATCGTAGTTGCCACGCGTAACGCGTCCAAAGAACTGGAGAATCCGTCGGGTACAGACATTGGCCAGAGTCAAGTTGGATGGATAAGCGTAGTTCAGTCAACTACGCTTAGATAAGCCTAGTTCTTGGCGAATGGACTCGTTGGTAGGTCTGTCTAGCTGTCCATAGAATTCGGAGCATACGCCTCCAACACCACATTTCGAAATCGTCAATTTTTTCCTTTCAGTTGCTTTTACAGCATAGAGAAAAATGGAGTACACCAAACTCCTGACAAGATTAATCTTGGTGTTGTTGCTCAAACCCCGGTTTTTCCAGATTTTGTCTAGCTTAAACATGGCACTTTTGGCGGTGGCGATACAACATCTGATCCCTCCTTCGCAAGTTCCTTCATTGCTGATTTGAGATCCGAGGAACTGAAATCATTGAACTGTATTCATTATACATTTGTTATGTGTGCCTTTTAGGTATCCCGGTACCCAATCACGCTATATCAACCTGGGCTCCTATAACTACCTGGGCTTTGCAGAAACCGATGGAGAGTGCGTCGACGCGGTGGAGTCTGTTATCCGCAGGTACGGAGTGTCGCTGGCCAGCCCTCGCAACGAGCTCGGAACTTGCGAGCCGCACCTCCAGCTGGAGCAGCTCATAGCGCGCTTTCTGGGCGTGGAAGCGTCTTGCGTAGTAGGCATGGGATTCGGCACTAACGCGACGATTCTCCCGGCGCTGTTAGAACCCGGCTGCTTAGCCATCAGCGACAAATATAATCATAACTCTATCATCTACGGAATAAGACTCTCCGGCGCCACGTTGTCCGTATTCCGGCATAATGACGTGCAACATCTGGAGGAGATAATACGCCAGAGAATCATAGAGGGACGCGCGCCTCCCGGAGAGCCGTACTTGCCCTGGAAGAAGATCTTGATTGTGGTAGAGGGCGTTTACTCCATGGAAGCTAGTCTGGCGCATCTGAAGGAGATCGTGGCTATCAAGCGCAAGTACGGATGTTACCTGTACATGGACGAGGCTCACTCCATCGGCGCTATGGGGAAACGCGGGCGCGGGTTGACCGACTTTGCCGGAGTAGATCCCAAAGACGTGGATATTCTGATGGGGACATTCAGCAAGAGCTTTGGAGCAAGTGGCGGCTACGTAGCCGGCACTCGCGTAAGTTATATTCATAAAATATCATTTATTCCTACTAATTTACATCATTTTGGTATCGTGGATACTGAACAACTCTTGACTTTGAAAATCTTAATTAAAGTTGCGACAATACGTGACCAATCCTGTGTTAAACCAATATGAGTACATTAAATCTCACCAAAACGTATCAATTTTACAAGCTAGAATTCCTGATCTTAAAATCATTTATTATGGAAATGTAACGTTTTGGTGAGGACCTGCACATGTGAAGTAGGTCTTCTTCTTCTTCTTCTTATTGTAGGCCTTGCAACCTGTTTTTAAGAGGGATTAGCCTCCTGCGATATCGATTCCCAACTATCGACCCATCTCTTTGGTGGTCTGTCCGGGAGTCGTCTACCATGGGGTTGGCCGTACAGTGCGATCTGAATGGTTCCATTCTCCTCACATGCGCATAGCATTGTCTCCTTCTTTGCCTTCCCCACCTAATGACATCTTCGATCTCGCATATTTCCTTGATCCTGGCGTTTCTTATTCTATCTCGAAGACTCTTGCCTGATATGCTTCTTAGAGTCTTCATTTCTGACACTCTAAGCGCGTTTTTTGTGGCAACGGTGTCCGCTCATTTATCAAATGTACTGAAGTAAGTACATTTGATAAATCTCAAATAGTGATTATTTGGACTTTTGCAGAAAATAATGAATTACCTAAAGAAGTACGCACACTCGGACACTTATTCCCACGGCATGTCCCCGGTTGTGGCGCAACAGATTATAACCAGCATGAGCATCCTGATGGGCCTCAACGGGAATACAGACGGCATCCAACGCCTCCAGAGACTGGCCCGAAACACGAGGTTGGTAATTTAACCGTTTTACTGCGAACCGTCGATACATCCAAGCTTTATTACAGCGCGAAAACTGCGCACCGTCGGGATATCGACCCGTGTAGACGTGTCGCGGTGCTAGCGCCAAAACATTTTTGATTCGTCAATAATAATAAGTATTTCTTGAATGTTTTTGGCAGATATTTTGTGGCACATTTTATAAACTTTATAAACTTAAACAGCTTTGTTTTAACCACTTTTTTTTATTAGTAGTACACTTTAACCAACCGGTTTCGACAAGAACCTTGTCATCATCAGGGTTTATGAAATTTTAAAACATTAAAATACTCATATTTAATTATATTCCCTTACAAAAACTTCCACACACTCCGTACACCATATGAAAATATGATTTTCAAAATATAATTTTAAAATATGATTTAAAAACTTTTAAATGGTTTTTTCATTCAATAATAATAACATTTAGGAGTTTTTAAATCATATTTTTTTAATCATATTTTCATATGGTGTACGGAGTGTGTGGAAGTTTTTGGTAAGGGAATGTAATTAACTATGAGTATTAATGTTTTAGAATTTAATAAACCCTGATGATGACAAGGTTCTTGTCAAAACCGGATGGTTAAAGTATACTAATAATTTTTAAAAAAGTGGTTAAAAGAAAGTTGTTTGATTTTATAAAGTTTGAAAAAGTATATTGTGTAAATAACACAAATTTTTTATCAGTATTTTTTTTTTCACCTTATAAGATGTCGAATTTGTCATTTAGCGATGATGAAAACACTTGCGGAACTTGTTCTGCTGTGGAACTTGTGAAATGTTTCTTTAGTGACAGTGAGGATGAACTCAGAATGTTTAAAAATCGAATAATGCGTGTTTGTTGTGAAAGTGAAGCTTCCGAATATGATTCTATTTCTTTGGACGGTCTTGATACCATACTTTCGTGCAACTTCCTTCCGACCTAAATTTTTCCATTTTCCATCTTTTATTTGAGTAGTTTGATATGTTCCCTACACTGAACCCAAAGAATTACAAAAATCCCTCTATATTTGATGAAAATGTACAAAATTTTGTGCACACTTAATTGAAAGATTATTTTTCGCTAAAATTCTTCCGCAATTTTGGCGTAATATGTGAAAAAATGCAGTAAAACAGTTACAGAAACATGGATTTACTCTTCTTTCTTCTGTTCGTGTCATGTCAGGTCCCCCTGACGTCGACCATCACTTGAGAGTAATTGTCCGTGTCTCGGGCAGCTCTAAACAGCACCTCACCGGTCCTGATCCCCGTCCTATCTCGTATATTCCGGAGCCGGGAGATCTGTCTTCTGCCCACACCTCGTCGACCCTCTATTAGGTGCAATAGCTCGTACTTCTCTCCTTTAAACACATAGGACTCTTCCAGATAGGACACCTAGGACACATAGGACACCTTCCGGACTTTGATATCAGCCAGCAACTGTCTTCCGACTCATGCTCTTTGGATCACATTCATGTTGCTATAATAAAAATGTATAATATATCTACTGTGAGTAATTCTACTTTCAGTAGGTAAAAATACAGCTAGTAACTAGTTGATTGTTTAGTACAGCACTAGTAAAGAAACACAGTTTCCTAACATTCCATGCTTGTTTTCAGATACTTTAGGCGGCGCTTGGTGCAAATGGGGCTCATCGTGTATGGCCATGAAGAGTCCACCATAGTGCCTGTTGTAATATTCCAGTACTCCAAATTATCGTAAGCATCGTCTGAAAATATCTCATATTATTATACTATATTATTAAACCATATCCGTCCACAAACTGTCTCCATGCTTTTCCGTCGGCTGCCAGCTCCCTTGCATCTTCCCAAGTCAGGTCGGCGTCCCGAAGTTCTGATTCAAACTGTTGACAAATTGTCAGCAGTGGTTGTCCTGGGCGGCGCAAACCTGATGCCTTGTAAAAGAGGCAAGCTTGATGGCGGCTCTCGGGAGGCATGCAGAGTACGTGGCAGAGGCAACTGAATCGCCTTTTCGTGACGGCAGTTATGACCAAGATTTGCCTTATCTCTTTATTCCTTATATTTTTTGCTAAGCTTTAGAGCTACAGTGGTGAATTTCCGCGAGTACCCCATGATCAGTTCCTTTGCACGTTTCATCCCTGAGCTGTTGGACCAAATTTCTTGGCTTTTGTCCATGACCCAGTTTTTTAGACTAAACTTGATAGTGCTGAGTGTCAGTCCGCATGTGGGCTCAGGGGCCATTGGTTGCCGTCTCTGCACCAGTTGGTTAGCTTTTGATACTTTTGCCAATGTCAAATTAGATAAAATTATTTCATTATACATCACGTTAAACTTATTATTTTACTATAAATTGATTCTGTTAAATTTTTAAAATGTATGTAAATGATTGTATATAATTGGGTTCGTGCTCGCTAGGATGAATAAAATATTTGTAGAGAGGGGAATAAGCGGGACCAAAGTCTTGAAAAATGTTGGCATTTGGTCGTCTATTGGGCAAACAATGAATATGTGGTAACCTTTTAACTGCCTCAACTTTGTTCCTGAGAGACGCCCGTACGCGGCGGTATTTAGCCGTTTTTAAAATGATTACTTTTATCATGTATTTAGTTAAGAAACGATTTATTTTCCTAAACAAAAACCTTCAATGGGATTCATTGTGCCTTTTTGGTACTCTATAATACACTTGTGTCACATTATTCTTGAAATATATCGTAATATAAACAAATAAGATCGTAACATAAATAAATCAAAGCACGCATCGTGTGACACTCTTACCCACTGGCGATGCGTAGCGTCAAGAGTGAGACAGATATGGGGCATGATTATGGCGCGGACTAATTACCGACCGCAAGAAAAATCAGGGATCTGTTATATTATTTATCCTTGCGATGTTACAAATTATTAGTCAGATATTTCAACAGATGTCATAAGGCCAAGGATTGACGTATTATTTTATCCAAAGTTCCACACCATGAAAAAATCCCTCCAAGTTGAACTGAGGTTCGAAACTTGGACCTAAGTGAAAACACAAACGGTTATGTCAGCCGCGTGTGGGGAATGTTTTGTAAAAACACAAACGGTTATGCGAGCCGCGTGGATAGAGTTAAGATCTTCTTCTTCAAAACGGCATCCGTAAATGGGGACGTCAAAGATACCATTCTTCGCAAGGTGCTCTCTGGTACAGCAATGTCCCATCCTCATTCGACAAGTGGTGGATATTTCTTTTTTGTTCATCAAAGACTGGATGGGACATTAGGCTGAATGAGAGAATAATGATTTCCTTTTGAAATTTTGGAAGTTGGTTAGTCGGTTAGCAATGCAAGCTATCTCTGGGTTCCAGATATACGGTGCGAGAGCTGGCCAACGCTGGCGTGGTGGTTGTTGGAGTCGGCTTCCCCGCTGTTGAAATCACCAAGGGCCGCATCCGGATCTGCCTCTCAGCGGCCCACAGTCGCGAACAATTGGACGCCGGAATAGCCAGTATCCAGAAAGTGGCGCAGAAAGCCAATATTTTCTTCTCGAGAAAGCCGCGCTCTACTCAACCCATCGAGTTTGAATAACCTTCGATTCCCCACAAATGACCGGATCATTATGGATTTGATTGGGATATAATAACTATTTAAAAAGTATATTCTTTTTGGATACATATCACAGTGTTTTCATGTATAAAGTATTTATTTATTATTTATATGTTTATAGATTTGGCGTTTAATTTTTATACTATCACGCACTGATTTTTTGAGTCTACTAACTTGTATTTTATTGTTTTCAAAAAACATTTTAAAAAATTGTGACAATTGTTTTGGCTAGTTATGGCATTTTCAAACGAATGTTTGATTTAACATTTTAACATATTATATTATATGTTTATTTATTTATTAGTTTAACAATATCACACAAAATCATTGGCAAAATATTATTATAAAATACTAATTATATCATATATACTCCTTCCTGGCTCCATCCCAACTTATCATCTTTGTAGACTGTCGGAGTCAGCTCTTCTCGTCCTCAGGTAGGTACTTCTAACATATAGGCCGTGCCTTTGAATCATATTATCTTTATGCAGCATCCATTAATTTTTTGGTCTTCCTCTAGATGTCTTTCGAAGAATCCATGGCAATTGTCTGTTTTACAATATGTTCAGGTTCTCTGCGTCCTATGTGCTCATACCATTATAATTGCCTTTCCTCGCCTTACTATTGATGTCTGTTACGCCTAGGCTTCCACGAATTTGTGAACTCTTTATTTTGTCTCTAAGGGACACTCCAACTGACCATTTAGGGATTAGCATTTCAGCAGTTTCTAATTGCCTAGAGTAGGTGCCATACATCTTCCAGCATTCGGGGCAATAGAGGAGTTAATTATATCATTTAGTGTCGGGTTGTGGTCCCGTGGTTAGTGTCGCAGACTCTTGTCAGAGTTTCTCGGTTCGAACCCACTATATCACAATTTGATACCTATTTCTAATAATGAGCTGCTTAGGCTCACAGAAATAGTATGAAATTTAAATATTTGTGTGAATAATAAAAACACAAATATTTCTCTTTTAAAAAAAATAATAAATTTTAAAAAATTTTAAAAATTCATATTTTTTTCTTAACCCTTGTGTACATATTTTTTAAAAAATAAGTATAAAAAATCTCAAGTGTGGAATCTATGTAAGTAATTAGTTACAAAAACGAAATGTTTTTATTTTTTACGAATTTCTGAAGGGTCTTGGCCTCATAAGAGGCTCATTTTTATTTAAAAGAGCAGAATATGGAATTGTATCATTTTTATGATAATGTCATAAATTAAAATAAATTACACATTTAGGTAATATAAAATGTATTTTTTTACTCCAATATGACAAAACATTGCAATGAATATGAGTATGTTATAATTTACTGAAAAAGTTATACATAATTATATTATAAATGAACAGATTTTATATGCTTGGATTTTCAAAACACCCTACGTACAATGGTTCTGTGTTACATTGTTTGCAAATGTAACGAGTTTTCCTCATACAGCCATTTTGTATCGGATTATTTGAGTGATCAAGCAAGTCAAACTAATTCACCGTAAAGAAATTTGTAAGATATGTACTTTTTTAACAATTTAGCGGAACTATTGACACAACTATTTTTAAAACCTCGTTAAAGTTCTTTGTGTTTAAAAACTAGACTCTCATAGCGTTATGTACTGCCTCACAGCCACTAAAACATAGTAATAGCAAAAAGATGATCAGAAGTCTGCCGACAGTTGAAATTATTTTTCAAATTTGCATTCTATCAGTATGGACTAAACAGATATTCCAGAAGCTATAACTCAAAATTACTGAGCGTATCAAAAACCAAATACACTTGTTCAGCAAAATCAAAATAGCTGAGAAGTCTTAAAATATATAAAAAATATATTATTAAAGAGAAATAACCAGCAAAGCCGCTATTTTTAGAGACTTGTCTGCAGATAGGATAGTACGGATAGGGAAGGTTAATGTGAAAAATACATCTCAAACACCCAGACCAATCGAAAATATTTTTTTCTTGAATTTATTTTGCAATTGACGAGAGTCGATCCCGCGACGCTAGTTTCGCAGTCGAGCGTCTACCCAACTACGCCACGGCGCCTGTTATTGTTTTCTTCTAATTATTGTTTATTTACTAAGAATATTCGAAAATAACACTGATATAAAACAAGGGGGATAAAAACAAGTAGAAAAATCGAATCTGCTGCTCATAAGTACTTACTTACTCGTTTGAGATGAGAACGCGCAAATTTTCCGCCAGCGTTTTCTATTTCAGAATCCATTTTAAAAAGTACTTACCAAGCGCAGTAGTCGAGTTCCATGGTACCAAACACACGCACTGAGAGAAAAATATTCCTCGTTATGAATTTTCGTACGAAAGAGGACACGTCATTATCATTAGAAAACCCGCGTGTGCGCGTGGCTTACAAGACAACCATAGATTATTTCAAATCATTCATTGACAGAACTATACAAATTGTCTGTGGACAGAACAGCATTGACAGTTACCTTAACCTCAAATTTTAATCTGTATAGAACCGGCTCACGTGCTACGTGTTGACGTCGTATTTTGTTTGTATTTCTATAGCCATATATTAAACTTGTGTATTATTCTGTCCCGGGGAATATTTTTTGTATATCTCTCTCAATTCTATATTACAAATACAGACATGGCTAAAATAAAGAGTAAGAAAATTTCGAAGAAGGCGAAACCTGTAATCGTCGAAAAAGCACCAGAACTTCCTGTAGCAACTCGCTACTCGGACGACCCAGCCCCTAAAATGGTAATTTGTCAATTATGATTCATTTAAATAAATAAATAAATTTATATAATTTGACAAGTGATCTATTTTTATATTATCACACTAACTTGTCACACAGGTAAAATGGATAAACAGACAACGAGTACTGGTGTTTGCGTCTCGAGGAATCAACCATCGCCATCGACATCTCATGGAGGATTTAAAAAAGCTGATGCCCCATCACAAACCAGAATCCAAAATGGAGCGGAATAAAAACCTGTTTGTCGTGAACGAGATGTGTGAAATGAAAAATTGCAACAAAGCCGTCATGTTCGAAGGGCGTAAAAAGAAAGATCTCTACGTTTGGTTTTCAAACATTCCCAATGGACCCTCCGCCAAGTTCTTAGTAGAGAATTGTAAGTATGAATCCTAGCCAATATATTAGACTATTGATACAAATATATGCAACTTAAGTACAAGTCATGGCTCCCTGTCAGCGCCACACTCAAAAACTAAACAGCAAAACTATCACAATTTTTCACACTAGCGCCATCTCTTGCCGCCTTCCTGAAATAAATGGAGTATTTTTACTGAAATTGAATCAATGACACGCTATTCCACTGCTCCGTAGTGTAGTGGTCAGCTCTTTTGGCTACCGTGCTGGAGATCTCGTAGACTTGCCAGATATGATCCTTAGAGTCTTCATTTTCGACACTCTAAGCTCATTTTTGTTGCCGCGATGTCCGTTCTGCATTTGATCCCTTGTCACGATAGGCCGCAAGGTTTATATATTTTAATTTTACTGCCGATCTTCAGAGTTTTTCCATGTAGAATTTTTCAGGCATCCTGATTTATTTTGTTGATGTTCCTATTAACCAGCATGTTGAAGAGCAGGATCGAAATCCCCCATACATGAATTTCAATTTGATAAGTTTAGTATTATAAGAGCTTCTCACTACATTTTTTTTTTAATCTTAGAAATAATATAAAATTTTTATAATTTCAAATCATTAAATGTTTCAAAATATTGTATCGGATAAAAATCACAATCAGTCGGTGCTGCGAGATCTATGTACTTATATATCATGATGTTCATTTTTTATCTTCTGGCGACATGTTTTTCTCTAATAAATGTAGTATTACCACAAGGAGAGAGTGAGACAATTAGATTATCCCTTTTTTGTTTGATCCGGTTTCCGGCCTCAGCACTTGGCGGCGCGTTAGAGAGGACGTAGAATCTGTGACTCGAGTTACAAGCTCCGTAGTACAATTTCCATACAAATATGAACTGGGTCTTTTGGCACCCCGCTTCGGATCGTGTGTAATTTTTGGATGAACAATTCATCTTCTTCACAACCACTCTGTCCTCCACAGCTGGATACAGGCATCTTCCCCTTCTTTCCATTTCCCTCGGTTGGTTGCTGCTTGCAGCCAGTTTCTACCCCCCACAGCGACTATGTCGTCGGCTTCTGGTAAAATCGGTCTAAATATGGACTTCACAAAAACAAAAATTATGAGTCCCGAAAACCAGATCATCTCTGTCAATAATGAAAACCCACAAATAGTAGATGAATACATATATCTCGGACAGAAGATAAAACTGGGCAATTAGAACCAAACGGCGGAGCTGCCAAGAAGAATAGGACCGAGTTGGGTGGCTTTTGGCAAACTCAAACAGATTCTACAAAATAAGGAGATTCTGACCTGTATAAAAAATTATCAAAACGCCAAAGGTTAAATATAATAACTTGAAAGTAAAGAAATTTGTTTATTTTTCTTCTTCTTTTTTTAGGATTAAGTCCTGTCATTCTCCGGTCTGCTCCTGGAAGGTGGAAGACCAGCTATCCTTCCACCGTTTAGATAGTCTTCCTGGGGGTCTGATCCCGCTTATGCTGCTGTCCGCTACTATCCTCACCACTCGATCCGAACTTGCTCTTCCCACATGATTTCTCCAGAAATGTCTTCTTTCTCTTCCCCATCGCACAACATCTTCAACATCTCAGATTTGTCTTATTTCTGAGTTTCTAACTCTGTCGCGAAGTGTTAGGCCTGCAATGGGTCGTAGTCTTTATTTCGGATGTCCTAAGAAGGCTTTTCGTTCTCGCGGTGTCGGCTCTTGTTTCCATGCCGTATGTCAAGATCGGTCTTACGCAGGTCTTATAGATCCTCACCTTACTCTCTTTCGGCATGTATTTATTTCTCCATACAAATTTTTTAAGCATCCAGCTACAGCAGAGGCCTTGTTTGTTTGTTTATTTTTCAGTATACACAATGGCCGAGCTCAAGTTCACAGGAAACTGCCTGAGAGGGTCTCGCCCACTGTTGTCATTCGATCCTTCGTTCGCATCGGAACCTCATCTCGCTCTAATGAAGGAACTCCTGATGCAAATATTTGGGGTACCGAAGCACCATCCCAAGAGCCAGCCCTTCATCGACCACGTGTACTCCTTCACTTACCTGGACGGCCGCATATGGTTCAGGAATTACCAGATCCTGTCGGAAGACGGAGCCTTGGCAGAGATAGGCCCTAGATTTGTTCTGAACCCAGTGAGTTCTATTTTATTATGAAATTAATCCTTTATTTTGAAAATTTTAGATAGTTTATATGCTGCCATTTTTGTCAAATATTTACCTCAAGGGAGCTTCACTGTGATTAATTTGTGGAAAAGATCATTTAGTTTTTAATTCAAGATTTACGCAGTAGTTGAACTTATTAGTTACACCATACACAATGTTTGAAAATGATGCAAAATGCATCGAAACACGTGTCACATTAGATTTTAAGAAATGGTATTTACTGAGTAAAACTCAAATTAAAAATGGATAGATATTACTTTAAAGTGACTGCCAAATCAATTGATGAGATCATTTAATGATTAATATTTAAAAAGAGTAGTTATGTATGGTGATTTCTTCATTTAAATTTAATAAAATGCATGGAATAGAAAGAAAAAAAACAACATTAATCTACTTTATTATTATTTTGACTCTATTCACATATTCTTAAGTGTTACAAATTTTTTGTTGTTGTAGAAATATTTGTATGACAGAGATATTGAGATTATATGCGGGAAATGCTTAAAAGCATCTTTTATGTACTGTTGTTAGAGAGCTGGAGACGCTTATAAGCTTCTATTTGCTTACTTTTGGTAGAGCGCGTGAGTTGCCTAAAAACATTGTACAGATGGAAATTAGGTTTGCAACTACTTGTGATTAGTATACTGAAGGTCAGGCGGCAGACTATCTGAGAATAATTAGGGTCAACTGATGAAAAAAACCGCCCGGTACCAATATGTTAAATTGTCATAAATTGCAGGTTAAATTGTTTTCCGGATCATTTGGAGGAACCACACTTTGGGAGAATCCGGCTTACGTGAGTCCTTCTCGGTACCGCAGCTCCTTGGCCAAGAGGACTTCCTCCAGGTACGAGAACAGGCTGCAGCAGAAAGTGGAGTGCGAGGCCTCCCGGCCCGAGACGGCCTACCCAGACATCCCGGGCATGAACATCTTCCGGGCAGACGACCTCCTGGAAGTCGCCAAGGAGGAAGTGGAAGGTGAGATATTATCCATCAGTACTTAATTACTTACTTCAGCCTTTTAATGTCCAGTATGGAACAAAACCCTCCCTCTAGGACTTCCACAGTTGTCTGTTGGATGCGACTCTCTTTCACTGCAGGCCCGCCACTTTTTTAATGTCATCGGACCATCTTGTCTGGGGCCTACCCACACTTCTAGGCCTCCAGTCAAGCACCCTTTTTCGTCCATCTATCCTCAAGCATATGTGCCACATGGCCTGCCCAGTTCCACTTTGGTTTCGCGATTCTTTGAGCCACATCCGTTACCTCAGTCTTTTCCCGTATCCAAATATTAGTTTTATAATCCCCAATGGATATTTTTAGCATCCTTCTCTCCATCGCTCTTTGTGTTACCCAGAGTTTATACTAATATCACTCACTCCTTTCAAGAACGTCATAAATCAAAAATTGTCAATTTTCAGTTGTGCATGTTTTTGGAATGTCCAGAAAATGTACTTTATCCCAGCAAAAGAGGCATATTTTTAACTTAATATTTACCCGCTAAAGTGTTGTTTTTGCATTTTGAAGAAAAAGTATTGTTTTATTATTTTTTTTTAAATACTAGTTATATTTCAAGTGTAAGCTAAAAAGATCTGTCGCACAGTAAAAAGTTCAATAAGTGGCTTGATATTTTTTTTATAATACATTGTATTATATTTTTAAACTTTAAAAACGTTCTGCTGAAAAATCAAGTTTTTGATTTATGACGTTCTTGAAAGGAGTGAGCTATGCATATGATTAATTTTGTTAGGGTAAATGTCTCGAATCCATATGTGAGCAATGGGAGTACACTGCATCGAATGTTTACCTCTTCAGATGGATGGGAATGTTTGGGGATTTTAGGACTTTGATCATTTACCAAATGCAGCCCATCCTAAAGCTCTTCGCCTTTACAGTTTGTCTCCCATATTATCCCTTCCCAGATTGACAGTGTGACCCAAATGTCCATGTCTATCCATCAGTGTAAAGTTTTAAAATTACATCAAATAAATACACAATTAGATTGTATTACTTTTTCTAAAAAAAGAAGGCTGAGACAGGAGGGTTTCCTGCACCTGGTAATAGAGGGAACAAACGCCAGAGGTCGCCCACGCTGCGAAAACCTTGAGGGCTTAAACATGGGCTGTTCAACGTATGAGGAGCTGAAGAGGGTTTCGCTTAACCTTTTAACCGCGTTAACTTCGTTCCTGAGAGACGCCCGTGCGCGGCGGTATTTCGCCGTTTTTTAAATGATTACTTTTATCATGTATTTAGTTAAGAAACAATTTATTTTCCTAAACAAAAACGTTAAATGGGATTCATTGTGCCTTTTTGGTACTCTATAATACACTTGTGTCGCATTATTCTTGAAATATATCGTAGTATAAACAAATAAGATCGTAACATAAATAAATCAAAGCACGCATCGTGTGTCACTCTTACCCACTGGCGATGCGTAGCGTCGAGAGTGAGACAGATATAGGGCATGATTATGGCGCGGACTAATTACCGGCCTCAAGAAAAATCAGGGATCTGTTCTTTTTTTTATCCTTGAGATGATAATCATTTATTTATCCTTGTTACAAATTATTAGTGAGATATTTCAACAGATGTCATAAGGCCAAGGATTGACGTATTATTTTATCCAAAGTTCCACACCATGAAAAAATCCCTCCAAGTTGAACTGAGGCTCGAAACTTGAAGCAAAGTAAAAACACATACGCTTATGTCAGCCGCGTATGGGTCATGTTTTGTGAAAACACATACGGTTATGCGAGCCGCGTGGATCCGGTTAACAGACCGGAATGGCGAAGGATTTCATTTGAAGGTGTCATTTGTTTCTGCAGACCAGTCCACAGGATTGAGACCACAGAAAAAGACTTTTACTAATTGTTTGTATATTTTTTTTTTCATTTTTAGATGACATTAAAAAAGAGAACGAAAAAGAAAAAGAAGCGGAAATCAAGGCGAAAAAAGCTATGCACAAGATAAAAAAGGTAAAACCATTTAAACCAAAACAGAAAAAGCAGGACAAGACAGACAAAAAAGAAAAGAAACCCCAATTCGCCATTAAGAGGAAACAATTTAAGGCTAAAAATAAGTTTGGGAATCGGAACAAGAAGGTGAAGACTGGAAAACCTAAAAAATAAAAAAATTTAATTTATTATTTTTTTTTAATAAAAATATTTTTAAAGGATGTTTTTTTTTATTTTTTTTTATTTGATCATAAACATAATTTTAAAACATAACAGTAAAACAAATTTATGAGGCGAATGTGGTTGGTAACTTAAGCAGAGGAAGACCGAGGAAAATTTCACATGGTTAAGTATTCCAAATAAGTGATCTGGTCGGGAGTGATATTTATATTAGTATGTATTACATATACCGTTAGTGTGAATACATGAAGACTAGCAACTGCGTTAGTCCTTAAGTTGGCAAGCCTGCGTGGCGCGCTGTCATAGTCTGTGAGCGTGATGTGTACTCAAGTTTTCTGACAAGATCTTCAATACTACTTGTATGTATTTTAAAAAATTGTAACTTTTTATAAAATACAATATAACCCCCAATTTGGTTTGTAAAATGTCCAATTTGAAGTGAAAAACCATATTATACATATTGAATATCACTTAGTATTCTTCACTCCTCCGATAAGACTAGCCGAACCAATGTGCCCCCATGCAGTCGCGGGTCCACTGGGTTTGGCAAACCCAGCACCACTCATAGCCACATCCCGCCCTAGAAAAAGAATATCACGACTATAATTTATCTTCTAATATACCATATGCAATTAATAAATATATAAGATAAAGCAAAAACCCATTAGCACAATAGTGTGCCTCCGTAGTGTAATGGTCTGCACGCTCAGCTACCGTTCTGGAAGTCCCGGTTTCGTTAAAAAGGGGGGGGGGTTCAAATAAATAAATAAAGTGATTTTTTCACTGTAATATTCATGCCTCAAGCGACATAGCGAGTGTTTTTGCCTAGAATTTTCACTCATGAATTACATGAAATTATAGTAACTTTAAGCATAAAGAGTAAATCCACTTACGAGTAGGCATAGGCTATGAAACTTAAAAGTTGAAGCCTGAGTAGGGTCATGATAAGCGGTGTTGCATAAGCCGTAGCTAGATTTCAGAGCCACTTAAACGTTAGGTAATTAAATAAAAAATAAATCACTGTAATATTTATTCAATATTACCCTGGACTGGTACCTGAAGCGGAGGGCTGATCACCTTTTCTTCATATGTTAATGATCCAGATAATACTGTTTATATGATGCAGTGCCCTATGCACCATTGGGATGCGGATAAGAGTTTTGAAAAACCCATTAACCAAGAATTTAATTTAAAAACCCATTAATAAGAATTTAACCAAATCCTGAATATAATGAACGTGACTTCTAGACAGTCCGCATGCGTTGTGTAGTGGTTAGCATGTTTAGCCACCGTGATAGCGGTCCCGGGTTCGATTCCCAGGGTGGGAGGATGAAAATAAATATTAGCGATTTTACACTATAATATTTATTTAATATTACCCTGGACTGGTCCCTGAAGCGCAGGAGTGATCACCTCGCCTTTATGTAAGTAACAATCAAGCTAAGACTGCGTCGATACAATGCAGTGCCCTATGCACCATCGGGTGAATAAAAAGAAGAATACCTTGTACAGACGATATGCATACACCCTCCATCCCTCTGTGTGGGAGTTCGGCAAGCCGGACAGGGTTTGGTTATCACACGGATGGTAGTTTTACTTGCTGCTTCCCAGCTGGCCTGTCCATTGAAAAAATATATGGTCAGCTTTATATCGAATCTTCAGCCATTTTCCTATTGTATTAGTACCGTAGAACGGGGCTACTTGAACTTTGATGTGTTACTTGAGCCCAGTACAAAATAAAAAAATTAGATCGTGGTATCGATCGAAATATTGTGACAATAAGTGTCTTCTGTCAGGGAAACGATGAATCATGTAGATAATACGTTCATTATAACTAACTAACTAACTAACCATCACGCCGCTTCTCTGCAGGGGTAGGCAGAGAGAACAGAACACCACACCACTCTGTCTTTGCAAACATTCATCGCCTCTTTCACGTTTTATCTCCTCATACATACCCGCCGATTATTACGACTCCTAACTTAACCACTTTAAGTATTTGGCATACCTGATCGTGCCATGTTTTTCTTGGTCTTCCTCTGCTCCTTTTCTCAGTAACATTCGCCTCATAAATTTGTTTTACCGCTTTTTCCTCACTCATTCATTATTGTAGACCAAATACAGATTTAATTTTTTTTTTGTACTGGGCTCAAGTGACACATCAAAGTTTAAATAGCCCCGTTCTACAGTAGATTTTTACACACAGATATTGAAAATAAACAAAGCTCATCATCAGTTCATACTTGTTCAACCCTGGCCGGGTCTATATTGTAAGCACAATCTCCTGAAGCCAGATCCGCTGAGTCCGCTTCTCCGCATTCCCCGATGTGGTAGCCTTGAAGACACTTAACGCAAAACACGTACTGCAAAAAAAGTTTTAAGACTTAATTCAATATGTGTATTAATTTAGTCCGCCTCCGTAGTGTAATGGTCAGCACGCTCAGCTACCGTTCTAGAGGTCCCGGGTTCGATTCCCAGGGGGGGTCAAATAAATATAAGTGATTTTTTCACTCTAATATTTATTCAATACATATTACCCTGGACTGTTACCTGAAGCGGAGGGCTGATCACCTTTCCTTTGTGTGTTAACAATCAAGATGTGTTTGTATAATGCAGTGCCCTATGCACCATCGGGGTGCGGATAAGGGTTTGAATTGAAAAAAATTCAATATGTGTAGAAGAAAAAAAAACTAGATAAAATTGAATCTGAGATTCAGGGAAAATTTCAAAGAACAACATGGTATTGGAGAAGGGAAGGAACGGGTGTTCACTCCCCTTATCTCTCTAGCTTCTATCCACACCGAATGAGTAAAGAGCACCACATAGTTGGATAGATGCGAATCAGGTGTGCAGGTTCGATTCCCACCAATTGAAAATGAATTTAAAGGTGGAGACTGACCGGAGCATTTCGTTGTAACATAACATCGTAACATCACTTGCGGCAAGCATCACCGAGCATCCGAAACTATGGATGGAGCGCTCGGCTCTCTGTACTGACTGCCTGAGTGCTCGAATCGTAACGTGTTACGTTACGACGAAATGCTCCGGTCAGTCTCCACCTTAAGAAATACTTATTTTCATTAATTGACTTGGAAATCACTTTGTGGTATGTAATATCTATCCATTTTTAATTAAAATTTCACTCAGCAAATGCCACTATTCGTTAAAATCTATTGTGACATGTGTTTTGATGCATTCTGCTTCAATGCGATATGATACGGTGTTTGAAAATTATGCAGAATGCATCAAAACACGTATCACGATAGATTCTAAAAAATAGCGGTATTTACCAAGACAAATTAAAATTTTAAGTATTTATTTTCAATTGGTCTGTCTGTTTGCGATGTATTTTTCATATCTACTTTCGCTATCTTACTATCCTAGCTAAAGTTATGAATTATTTAGTTGTACTGGGAGTATGTACAGAAGACAGACTTACCCCACATCCATTTACACATGTCGCCTTGACACAACCCGGATCAATAAGTATACCCATCCCACAACCTAAGGAAAAGAAATGTAAGTTAATTTTAAAGTTAACAAAAAATTCTACATACCCTGTACATGCACAATATGGTATGAACGATCATAGAATAAGAAATTATGTAACCTTTCCGGGAGTACAATAATTGATGGCCGACTTTCTCTGGGGAGTGGGTTCTTTTTACATGATTTTTTTCTACAAAATCTATGTACATATTATGAAGATAGAAATAATATTTAAAAAAATTAAAACTCACTATCTCCAGGTCTTATTTTATGACAAAATTATAAACAAATATCAATACATCATACCAACTGACTTTGACGTTCATTAACATCACTCCCAGAGAGGTTAAAAATTAAGATTAACAGTAAAATAGGTGGAAAAACAATTAAACAGTAAAAACCAAAAAATCATCAAGGTAAAATAAGGAATAGTAAAAAAATATGAATATATGTAAAAACATTAATAAGGATATTAACACATCTTAGCAGAAGGCGAGTTTTAAAGTCCTCAGTCCGCCAATTGCTGTTTGCGGCAGACTGTAATCACAATTCTGCCTATTATATTGTGATATTTAAGGTTATAGTGACATCTGTTGAATTTTCATGAAAGCTTTATTATGAGAGTATAACTCGGGACTGTCCCACTCTTACTACTGGTACCATTCTTTAGTAAAATATTGGTTTTTATTACATATATATTATGAGTGTATAATTATTCTTCTTCTTCTTCTTCTTGGCCTCGTGGCCTGTTTTTTAAGAGGGATTAGCCTCCTGCGATGTCGATTCCCAGCTGTCATCCATCTCTTTAGTGGTCTACCTTGGGGTTGCCCGTGCAGTGCAATGTGGGGATTCTGGATGGTTCCATTCTCCTCGTTGCCTTCCCTACCTAACGACATCTTTAATCTCACATATTCCTTTTATCCTGGTGTTCCTTATTCTATTTCATAGATTCTTGCCAGATATGCTCCTTAAAGTCTTCATTTCTGACACTCTTAGCGCGTTTTTTACTATTGTGGTATCTGCTCTGCATTCGATTTAAAACACGCATTTTATAATTATATTTTTTGTTTAAAAATAAGTAATGAAATCACAATATTTTGAGTGTGGCAAATCTTTATTCATAAATTCTGGGCTACCCCACTTATGATCTAGTAGTTGGCTCGTAGACTACTTACTTTTAGTTTATCGGAAAGATTTTAAATGTTTTAATGATATGCTACTAACATATTGCAAGACAGGACCTCACAAGATGGACCCAAAGATTTCTACGATGGAGACCTTGGGAGAACAAAGGTGTCGGAAGACCCCAAAAGAGATGGTCCGACGACATAGTCGCTGTGGGGGGTAGAAACTGTCTGCAAGCAGCAACCGACCGGAGGGAATGGAAAAAAAGGGAAGATGCCTACATCCAGCAGTGGAGGCCAGAGGGCTCATAAAAAGAAGAAGAAGAATGATACGCTGTCGCAATTAATACGTTATGCAGTGAAATATGCCCGCGTCACTCAATAACTTACGCTGAATAGGCCCCGCATGAGATGAGTTGATAGTAAAAGTAAGAAAATCACCAATCAATATAAATTTCTTTATGAAATTCATTTTTAAACGAAATAGACAAATGTAAATGACAATTAACAATTGATATAATATTTATAAATACCTGGTTGAGGACATAACACACCGCCTGACTGTAATACGTATTCTTCAGCAGCGAATCGTTGATATTGTGCATACTGCAACACAAATTTTAAATAATCCATATAAATATTTTTATAACAAAATACAAACAAAAATTTTTATGAATTACACGTGATAGAAGTAAAACTTATTAAAAAATAAATATCAACACCCAATGGTGCATGGGGCACTGCATCATATTGACGCAGTGTTATCTTGATCATTACTTACCATATATGAAGGCAAGGTAATCACTCCTGCGCCAGTTCAGATCACTTCAGGGACCAGTCCAAGGTAATATTAAATAAAATATTTGAGTGGAAAATCAATTTTTCGAACTATTTTTCACCCCCTCCTGGGAATCAAACCCGGGAAGAAATTACTGTCCAATTATCGATTAACAAATGGCCACCTAAGAAGCTTCACTTACAAAAATAAAACAACAAAATGTAAGTCATCACTTCGGTAGTGTAAAGGCAAAGGGTATATCTGTCTCAGACCAAATTATACAGGAGAGCAAAAACAAACTAGTGAAATTAAATAACTCATTTGTTTTATTTATGTATTTTAATATGTACATATCTCAATAACACTAAATAAGTATTGCAACTACAGCTGTATCCTTTTGCCAGATTATGGAATTCACTATTTTAGACATTTTGTAGAACAAACATAGAAAATGAAATTTTTTACAGATATACCCCTTTGCCATTACACTATCAACTTGTAGTATGCGTGTTGTAGTATGTATTGCTTTGAGGATTGCGAGGAATGATTTTAACCGGATCCACGCGGCTCGCAAAACCGTATGTGTTTTCACAAAACATTCCCTGTACGCGGCTGACATAACCGTTTGTGTTTTTACTTTACTCCAAGTTTCGAACCTCAGTTCAACTTGGAGGGATTTTTTCATGGTGTGGAACTTTGGATAAAATAATACGTCAATCCTTGGCCTTATGACATCTGTTGAAATATCTGACTAATAATTTGTAACATCACAAGGATAAATAAAAGAACAGATCCCTGATTCTTGAGGCCGGTAATTAGTCCGCGCCATAATCATGCCCTATATCTGTCTAGCCCTATATCGTCAGTGGGTAAGAGTGACACACGATGCGTGCTTTGATTTATTTATGTTACGATCTTATTTGTTTATATTACGATATATTTCAAGAATAATGTGACACGAGTGTATTATAGAGTACCAAAAAGGCACAATGAATCCCATTGAGCGTTTTTGTTTAGGAAAATAAATTGTTTCTTAACTAAATACATGATAAAAGTAATCATTTAAAAAACGGCGAAATACCGCCGCGCACGGGCGTCTCTCAGGAAAAAAGTGAACGCGGTTAAAAGGTTAATGAACAATTTATAGGCCTTGCTAACTATGCGCTGTTAACACATTGTGTGCGGGAAAAGCTTGAAAGCATCTTTTACAAACTGTTGGAAAAGAACGGGAGGGGGTTATAAGCATTCCATTTGCTTACTTTTGGTAAAGCGCGAGAGATGCCAAAAAACATTGTACAGATGGGAATCGGGTTTGCCATTACTTGTGATTAGTATACGACCCCAATTAGTGTACTAATTTTAGTATATTATTTCGAGAAATAAAAAAATACTTTGTGTTATGATCCACTCACATTTTTACTAACCAACTAGTTTCGGCAACAACCTGTTGCCCTCTTCAGGGCACTACTGATTTATTACTGAAGAGGGCAACAGGTTGTTGCCGAAACTAGTTGGTTAGTAAAAATGTGAGTGGATCAGAACACAAAGTATTTTTTATTTCTTGAAATAATATATCAATCTGATCCACAAAGTTAATGCTTTCAATATTCAAAACATACTAATTTTAGGGTCGGGGTTGATGAAAAAACCGCCCGACAACAATGTGTTGAACAAAATACGTATGAAAGATGATTGGAGTGATAGAATATGAATGACACAACAATGTGTTGAACAAAATACGTGTGAAAGATGATTGGAGTGTAAGAATATGAATGACACAACAATGTGTTGAACAAAATACGTATGAAAGATGATTGGAGTGATAGAATATGAATGACACAACAATGTGTTGAACAAAATACGTATGAAAGATGATTGGAGTGATAGAATATGAATGACACAACAATGTGTTGAACAAAATACGTATGAAAGATGATTGGAGTGATAGAATATGAATGACACAACAATGTGTTGAACAAAATACGTATGAAAGATGATTGGAGTGATAGAATATGAATGACACAACAATGTGTTGAACAAAATACGTATGAAAGATGATTGGAGTGATAGAATATGAATGACACAACAATGTGTTGAACAAAATACGTATGAAAGATGATTGGAGTGATAGAATATGAATGACACAACAATGTGTTGAACAAAATACGTATGAAAGATGATTGGAGTGATAGAATATGAATGACACAACAATGTGTTGAACAAAATACGTATGAAAGATGATTGGAGTGATAGAATTAATATGACACAACAATGTGTTGAACGAAATACGTATGAAAGATGATTGGAGTGATAGAATATGAATGACACAACAATGTGTTGAACAAAATACGTATGAAAGATGATTGGAGTGATAGAATATGAATGACACAACAATGTGTTGAACAAAATACGTATGAAAGATGATTGGAGTGATAGAATATGAATGACACAACAATGTGTTGAACAAAATACGTATGAAAGATGATTGGAGTGATAGAATATGAATGACACAACAATGTGTTGAACAAAATATGTATGAAAGGTGATTGAAGTGATAGAATATGAATGACACAACAATGTGTTGAACAAAATACGTATGAAAGATGATTGGAGTGATAGAATATGAATGACACAACAATGTGTTGAACAAAATACGTATGAAAGATGATTGGAGTGATAGAATATGAATGTAGAATGTTTGAGAAAAAATTATACCTGTTGTTCTGTTAGGAGTTTGAAGTGATGAATTTCCTGGATCAATGAGTTCTCACAGCCGGCGGGACAAGGCAATGTGTAGCCATACTCGGGATGGATCCAGAATTGCCTGTCTTGTAATCTGTTAAATGTTCAATATTCATAATCAAACAACAAAAGAAATTACGTAATACATAATTATTTGTGAATTTTGTATTTATAAAACATTTTGGCTAAGCGGTTTTCCAGTCTTCAACGATTCAGGTAAATCTACTGTATTTTAGAAATTCAGGGTTAATAAATCGCTCATCCTTTCAACAACGTCATGTATCAAAAATCGTCCATTTTCAGTTGTGCATGTTTTCGGAATGCCCAGAAAATGTACTATATCCCAGCAAAAGGGGCATATTTTTAACATATTTACCCGCTACAGGGCAGAAAGTGTTGTTTTTGCATTTTGAAGAAAAGGTATTGTTTAATTATTTTTTTAAATATACTAAATATATTTCAAATGGAGAAAAAACATTCAGGTTCTACCTAAAAAGATCTGTTGCACAGTAAAAAGTTCAATAAGTGGCTTGATATTTATTTTTAATATACTTTATTATATTTTTAAATTTTATAAACAATCTCCTGAAAAATCAAGTTTTTTTTATATATGACATTGTTGAAAGGAGTGAGCGAATTGAAAATGATATATTTAGATACAAGTACTACCTGGCTGAACAGTATAACCGGAAACATTCCAAGCAGGTCACATGGCCGGAGTTGCAAGGGAACACCAAAACAGTTTCACTACAATATCAAATAATTAAAAGAGTAGTCTTACAATAATTGAGGTAATACGAAAGTATAGCAATGGGGAAAATGGTAGACATTTACACAGTGTATAGAGTGATGACTTAAGCCAGCCAATTGCAGGTTATAAGGTCTCTGTTAACCTTTCCCGTATTGATCCAAAAATTACACTTGATCCGAAGAAGGGTACCAAAAGACCTCAGTTCATATTTGTATGGAAATCATAGTACGCAGCTCGTAACTCATCAGCTGAGTCACAGATTCCACGTCCTTTCCAGCGCGCAGTTGAGCTCCGACTAAGCGAGAGCTAGACGATAAGTGAGAGGCCGGAAATCAGATCAAACGAAAGAGGAATAATCTAATTGTGTCGCTCTCTCTAATTTGTGGTAATACCACATTTATTATGTTGAAAAAAATAACATGTCGCTAGCAGACAAAAAGTTCGAGAGACTTGCTTTTTCGTTATATAAACATATTGTTTGCGGGAAATGCTTAAAAGCGTCTTTTACATACTGTTGGTAGAGAGTGGGAGATGCTTATAAGCGTTCTATTTTCTTACTTTTGGTAGAGCGGGAGAGACGCCAAAAAACATTATGTATGTATACTGAGGGTCAGGCGGCATACTGTCTGAGTATAATTAGGTTCGGGGTTGATGAACAAAACTCCCCGACAACAATGTGTTAATATATAAGCAAAAACAGTCTTTTATTGGAATATTTATGGTTTCTAGTGACATATGTCCGCCTCCGTGGTGTAATGGTCAGCGTGTTTAGCTACCGTGCTGGAGGTCCCGGGTTCGATTCCCAAGGGGGGTGAAAATAAATATAAGTGATTTTACACTGTAATATTTATTTAATATTACCCTGGACTGGTTCCTGAACGCAAGAGTGATCACCTTGCCTTCATGTAAGTAATGATCAAGATAACACTGCGTCAATTCGATGCAGTGCCCTATGCACCATTGGGTGCGGATAAGGGTTATAAGTAAGTGACATCTGTTGAATTTTCGATAGATCCAAGTATTCAATTATTAAAAATAGGAATCAAGTTGTGGTAAAGTGGTAGATCAAACCTAGAAACTCTAAACCAGAGTTCGCTATACCAACCACAGGACCACAGCCTGATTCATCATAGTACTGTATTGAGTTCTTATAACGATGAAGATAAACGATCATTACAAACCTGATGTCCTCACAAGCTAGACAAGGGATTTCTTTGTGGTTTGGTTTGATGAGGTAGAGAGGAATGGCTTGGTCCTTCTCCCCTTTAGTGACATGTTCGGAACACTTGAAGTAAAATTCTGCAAAACTGGGCCCCGTTTCATGATGTAGCTAGAATTAAAAATTGCAATTAACACATTGTTGTTAGGACACATATAAAAACGATTTTTCTTGATTGTGCGTAGGAAGCGGGACGCATATAAATACGTTTTTCCTGAATTATCTTGTTGGTTGTTTGCGGCACTATTACTAAGTTGTATTTTACTAACAAAAACACATAAAAAATTAATGTTGTGACAATTGTTTCGCCTAGTTATTGCATTTTCAAACGAATGTCTTTCATTACATTAATTTGAAAATGCCATAACTAGGTGAAACAATTACAAGTACAAAAATATTATATTATATTAATACAAAAAAAGATCCCACAAAGGCATGGACTGTGTGTGGGTATACATTTTATTTCAGATTATAATAAAGGCTACTGGAAATAAAATAATAGATATCAAAAAAATTTATAGATTAAAAGTGCTAATATAAAATATTGGGTTGATGCAAAAGTTTTGACCGTTTTTTACATATTTTTTTTTTAAATTTTTTTTCTTGTGTATTATTTATTTAATAAATTATATAATTTCCATCAGTTCTTATAACCTTCTCCCATCTTTCTATCAACTTATTAATACCAGTAGTATAAAATTCCGTGGATTTTAATGCGAAAAATGAAGTAAGGGATGTTTTTACCTGCTCTATTGAATAATTTTTTTCATCATTTAAATTTTTTGCAGTGATCGGAATAAATAAAAATCAGAAAGAGCAAGATCTGTAGAATACAGTGGATGCTTGATAACATCCCAATTTAACTCATTTAGCTTGTGTTGGGTCATCATAGCCACATGTGGTCGCGCGTTGTCGTGATGAAACACTGCCCCTTTTCTGTTTACCAATTCTGGTCTATCCTTTTGAAGGACCATGTTCAATTTGGATAATTGCTGACAATATCGTTCTGTTGTACTTATCTTATCATGTTCCAAGAGTTCAAAATACACAATGCCCTTATTATTCCACCAAACACAAAGTATAACTTTTTTTATGGATGCAAAAAATACCAAACGATGCAAAAAAGGTTCATGTTTTTGTCTCGCACTCAAAGCAATGCGCGTCGAAACACGATCCAATAAATTGGCAGCCGACAATTGATGAGGTATCCAAACGTCGTACCGCGAAACCATTTCCATACGCTTCAAATGTCTTAATGCGATTGTTTGGTTGACTCTCATCATTGACACAATCTCCCTGATGGTTAGACGTGGATTGGTGTCAATTATGACTTTTAATTCGTCATCATCAGACTTCAATGGCCGCCCGGTACGTGGTTTATCAATGAGTGAAAAATCTCCAGATCGGAATTTTGCAAACCATCTTCGTACCTGTCGAACTTTGATGACATCTGCTCCATACACTTCACAAAGGTTTTTGGTTGCCACACTCGCGGTATTGTCTTTACGGAATTCATAAAGTAAACAATGACGTAAATGCACTTTATCAAACGACATTTTAAAAAAATACAAGGGGTTATTACTGTACTCTGGCCAGGCCAAAACTGAATAGAAAGTAGAGGGAAAGCATCCTTTATACAATGGAATCATAAAAAAAGAAGATACTATTCATAATTTATGAAAAAAAATTTTTTAACCTGGGATCATAAAAAACGGTCATTACTTTTGCATCAACCCAATACAAATATTTGATTTCGACAGAAAACAAAAATTAAAAAGTTAGCAAATATGTACTATATGAGTTATATGTTTAAAAGAAAAAGGAACTTATCTGTTTTTTTAATAAATAATTTAAGGAAAATTTTAAATTTAAACAAACTTAAGCAATTAATGTCTAACATATAGTCTTTGTGGAATTAATTAAACAATTTTGGAGCTATGAAAAATGAGTGTCTTTGCGCGAGTCTGGATTTGCAAAAAGGGATTTCTAGTAAATTATTTATTCTTTGGCTAGATCTATTAATATTTTTAGGAAATAAATGTTGGGGCACAAAAACATGAGTCATGACCTTTGAGGTATCAGCGCCCTTGAGGTATTATTTTATGAAAATGGCGCTATATAATAAAAACCCTTATCCGCACCCCAATGGTGCATATGGCACTGCGTCATATAAAGGCAGTGTTATCTTCATCGTTTACACATGAAGGAAAGGTGATCAGCCCTCCGCTTCAGGTGAATAAGCTGACAGTGAAATGGCGCTATTTAAGTTATCCAAATTTATTATTATTAGCTACACATAACTAGGTGTTGACGTGACTGGGCGTTGTCCATTTGGTGTGATATATGGGCGGGGTGATAAGTTGGGTTACCGCGGAGCAGCTGGGTTGGTGCAAGCACTCTCCGGTGATCTGGGTGGGGCGCAGCACATGTTCCCAGTTCTGCGGGTCCTCGTGGACGGTGAAGGCGCCGCCGCCGCACTGGGCGCACCTCACCCGCAGCTTGCCCTCGCGCATCTGCTTGCACTGCCCGCACCACACGTAGAAGTGCGCTCGCAGCTTGCCTCTCTCTGTTGCCAACACCAACACAAACTATGTGAGCAAATGGAGGAAGCCAACATGAACACAAACTGTGTGAACAAATGGAGTAAGCCAACATGAACACAAACTATTTATTTATTTAATACATTATTAGATTAAAACCAATATTTTTAGCTTTTCCACTTTATTTTTATTTGACCAGCGACCGGGTTTCGTCGTTGCCGGCATCATCAGACTGGTGAGAGGCTTTACAAATTGTTATGTTATATATAAAACAAGGCAGGAGTTGATAACCATGATTTGATATAATTGTATTGAGAAATTAATTTAATTTGAGTGAATTTAAGTATTGTATGATATTATAAATGTTTTTTATAAAGGTTTTTTTGTATTGAGAGCACGATTTTATATAAAGTTATAATAAAAAATAAAAAAATAAAAATGCAAATCTATTATTAATTATTTAATTAATTAATTAATTAAATTAATTTCTCAATAAAATTATATCAAATCATGGTTATCAACTCCTGCCTTGTTTTAAATATAACATAACAATTTGTAAACCCTCCCACCAGTCTGATGATGTCGGCAACGACGAAACCCGGTCGCTGGTCAAATAAAAATAAAGTGGAAAAGCTAAAAATATTGGTTTTAATCTAATAATATATTAAAATGCAATTCTATCACGAAGCGTCAGTGGATGGTATAAATCTATTTATTTATGGTTCACAATATATGAAAAACACATTGCAAGAAATGAAATACAGTGCAAGACAAATAGTTTGAATGTTTTTCATCAATTAGATGAGAACACAACAAACTTACAGAAACAAATAACGGTGCAGATTAAATACATATATAAAGAATAGAAATCAACTCTTTAAAATTAGGAAAATGCATATAATATAGCTGAACTTTGTTATCTGACAAATAGTCAATAAATCGCTCACTCCTTTCAAGAACGTCATAAATCAAAAAACTTGATTTTTCAGGAGAACGTTTTTAAAGATTAAAAATATAATACAATGTATTAAAAATAAATATCAAGCCACTTATTGAACTTTTTACTGTACAACAGATCTTTTTAGGTAAAACCTGAAGGTTTTTTCTCCATTAGAAAAATATTAAGTTTATTTAAAAAAATTATTAAACGATACCATTTCTTCAAAATGCAAAAACAACACTTTCTGCCCTGTAGCGCGTAAATATTAAGTTAAAAATATACCTTTTTGATGGGATATAGTACATTTTCTGGGCATTCCGAAAACATGCACAACAGAAAATTGACAATTTTTGATTTATGACGTTCTTGAAAGGAGTGAGCGAAATGTTATTAGATCGCCGAGATTTTTTTGTTAAAGGAATAACCCGCATAGTTTCTATTTTAGAGGCTTGTCTGTAGGTAAGATGGTGAGGATAGGGAAGGTAAATGTAAAAAATACATCACAAACAGACCAATTGAATAATAAATATATCTTGAAACTTTATAAAATAAAAAAAAAACAACTTCCTTTTAACCACTTATTATTGGTACACTTTTTCCAACCGGTTTCGACAAGAACCTTATCATCATCAGGGTTTATGTACTAATTCTAAAACATTGAGATAGTTAGGTTATAGTTAATTACCCTTCCCTTACGATGCCAAAAACTTCCACGCACTCCGTACACCATATGTAAGTGGTTAAAACAAAGTTATTTTATTTCATAAAGTTTAGAAAATATATCCTGAATTCATTTTGCAATTGGCGGGAGTCAAACCCTCGATGCCACTTTTGCAGTCGAGAGTCTACCCAACTACGCCACAGCGCCTGCGTCAATGCCAGATTTGGCGGTGTTGTTGCTCCGGCTAGGAGCAGGATAGCATTATGTCTCAAATTTAGCGCTAGATGTATGACGTGATTATCATGGCCGATAAAAATAGTTCACAAGCAGCGATACGTGAATTTAAGCATAAATATTAACAGGATGTCCTCAATATTATTAACCTTTTAAACGCGTTAACTTTGTTCCTAAGAGACGCTCGTGCGCGGCTGTATTTCGCCGTTTTTTAAATGATTACTTTTATCATGTATTTAGTTAAGAAACGATTTATTTTCCTAAACAAAAACGTTCAATGGGATTCATTGTGCCTTTTTGGTACTCTATAATACACGTGTGTCACATTATTCTTGAAATATATCGTAATATAAACAAATTAGATCGTAACATAAATAAATCAAAGCACGCATCGTGTGTCACTCTTACCCACTGGCGATGCGTAGCGTCGAGAGTGAGACAGATATAGGGCATGATTATGGAGCCGACTAATTACCGACCGCAAGAAAAATCAGGGATCTGTTGTTTTATTTATCCTTGTGATGTTACAAATTATTAGTCAGATATTTCAACAGATGTCATAAGGCCGAGGATTGACGTATTATTTTATCCAAAGTTCCACACTATGAAAAAATCCCTCCAAGTTGAACTGAGGTTCGAAACTTGGAGCAAAGTGAAAACACAAACGCTTATGTCAGCCGCGTATGGGGCGTGTCCTGTTAAAACACATACGGTTATGCGAGCCGCGTGGATCCGGTTAATATTTAAAGCATTTACTTTGTGTTTAGTCATTTCACAATGTTAATAATATTATTAGTGCACGTTTAACCTCGGCTCGTAATGCATGTTTGTGCATGTAACGCACCTTTACTGCATGTTGATCTTTGGGTCAACCAAAAATCGCATGTGTTAAACATTTTGTGTAGTTTTAAGTGTGTAAATGGTGGTGAAGGGTAGTATTGTTTGCATGCTGTGGTAGTGATTGTCCTGACGAAGAGACGGGTATGTCTCGAAACCGGTAGACTTAAAAAATCTCAGTGAGTGGTTATATACTAATATTATTAACATTTTTGTAAAAAATAAATAAGTATTAACAGGATGTTTTATTTTTTTTTGCATTTGACCAGATTTTTGTCCATTATATCCAAAGTTTGTTCAATAGAGGTCTGTTACATCAAGGTTTTACTGTAATCATTTATTTTCATACTTGCTAAAAAGCCACAGCACTAAAATGATTAATTACCAGATTCTGCTACGCTGGCACGTTCCGTAGTAGTCAGTTGCAAATCGAGAAGAGTTTCCGAGAGAGGTTTGGATCCTTCCGATGGAGATTCCTCTTCTTGAAGAGTAGCGGACGATGCTCCTCCACTTTCACTATCTTCTTCCGTTTTACTTAAAACACGTACCTTCCTGGGCTTAACCCGAACTGCATGTATGATACTTTTCATTCCCAAATCGCATTCCTGCAAAGCAGAAGAATACTAAAATTAGCCCAAATGTGTATAAAAAGAATTGACATTAACATAGATATATTAAAGTCTGAGTATTCACAGGAACTTAAAAGTAATTATAGAGACGCTTATAATGACATGATTATGATTGATTGGTTCAATTGTTTTGTTTTGAGACGGTTTGTTTTGTTGTCGCGTCTTCTTGAAATTAAAATACACTAGTGAAAAGTTTATTTTCTCATTTATTTCTTTTAAATATGCTTCTTGTGCCTATTTATTATACCTGTTTATTGTTTTCACATTTTGCCATGTATTAGTTTTGGTTATTTACAATAGTCCGCCTCCGTAGTGTAATGGTCAGCACGCTCGGCTACCGTTCTGGAGGTCCCGGGTTCGATTCCCAAGGGGGGTAAAAATAAATATAAGTGATTTTTTCACTGTAATATTTATTCAATATTACCATGGACTGGTACCTGAAGCGGAGGGCTGATCACCTTTCCTTCATAAGTAAAACGATCATGATAACACTGCGTTTATAAGACACAGTGCCCTATGCACCATTGGGGTGCGGATAAGGGTTTTATTATTATTATTATTATTTACAATAAAAACTTTTTTGTTACTTTATTATTTGTGTTCCAGTCTTGTTAACCTTAATCCCATGTCCCAAAATGAGAAATAGAAATTACTCATCGGGAATATTATACATATGACTTATGTATGTAATATGTTTTGAAAAATAAATAAAATAAATAAATAAATAATATGGAAGTTATAATAAACAAGGATGAATAATTTATTAGCTAATTTTAAAACGAATTTTGTCGACGATGATAATGCCATATGTGTATATATGATTTATGTATGCAATATGTTGTGAAATAAAAAAATTAATAAGTTAATAAATATAAGCGTCTATTTGCTTACTTTTAGTAGAGCGCGAGAGATGCCAAAAAATATTGTATGGATCGGATTGGATCTTTGTCAGACGGGAGGAATATCTAATTTAACATACTCAACCTATAAAGGATTGTATTAGACTCGTTTTGTGTTTATAACAGCCGATATAATTAATATTTTCATTCATCATTTTTTGGAAAATCTGCCTTCAAAATTAAATTTGTCAATTAAATTCAACATTAAATTTATAAGTTGGCAATAAATGACGTCACAGAAACGATGGAGTTATTTTAATATTGCTAGCATTGCTAAATTATTGGCGGCTCTATTTGTTGATGTCTATGGTCCACGAATACAACAAGAAGAACAAATATGGATCCTAACCAGGCACTGCAAACTGAGGAAACACATGACAAAAATTGGACTACATGACTCCCCAGTATGCAGATTTTGTATGGAGGATAACGAAACACCATCCACATTCTATATAACTGTGACGCACTCGCTCGCAAATGAAGTCACATCCTTGGAGGACCTCTACTGGACTCCGAGAAGGTGAAACTCCTACCACCAAGACAGGTCGTGAGTTACATGACTCATGTAGGTCTCGAGAGTGAGCTGTGATACAGAGGGAGGTGCAATAGACCTAATATGGTCGCAGTGACCTCACAAAAAAATAATAAATGCAATTCCTATCTAAAAAAAAAGATTTATAAAAATTCATTGCCATACCGCTATCACAGTGGAATCGCACAGTTCTTTCCCAGCTAGTATAAGCTTCATCTGGCTAGCTTCGAATCCTAATCGCGGAGCCACGACTTCTTTTACGTTCTTTATGTCCCATTTAGGGTCTAAATTTACAGACACAGTATTACCAGTATTAGTTTTCACATAAATACTTAGTGCATTTTTGGGGCCGGATATTTCCAAAGTAAACATGTTCATCACTTTGTAAAAGATGTTACATAAAAAATTAAAAATACTACTCATTGTGGAAAATTTATCTAAGATGCGTAATAAGTAATATCAAAAGCTGTTTATTTATACTTTGTATTTAACGAATAGCACCAAAATAGCGAGTATTATCTATTATTATCATTTCGCGGTTTGACAGATAACACAACCACAGACAATATTTTCAACTGACAACTGACATTTAACCAATATTGCCAACCTGAAAAAAATAGCCCATCCTAATAAAATAATAAGATTACCTTCTAGAAGTAGGTACTTAAGATTGATTTTTTTTGTTTGTAAATAATATTGGCGTTTGAAATTGAAAGAAAAATCCACATTGTATTTAAATTTTTATTGTTATGTGACTTTAATTTTTTTTAGGCGATGATTATTTTATTGACGTTTTTCCCCTTTTTTGAAGTGAAACTTCATAGGCGCTGATTCAATAATCGATAACTGAAGGAGAATCGAGAGTGAAATTTCAAGGACGCGTCCCGTTTTGACAAGAAAGAGAATTTTATTTTCTGACGCCATTGGAGTGAAGCAAAAGAGAGTGACGTATACACAACAATACAAAGCAATAGAATAAAATAATTTCGCGTATACGTGTGTTGTAGATGTACACGTCACACGTTATATATGAACACCTGAAGTACCACGCATTGTGTAATTACTATTTATTATTGTATTTTAACAAACACAACGAATCAACAACAAAATCCTGAACTATAATAGATACATTTTTTCTCGTTTTCACGAACATACCGAATCACGGACATTTAACTCATATATATATGGTATTACAAACTATTAATATCAGTATTACCAATTGAAGCATAAATCCATAACAGTAAATATTATGAACAAAATATTTTTATGCAAATTTTGGATTGCTGTACTTTTTGTAAGATGCTCTCTCTTTCTGCCTCTCGCATTTATTCTCTTTCAGTCTTTATTCTTAAAAAGTTTATTTTATAAACGGTGCTGCACGCGCAATTTATCTTACATATAAATTGAACAAATGGACAAACATATATCTAATGTCTGAAGTCAATGGGGCATGTAGTTCCTGAGATTAAATGTATCGAACATATGCAAAAAGATATCGTTTCAAATTTCCAAGTTTTATAAGTTGAATAAAGTGTTTCGTTAATTATTTTAAGTTAGAGCCGCAGTTTCATCTTACACTTAACAATTTAATGACTGCTTAGTTCTACCCGAAAGTAGCATTACAAATTCAAATATATCAAAGAGGGTAAAGTAAACCAAAACAGTAATCATTTAAACTTTAAATGAGGAATTAAAATAAATGTTCCAAAAGGGAGAACGTGTTAAAACGTGCATAACGATCGGCGATCACGCATGGAAAACATTTTAAGTTCTTAACTAACCGCATTAAAAAGTAAATTAATTTATAATCATAAATATGATGACTGTGCTCATTATTTTTAGACATCTTAACATAGATGAAGAAAAATATGGAAGTCTGGGCATTTACAGGGCTTACGACCGTCATAGGCTGTTTTAAATGATCACTTTACACATGTGTAACGTTTACCAAATCTACACAAGATTGACAACCACACTACTCAAATTCTTGAAACTTCTAGATATATCGATCAAACTCGAAACACAGTGCGGGAGACTTCACTAGATACATCTATGGTGGGACGAGGGAAGCTTTTATCAACCAGAAACTCTTTCATTTATACTTTCATTTATATGTGAGGTCCTAATCTTGGATTATGTCGTAAACCCTGTAAATGTTCAGACTTCCATATTCTTCTTATAATGTAAAAAAAAAACTTTATATTATCCACTGACACTTCGTGATGGAATTGCATTTTTAATTTATTATTAGATTAAAACCAATATTTTTAGCTTTTCCACTTTTTTATTTGACCAGCGACCGGGTTTCGTCGTTACCGACATACCAGTCTGATGATGTCGGTAACGACGAAACCCGGTCGCTGGTCAAATAAAAAAGTGGAAAAGCTAAAAATATTGGTTTTAATCTAATAATAAAAGTAAAAAAAAACTCCTAATTGGACATGATTCGGGATTTGTGAACAAGTATTTGGACACACTCAAAATGTTGTTAATAACTCTACTCATGTACGCATGTGAAATCTCTTCAGAATTGTAGGATTTTAATCCAGCAAAACATGACAAAATTGAAACATGCATGGTTAGTTTTGTAGAATACTACAAGTCCGTTGATACATCTCTCAATAAAGAAGCTATTAGATTGAAAAATCGACAGGTATTCCGTCTCACAAGAGCAGTAGTTCTCAACCGGTGCTCCGCGAGCTCGTTGCAAGTTCTCCGCGAAATTATGAAAGCCAAAATTTTATGTTGGCTCATTTACTGTGCGATTTGAGTTGCGAATATAATGGCTAGATGGCAGCACCCTTGCAAAGTGACGTTGTGTGCGTTCACCTTAAAACAGCGCGCAATATATCTTTAATTCTATATCATCCTACATAGGACAAATGAAAATATCATGGGAATTATGTGTAGGAATTTATACAGATGGTGCTCCATCAATTGCAGGTTCATTGAAAGGATTTGAGACCCGTGATTTGTGAACCTTGGATTAACAAATATTAGTATTAGCAACTATGTAAAATATTAGACATAATATCGCTGAAATTCGTAAAAGCCGACAAGCTCAGGTGTCACATCAAATCATTTTCACCGCGAAAAGTTTCATCGGAGTATTTATGTTTTTATGTATTTTGTTGTTAATTAATGTAACTTTTAAGTTGTTTGTCATAAAATAATCAGTTTTCTTTTAATTAAAAGTTAACTTTGTATGTATTTTGGGTCTTTGAGTGCTCCCTGACTTTGAAAAGGTTCAAAACCACTGCGCTAGAGCATTGTTCTGCAAAATGTATGCCGCGGCACACTGGTGTGCCGTGGAAAAAGTCTAGTCTTGTGAAAATAACACGATTGCTCCAAACTTTGATTGCCTGTGCTTAGTTAAGTAGGCTCACATTTTGGATTAAACATAATATCGTAGTCATACAGGAGAAAGTGACCAAGTGCATTTTTTTTTACAAAAACATGATCATTGACTATTTGATATCTTACTAGCTTAATATTGCCCTGAAAAAATCACAAAGCGATTTTTAACTTGGAAGTATAATATATTGACTCGTTAAAAATGACTAACTGCATTGATGTTTATTTTCTTGCCAAGCAAAAGTGAATTAAATGGCCCTTCTGAACATTTTACGTTTTGTTAGTTGGTCACTTTCTCCTGTACGACTAAGATATGTTAAATATGTTACCATAAATATGCACCTCTGAAATTTCTTAATTTGGTAGGTGTATCTTGAATAGAAAAAGTTTGCGGAACACTGCAATAGAGGGACACTGGGATCACCTTTAGAGAGAATCAACAATAAATGACCCACGAAGTGATTCGAGACGAAAATGTACGACATCGGTGACGAAGTATCGCATTATTTGTTTTCTATCTCCCAAATCTGAAAAACGACCCAATTTCGAAGTGCAATTGAAAACAGCTGGGAAACGTATTGACATCAGAGGAAATTGCCTTTATTGGGAGGACGAACACATTTCAGTTAGTAGAGGTGGAACAGGAGAGTAACTGATCAAAAGGTAGAATGTTTGAGGGAGAGTAACATCAAACAAGTTACTTCCTATTGAAGCCTTGTATTCGTTAAATCGCAAATTAATTTTCTATAAACCCAGGTAACATTTGACGTAATTTATTTGTTTCTTTAAACACCGTTTTTGTATTGAAAAATAAATAAATGTATAGTTTTGAAAAGAAAAGAGTTTTTGAAAGGTATGGAATTTATATATATATATATATATATATATATATATATATATATATATATATATATATATATATATATATATATATATATATATATATATATATATATATATATATATATATATATATATATATATATATATATATATATGTGTAATAAAATACCCATACATTTTATTAAGTACTTACAAATAGTACCTACATAAAACAGTTCTACCACCAGATGTCGCATGCGTCGCACTGAATAAAATAAAAGACATCAGATATAAAAAATATAATATTGTTAACTGTCAGAATCAGATAGATAGAAAATTATTGTAAAGATTAATTAAGAATAAACTTTTATTGTCGTTTCTTTAATTACAAAGCAACACATTGTTTATTTTATTATTATACACCCACTTTATTTCTTTTTTAATATATATATTGTAAAAAAGTATATATTATATAAATTCTTTTAAAAAAATCGAGCGTAAGGACACGTCTAGTCCTGACCGCGGCTCTGCGTATTCTGATTTAAACGTTTGAGATCTGGGCCTTAATTTTCTTTAAGCTCAGGTAACATTTGAATAAACGTTTTTCTTTTCTTAAAACACCGTTTTTGTATTGAAAAATAGATTTTTCTTCGAAATAAATATATAGTTTTGAAAAGAAAAGAGTTATCGAAAGGTAAGGAGTTAAAATAATATTGTAATAATATTTTTTCAATATATATTCAAAAAAACAACAAAAAAATCTAATTGAATTCCAAAAAGAAAATATTTTCTTTGACTCACCAAATGCTCCTCTATCAATCGATGCAAACAGCACGACATCTTTGGTAAATGATGTCTCGTTGCATTTGGATTCCAGAAGGTCAAGAACACATTCTGGACTATCAGGGCTAAGCAGCTCTTCATCCCCGTTTATAGTTCCAGATGGTTCAACATTCATGATGCTACATTCAACTTCAACTAAGCGATGCAAAGCCATGGTAGTCACGATTTCACCACATAAAAATGAGTAAATAGACGTAGAAATTTAAAGGAAAAGGATTAAAGACAGCAGACTGCGATCGCGATATGTAAAAGAAAAGTAGGGAAAAAGCAGAGCTAGAAAAAAAGTAGAGCTAGAATTGAAAAAAAATACTTCTGGAAGCAACAAAAAGAAAACCAAAAAGCCACGAAAGAATCAATCTTTTGATGAGGACATATCGCTCACTCCTTTCAAGAACGTCATAAATCAAAAAACTTGATTTTTCAGGAGAACGTTTTTAAAGTTTAAAAATATAATACAATGTATTAAAAATAAATATCAAGCCACTTTTTGAACTTTTTACTGTGCAACAGATCTTTTTAGGTAAAACCTGAAGGTTTTTTCTCCATTTGAAAAATATTTACTTTATTTAAAAAAATAATTGAAACATACCTTTTCTTTAAAATGCAAAAACAAACCCTTTCTGCCCTGTGGCGGGTAAATGTTAAGTTAAAAATATGCCGCTTTTGCTGGGATATCGTACATTTTCTGGGCAATCCGAAAACATGCACAACTGAAAATTGACGATTTTTTTATTTATGACGTTCTTGAAAGGAGTGAGCGATATCTGATGATGACCTAAATCCAGTTTTTACTGATATAGAAGATAGTAACAATGATGACGCTGAATGACCAGTTTGTTATAAAAGTTTTTCACAAGATAAAAAGGGAGAGAAATGGATAAGATGCAGAAAATGTTTCTGATGGATGCATGAGAATCGTATTGACAATCCAGGACCCAATTTTATCTGTTCAATTTGTTGGAGAATTAAAATTTCAATTTCAATCAATTCAAACCCTTACCCGCACCCCAATGGTGCATAGGTAAACTGACCATTTATTTTTGTCCTCAAAACGGGACATCTACCAATTTTCACGTAATAGTATGTATATTCAAGAAAATGGTACGTATTTTTTCATAGCTTTATGTATTAATAAAAAGAAAAGGAACGTTGACAAAGAAAATTAAAAGAATAAATAATATATATATATATATATATATATATATATATATATATATATATATATATATATATATATATATATATATATATATATATATATATATATATATATATATATATATTTATGAAAAAATTATGAAAGCTAATTTATATGAAACGGCGATACTACAAACTACCGCCGATTTTTTGCACTTTTTTTTTTTAAATTGTCACTGTGTTGCTCTTTTTTTGAAAACGGGACATTTCGACGTCCCGAAACTTTACTTGGGGACAACGGGATAGGTTATCTAAAAACGGGACGGTCCCGTTCAAAACGGGACGAATGGTCACTTTATGCATAGGGCGCTGCATTATATAAACACATTGTTATTTTGATCGTTAGCACGAAGGAAAGGTGATCAGCCCTCCGCTTCAGATACAAGTCCAGGGTAATATTGAATAAATATTAGTTGTAAAAAATCACTTGTATTTACTTGACCCCCCCCCTGGGAATAGAACCCGGGACCTCCAGAACGGTAGCCGAGCGTGCTGACCATTACACTACGGAGGCGGAATTGAAATTACTTAATGAATACTAATGATCAATATAACTCCGAGCAGATATTACAATTATGATTACTAATAATTAGCCCGCCTCCGTAGTGTAATGGTCAGCACGCTCGGCTACCGTTCTGGAGGTCCCGGGTTCGATTCCCAGGGGGGGTCAAATAAATATAAGTGATTTTTTCACTGTAATATTTATTCAATATTACCCTGGACTGGTATCTGAAGCGGAGGGCTGCTCACCTTTGCTGCGTGTGTAAACGATCAAAATAACACTGTGTTCATATGAAGCAGTGCCCTATGCACCATTGGGGTGCGGATGAGAGTTTTAAAAAAAAAATAATAGTTATTGTTAAAAATACAATTTAAGTTTACATACTAATTATTGTGTTCTAAATATCGTCCCCGGGACGTAATTAGGTGCCCAAAATATTTCTTCAGAATATTTACTTAACTTTACAAAAGTATCTTTAAAGCAATTTTTGTACAAATAGGAACTAAGTTAACGGGTTTTTGATTATTTAAATGAATAAAGGAATGTTCAACCTAAATTTAGACGTTTTATTTACTACTTTGTTCGTAATGTTTATTTTATTATTAATATTTTAAGAAAAGGGGACGTCATTTGGCGGCTTTACTTTATCATTCGTCCCTTTTTTATGAACGAAGATGGAAGTCTGAGTGAGCGTCTCAGGGGCTACGACCTGGCATTTGGCTAGGTGAGCGATTTATACACTTTATACACTTCGCTCACTCCTTTCAAGAACGTCATAAATCAAAAAACTTGATTTTTCAGGAGAACGTTTTTACAGTTTAAAAATGTAACACAATGTATTAAAAATAAATATCAAGCCACTTATTGAACTTTTTACTGTGCAACAGATCGTTTTAGATAAAACCTGAAGGTTTTTTTCTCCATTCGAAAAATATTTAGTTTATTTTAAAATATAATTAAACAATACCTTTTCATAAAAATGCAAAAAAACAACACTCTGCCCTGTAGCGGGTAAATATTAAGTTAAAAATATGCCGCTTTTGCTGGGATATAGTAAATTTTTTGGGTATTCCGAAAACATGCACAACTGAAAATTGACGAATTTTGATTTATGACGTTCTTGAAAGGAGTGAGCGACTTGTGTAACGTTCACTATTTTGCCAATTGAGATAATTTGTGAACAAATATTTGGACACACTCAAAATGTTAAAAATGTCCATTTTTATTTAAATGGTTAGTGCCTTTTATGCCTTAATATGTTTTATGATTAGTATTTCTAATCAAGTACCGTTTACTTAAGAAAATACCCACGTTTTAATAGCTGACAAGAAATCTTGTTACTTCAACAAAAGTTCGTACAGTCGCATGGAACAAGATAGAGAAAAATATTAGAGTTTTGGGGATTAAAACGACCGAGAGAGAGAAGTGGAGATTTATTTACGTACCTACCTACATTTCTGCCAAGAAGTGCACTCCTTGGATAATTTAATGTCTCCAGATAAGGCTAGTCGAGCGAAGGAAAAACCATTGTAACGAATGGATCTAGTTACAGACGAACAAATTAAATCTATGGGTCTCTGCGGTTACACGACTTAGTACTTAGTTAGGTAGGATATAACCTACGGCTAGAGACAATATCTCTCTCTCTTCGTTTTAATTGGCAACGCCGGATTCAGATCCAAGACGCCATTGGTGGATTCGAATATTATTTTTGAATATTAAACTTACGGCTAGATACAATATAGGTCTTTTCGTTATTATTGGCAACGCTGCATTCAATGCAATGGGACCGTTGGGAAATCTGATTATTTTTGAATATTTTTTTGATCAATCGAATAATAGCTTAACACGGTCAGGAATCCAACTCCCCACGCAAAAACATACTTTCACTGCCAAATAAATAATTAAAAAAAACCCTCAGTAATAAGGATAATAATTAATTTAATTTAATTTTTTTTATTCATTTAATATATTTACATTTTTATTTATAACATAATACATTTGAATCATTTATACATATGGAGAACTTTTATATTTCGATTCGCTGTGCCTCTCCATAAAAGAGTCTGTGCTCTTGTGCTTGGAAAGGGACTTACACTCGTGGTTTAATGTTATATAATAAAAGATATAATAGTTTTTTTTATATATTTTTTAAAGATTTAAATGTATGGAGCTTTAATTTTTTTCTTAAGGATTTTTATATCATCTATTTTTTTTATTTCTTTAGGGAGTTTATTGAAATGTTTGATTGCCAAATATTTGAAGTTTTGCTGAAATTGCTTGGTGTTGCATTTTGGAGTAGAAAAATCGTTTGAGAATCTCGATGATAAATTTTTTGTTAAATTTAAATAGTTGTCACCCTTTAGTACTTGAAAAACTGCGGTTTTTTTTATAAATGGATTCTATATTTGGGACTTGAAATTTTTTAAATAATAATTTTGTTGGAAATATGCTTTTTTTAACTTTAATTATGGTTTTGTGTACTATTTTCACTGAGTTCAGTATGTTGTTGTATGAGCCTCCCCATGCAATAATGCCATACTGTAGTAGTGAGTGAACGATAGCATAGTAAACTCTTTTTAGGTTGTCGATGGTTAGTATGTTTCGGATTCTAATGAATATATATATATATATATATATATATATATATATATATATATATATATATATATATATATATATATATATATATATATATATATATATATATATATATATATATATATATATATATATATATATATATATATATATATATATATAATATATATATATATATATGCATTTTCTTATTCGTAATATTAATTTAAAATTGCCTTTTTACCTAATTTAACTACTGAACGATTTTTTACATCGATTGTTACCAAATTAAGCATCAAACTAATGGTAACGCACATTTTAATTTACTAAAGCATTTTCCCGCCAGGGTCAGGGTTGCAGAAGGTAAAAAGTTAAATCCTGTTCGCCATAAATCTTGCAGTGTGTTATCTACCCGTTCCAGGGCGGAGGGGTGGGTGGCTAATTAAGAACTCAGAACGCTTTCCACTCGCGTGATCGGTGATCGTTATACTTATTTTAACACGTTAGCCCATTCCGTAACATTTATTTTTGTGGCCCATTAAAAGTTTGAATTATTGCGTTTTTTATTTCATCCACCTCCGCGGGATGTACCTACTCAAATAATTTATCATTATTTGTTCTATCAAAGACTTCATTATTCACCCTTCGGACGATATATACGTACGAATTTTAAAATATTTTTTTTGTATATCATAGAAGTCTGAGCATCCCAGGGCTTTCAGTTTATTAAGGCCATGATCTCGAACGTTGAAATTCATAACGCGGATGACCACGCCAGAGGTTTTTACACTCCTCACCCTTTAAAAAGTTTTTTCTTTTTAAAACCATGTATTTAGTTCGAAGAAAAACTTATTTTTTCATTACAAAAAGGTGTTTTATGCATGTTTCTTCCAAATTAGTTTATTCAAAGGTTTATTTTATATTCCACTTAATTTCAATGTACTGATAACACAACTTGGCTCAGGCAACGAATAGACATTGTCTTATCTTTAAGAATATTGAAAACATGATGTATTTTTGCATGTGCCATAAAAAATGTGTATTTTCGATGATATATTTTGATAATAAAATATTCATGTATAGAAATTAAAATTATGTAAGGCATAAATGTATTCGAGAAAAACAAAGAGACGCAGTTCATTAACTTTTAAATGTTTAAAATATTGTCACCGTCACGTGCAACTCCTTTAAAATCGTATATAAGGGATGGAGGACCAATATTGGTGTGCTCAGATAAGATTAAAATTCAAACGTAAATACGTCGCTCTCGCTCGTCGTGTTTATTGGTGTCGCTTTGTTCTTCTCGCCCTTATAACTTTTATAATTTTCAATAAATAAATAATTGTCTTCATTTGCGCGTTTCCGTCTTCCTCATCAGAAGTGTTCTAGTACCATCAGTCGTTGCAATGACAAAAATCAAATGTTACATGGGTTTAAAGAAAATTGACTTGCGATATAACGTATATTGGGCTAACGTAAGATATTCGATAGCCCGTACCTTAATTTTCTTCAAACTCTTTTCGTATTAAAAAAAAAGAAGTTTTTCTTACACTTGGATGGCTTGACTCTGGTCAATGTCTGTACCCGACGGATTCTCCAGTTCTTTGGACACTGAGGATAGCCTGGAACGACTGCTTGAGGTTGTTAGCCTGGAGGGGAAGAGAGGGAGACGAAGATCCCACACGATGGACCGATCAAGTTAAGGCAGCAGCAGGCACCTCGGTGGTTGGAGCGCTACGTGCAGCGCAGTCAAGGGATAACTGGAGAAGAGTCATTGCTTCCACAAGGGTCACAACCCTCAGTAATGAAGAATAAGACGGAGTAGAGATTACTAGATAACTCTAAATAAGTGACTGGTGTCTAGAGAGACTAAACTAGAATCCACTTGCAGATTATTCAATTCAATTCAATTGATTTATTTTCAATTAACATATACTTTACAATTTAAAAATAATAAAACCCTTTTCCGCACCCAAATGGTGCATAGGGCACTGTGTCATATAAACGCAGTGTTATCATGATCGTTTTTACACATGAAGGAAAGGTGATCAGCCCTCCGCTTCAGGTACCAGTCCATGGTAATATTGAATAAATATTACAGTGAAAAAATCACTTATATTTATTTTACCCCCCTTGGGAATCGAACCCGGGACCTCCAGAACGGTAGCCGAGCGTGCTGACCATTACACTACGGAGGCGGACACAATACTAAAAAATTTAAACCGTACGCATTAAATACATAAAAAATCTAAAATATGCAAGAACTATTGCTAAAGGTATAGAAGAATCCTGCTTCGGAAAACTCCTCCAGACACACGGAACAGATCAATATCCAATGAGATATTGTTAAACATAGCGGTAGCTCTTTATGTGGGTATGCACCTTACTGCGGCGACGGTGTTCTCACCAATGTGTCACCAACATACCCACATTTCTTACGATTGCCAAAGTGTAATGTACGCGCTACTGCGGGCCTTTTACGTTATCATTTACCAGTTTGCATGAAGTTTACAAACTTGGCTGCAGTAATTAACTATGACGAAGATACTCCCGCTAAATTCACAATACCAAGGGTTCCCAAACATTTTTCTCGAGACATGGATATAATTTTATTTTTATTCGTAATTGGACAGGTCAAGACTCGGGCATAATAAGCTGGTATGTATATAAATAAATATCGGTGGTTTTTACTTTCATATTTATTTAATATTATTCTGGGCTAACTTATAATTTGACCGGTTATTTTTATTGACAACATTTTGAGTATGTCCAAATACTTGTTCACAAATCTGGATTTTCTCCACTCCTAAGTGTAGATAATTTACTTTATTGACATCTCAACATAGGTGAAGAAGAATATAAAATTTTGGCTATTTACAAAGATTATGACCTGTCATAGGCTAGTTGTGCACATGTCAAAGTGATCACTTTACACACGTGCAACATTCACCCTTCTATCCATGATTGACAACCACACTACTCAATTTTTTGGAACTTCTACTTATGTATACTTATATATTATTAATTTCATGATGATATGACTTCACAAGCGCCATCTATTAAAAAAGCTTTTCTTCAACAGAAACCCCATTTCGACAGTTTTTTTTATTGAAAGATATCTAGAGTCTAGAGGAAGACAAAAAAATTCATGGATGCTACAAAGAGAGAATCTGGTTCGAAGACATGGCCTTGACGTTGTCCATGACAGAAGGACCTACAACCTGGGGACGAGGAGAGCTAACCCCAGCAGTCTACAAAGACGATAAGTTGGGATGGAGCAGTCTACATAGACGATTAGTTGGGATGGAGCAGTCTACAAATACGATAAGTTGGGATGGAGCAGTCTACAAAGACGATAAGTTGGGATGGAGCAGTCTACAAAGACAATAAGTTGGGATGGAGCAGTCTACAAAGACGATAAGTTGGGATGGAGCAGTCTACAAAGAGGATAAGTTGGGATGGAGCAGTCTACAAAGACGACAAGTTGGGATGGAGCAGTCTGCAAAGAGGATAAGTTGGGATGGAGCAGTCTACAAAGACGATAAGTTGGGATGGAGCCAGGAAGAAGAAAAAGAGGCGCAACTTCATGTAGAATAAATATAATTATATGTAGGCACAGAGGGTACGGAGACTCCCCTATCTGAATAGATAATCAAACTATGAATACAGATGTTTAGTTACACCCAGACGGTTTAACGAGAGCTGTAAAATTTATGGCCTCTGATACAGCGCGGTGTTATTTATCGCTACACTAGACCACTGGCACTGCTATCTGGGGGACACCCGGGCTAGGTGACACACTGAACATAGTGTTGTTTAAAAAATAAGGCTTTCAATTGACTAATGCAGAACTTCCCTTACTGCATTTGAGGAAATTAAGGGAGTCAATCAAACTGTGAATTAAAGTGTGAGTATAGTAAGACGTGGATTTAACAGGCGTCGTGGCATAGTTGGATAGACGCTCGACTATGAAACTGGCTTGTTATAAGTACAAAATAAATTAAAGAAAGATCTGATTTCACAATGGATCATTTTTAGACGGGAGGAATATCTAATTTTAAATACTCAACCTATAAAGGAATGTATTAGACTCGTTTTGTATTTATAACAGCCGAAATAATCAATATTTTCATTCATCATTTTCTTTGGAAAATTCGCCATCGTAAATACGTTGTTTTCGTAAGGTGGTAATGAATGACGTCACAGAAACGATGGACTTATTTTAATTTTGGTAACATTGCTTAACTATTTGTTGATGTCTATGGTTCACCCTCAGACTGTTGGGATATACAAAATATATGTTATGTACGTGCACACACACATACACATATGCAAGGCTGAGATAAGGATTATCGATATAAAAATAAAGGTGTGTTGAGATGGTTTGGGCGTGTAGGACGAATGAATAAAGAGAAAGAATAATAAAGCAAATTTATGAGGGTCGAATGTATTTGGAAATGGAAGCAAATGAAAACCGAGGAAAACTTGTCATCATGAAGTATTTTAAATTATTTTTTGACATATCATCAAAGATGAAGAAGAATATGGAAGTCTGGGGATTTACGGGGCTGACGACCGTCATCGGCTGGTTTAAGTGATCACTTTACACACGTGTAACATTCATGATATGTAACTTTGATGACATGTCAAAAAATAATATGAAAATAACTCCTGTAATTGGAGATAATCCAGATTTTGTGAACAAGTATTTGGACACACTCAAAATGTTGTAGATATTTTAAATACTTGTAAGTGGTCAGGCTGAGATAAGCATTATCGATATAATTAAGGAAGTTGCGTTGAGATGGTTTGGGCATGAGAATCGAATGAGTGAAGTAAGAATAGTCAAACAAAGTTTATGATGTGAAAGTGGCTGGTAATAGAAGCAGAAAAAGACCGAGGAAAACTAGGCATGACCAAGTATTTCAAAATGGTCAGGTCAGGAATTGGGATAATTAGCGGGTATGTATGATGAGGTGCATGAATATGGAAGAGGCGAAGATTGTTTGCAAAGGCAGATTGGTGTATCGTTCTATTCTCTCTGCCTACCCCTGCGGAGAAGCGGCGTGATGGTTGGTTAGTTGGTTAGAATATCCCCGACCTCCCCTACCAGTAGTACCTTGCTATACAGTAGGAGGGTCGAGGTAAACCATACCAAGGAGGAAGAAATTAAGATTGTAAATGGCATTTTGTAGTGCAACTTCTTATTATTTGCAAGGTGAATGTTCTGGCCTTGTCCCATTCGAAGATTATAGGGTTTATTGAACGATTTTTAAAATGAAAAATTCACCCTAGTAAATGTGTATTGTTCATAAAAAAAATGTCAAATGCAAGCTAAAAGCGCTTTCATAATATTCTAAGTAGGTACTAAGTTTCATAATATTCAAAGCAGGTACTGAGTTTTCAAAAATAGTATAATAATTATGAAAATCACTTATGAACTACCGGTGAGTACTGATTTAAATGAATAATAAAAAATCGCCTTTTAAATGCGTATATCGTAGTCGTTCTGGAGAAAGTGACCAACTGACAAAACGTAAAATGTTCAGGAGGGCCATTCAAATCACTTTTGCTTGGCAAGAAAATAAACATCAATGCAGTTAGTCATTTTTAACAAGTCAATATATTATACATCAATCCTTTGGGATTTTTTTCAGACCAATATTAAGCTAGTAAGATATCAAATAGTCAATTATCACGTTTTTGTAAAAAATGCACTTGGTCACTTTTTCCTGTATGACTACGATATAATTTTTTTTAAAGAGAAATTTTAATTTTAATATTTGTGTTTTTATTATTTTGACAAATATTTCAATTTCATACTATTTCTGTGAGCCTAAGCGGCTCATTATTAGAAATAGGTACCAAATTGTGGTAGAGGGGGTTCGAACCGAGAAACTCTGACTTAAGAGTCCGTGACACTAACCACGGGACCACAACTTGACACTGAAGATGAAGTTTTTAAAAATTGTCTAGTAATTATTGAAATCAAGTTAGAAATAAAGTAATGATTAAAGAAAACACTTGTTTTTTACCACTTGAGTTTTATTATAGACTACATGTTTCAGAAGTTAAACTTCCATCATTCAGGTCTCTATAATAATAATGTTATTATACAGACCTGAATGATGGAAGTTTAACTTCTGAAACATGTAGTCTATAATAAAACTCAAGTGGTAAAAAACAAGTGTTTTCTTTAATCATTGTAACATGTCTTACCACAAAGTTAATGCCGAAACAATCAATAAAATAGAAATAAAATATTAACCAAAATCAAGTATTCCCATGAAATATAATATAAAGCCATCCTATCAGTATTACAATGAATTGTCGCTAAAAAAACTAAGTGTCCCCTCGATTTCTCAGCATAAACAGCGTATATAATAAATGCCCGCTTCAGAATACAGTTTTTCCTCCGTGCGATCGGTTGCCGACTGAAAACTATCATATCAGTAATACAATTTCATCTCTTCTGAACGTTAGAACCACATTTCATACAAATTTTGTGATTGGAGTTTGTGCCTATTGAGGTATTTATATTGAAAACAATTTAAAACATAAATAATTAAAAAAATTAGGAAAATAAAAGTCATGTTGGCTTCATTTATGTGCTGATCACCTTTTCTTCGTGTGTTAACGATCAAGATAACACTGCGTTTATATGATGTCAAAATATAATATCGATAAGTTTATGATTTTTTTTCCTCCGTGGTGTAATGGTCAGCACGCTCGGCTACCGTTCTGGAGGTCCCGGGTTCGATTCCCGAGGGGGGTAAAATAAATATAAGTAATATTTATTCAATATTATTACCCTTGGCTGGTACCTGAAGCGGAGGGCTGATCACCTTTCCTTCATGTGTAAACGATCAAGATAACACTGCGTTTATATGACGCAGTGCCCTATGCATCATTGGGGTGCGGATAAGGGTTTTACTATTATATGATGCAGTGCCGTATGCTCCATTGGGGTGCGGGTAAGGGTTCGAATGAATAATTGAATGAATGCCTTCATTGATATTATTCTTCTTCTTCTAACCCTTATCCGCACCCGATGGTGCATAGGGCAATGCATCGTATAGAACCAGTGTTATCTTGATCGTTAAATACACGAAGGAAAGGTGATCAGCCTTCCGCTTCAGGTAAATAAATATTGTACTGAAAAATCACTAATATTTATTTTGACCCACGTACCTGGGACTCCAGCTTGGTAGCTTAGCGTGCTAAACACTACACTATGGAGCCGGATCATTTATATACAATTATCAATTATCAAGTTACGTCGCTCTTATGAAGTGCCCTTTGCATCATTTGGAGCGGAATTGGTGAAAAGTTGAAGTATTCCGAATATGTTTATTATTTTATTTTTTATTTTTTGCTAGTTTCCTCCAACAGTATAACGGACATTGTCTGATTGTTGATTTAACAAGTTTGATCATATATATGTATTTCTGCGTTTTCGTAGTGACATTTTAAACATGATACAAGACTATAATAAGGATGAAAATGTCAATAATCTGCAAACAGGAAATGGAGATCTTTTACACAGGAAATCATGTCAGATGGAAGAAGATAAACCATTTGAAAACCATAATAACAATAATTTCAACAATCGCAACGAGGTAAGACTTTTCATCAATCAAATCCTTACGTTCTTCTTAATTTTTCTTCAATTAATTAACACGATATAAAGTAAAAGTAAATGTATGTTTTAAACACTCTTTTCTTTTTCTTCTTTTCGCCTTGTGGCCTGTTTTTAAAAGGGATTAGCCTCCTGCGATGTCGATTTCCAGCTGTCAATCCATCTCTTTGGTGGTCTACCTTGCGGTTGGTCGTAGAGTGCGATGTGGGGGAGTCTGGATGGTTCCATTCTCCCCACATACTATCGCATACCATCGTCTTCACTGGCTTCCTCGCCTGAAGACATCTTCGATCTCGCATATTTCAATTATTAATATTTAAATAATATAATAAATGAATATCATTTATTATAACATTTTGAGGGTGTCCATTTGGAGTATTTACTTGTTCACAAAATCTATACTCAATGTTTCAAAATTGGTTCACATATCGCGCACTCCTTTCAAGAACGTCATAAATCAAAAAACTTGATTTTTCAGGAGAACGTTTTTAAAGTTTAAAAATATAATACAATGTATTAAAAATAAATATCCAGCCACTTATTTAACTTTTTACTGTGCAATAGATCTTTTTAGGTAAAACCTGAATATTTTTTCTCCATTTGAAAAATATTTAGTATATTTTAAAAAATAATTAAACAATACCTTTTCTTCAAAATGCAAAAATAACACTTTCTCCCCTGTAGCGGGTAAATATTAAGTTTAAAATATGCCGCTTTTGCTGAGATATAGTACATTTTCTGGGCATTACGAAAACATGCACAACTCAAAATTGACGATTTTTGATTTATGACGTTCTTGAAAGGAGTGAGCGATATATACTCGTAGAACTTCCAAGAATTTGAGTAGTGTAGTTGTCAATAATGGGTAGAATTGGTGAATATTACACGTGTGTAAAGTGATCACTTAAACCAGGCTATGACGGTCGTCAGCCCCGTAAATGCCAGACTTCTATATTCTTCTTCATCTTTGATGAGATGTCAAAAAATAATATTATTTACACTTAATATACATCATATTTATTTTCGACATTTTGAGTGTGCCCAAATACTTGTTCACAAATCTGGATTATCTCCAATTAAAGGAATTATTAAAAAATAATATTAATAATAGCAGTAATATGAAAAATAACTCCTATATTAAAGATAATAAAACCCTTATCCGCACCCCAATGGTGCATAGGGCACTGTGTCATATAAACGCAGTGTTATCTTGATCGTTTACACATGAAGGAAAGGTGATCAGCCCTCCGCTTCAGGTACCAGTCCATGGTAATATTGAATAAGTAACTCCTATAATTGGAGATAATCAAGACTTGTGAACAAGTATTTGGACACACTCAAAATGTTGTGTAAATAATAGTTTGTTTTAAATGTAATAAAAGCTAACTGAAGTACAAAATAATAATAATAGGCTGAATATTGAACGTTATACAAGCGCATAAAGTGATCACCCTGCCAAATGCCAGATCGTGGAATCAAATGCCCTGGGATGCTCAGATTTCCATCTCCTTTCGTGGATGCTTCATCTCCAGTCGAAACACCCATGATTTTTTTTACGCAACTACAATAGATCAACATTTTGAGTGTGTCCAAATACTTGTCCACAAAATCTGGATTATCTCCAATTACAGGAGTTATTTTCATATTATTTTTTGACATCTCATCAAAGATGAAGAAGAATATGGAAGTCTGGGCATTTACGGTTCTGACGACCGTCATAGGCTGGTTTAAGTGATCACTTTACACACGTGTAACATTCACCAATTCTACCCATTATTAACAACCACACTACTCAAATTCTTGGAAGTTCTATATATAAATGAACCGATTTAGAAACCTTGTTCTTGAATCACTAGAACTTCACTAGAGACATCTATTGGTGAGATGTAAAGAAGCTTTTTACTAAGCAGAAACTCTTATATTAGTATGTGAGATCCGAATCCTGGATTATAATAATTATAATAATTATTATTATCCTGGGTAGAATTGGTGAATGTTACACGTGTGTAAAGTGATCACTTAAACCAGCCTATGACGGTCGTCAGCCCCGTAAATGCCTAGACTTCCATATTCTTCTTCATCTTTGATGAGATGTCAGAAAATAATACAATAGATATGTTTATCTCATCATGAAAAAAAAACATAGTAAAAAAGCATAGTTTCGATAAACACATAGTAAAAAAAAAACAGCAGACCGGAATGGAAATAAACAATATGACGTCTTGTATTTATATACAATAAAAAAATACATTAACACATGTATAATTTTTTTTAATTTAGTACTTTTTGCGTGACTTTTACATTAGCAAAATTAACATAATGGTTTTTATTTTCAAAAAGATATATCATGTGATTAAATATATGTTGTATATTTTACATAAGATGCCAATCAAAATTTCAATTATAAAAAAAAGTAAGTTCTAAGTTCAGATTCTGTAATGCGTAATAAATATTCGTAAATGCTATTTTTGTTAGTTGTTGATGTATAAATATGGTATAATTTAAAATTTTAAGACCACTATCCTTTTATCAACAAGTGTGTTTGAAAATATAACATCTTGTTATATAGCGATAAATTAGGAACTTGACACCTTATTACAGACCGATAAATTCGGAAACTTCACATCTTATTAAAGACCGACAAATCGAGAAACTTGACCTCTTATTATAGACCGATAAATTGGGTAACTTTACATCTCATTATAAACCGGTAAATATGGAAACTTCAAATTATATTATAGACCGATAAATTTGGAAACTTCACATCTTATTATAGACCGATAAATTTGGAAACTTCACATCTTATTATAGACCGATAAATTTGGAAACTTCACATCTTATTATAGACCGATAAATTTGAAAACTTCACATCTTATTATAGACCGATAAATTTGGAAACTTCACATCTTATTATAGACCGATAAATTTGGAAACTTAACATCTTATTATAGACCGATAAATTTGAAAACTTCACATCTTATTATAGACCGATAAATTTGGAAACTTCACATCTTATTATAGACCGATAAATTTGGAAACTTCACATCTTATTATAGACCGATAAATTTGGAAACTTCACATTTTATTATAGACCGATAAAATGGGAAACTTGACCTCTTATTATAAACCGTTAAATTTGGAAACTTTAAACTTTATTATAGACCGATAAATTGGTTAACTTAACATTTTATTACATATAAACCAACAAATAGGAATACATAACATCTTATAAACTATTAAATTGAAAAACCTAACATCCTATTACACTATAGACCAAAAAACACTTTACACCTTATTATAGACCAATATATTACACTAATTAGTATTAACTTACACGCCCCGCTGACAGTGATAGGTACTTTGAAAGCATTGGTCATAAAAAAACATCTTTGACCACGAAAAAAATTGCATGATTAATTAAATACCGATATGATTTTTTATTAAATCAAAGTTTTTTTTTAATGGATGGGTCTGAACGGAAACTAAAAGTTTCTATATCGGACCTAGGAATGATGTGGCGGTAGCTTTCAGAGACCGATACATTAGGAAACTTAACAGTTTTTTCATTTCTTTTTATAGGCAAAGGAAGAAAGGTTGAAGATGAGTGACTGGTCGACCATGGACACTACCAAGGAATCCTTTGAGCAATGTTCTATATTCACAACTTTTTTCACCGAATTAGGTTTAGAAATTCATCGAGTCCTCGGATACTTCGTGCAACTTCTGTTTGCTCCCAGCGTTGCCAAAGAGTATGACAGACAGGTATTTTAAATAATTTATAATGATAACATCCAAAGTGATAACAATAACGGCAGATTTAGACTCTGATTGATCTGGTCATGTCCAGCCTTTTTGGTCGTCCTCATTCTGTTCTCCCGTTCACATTTCGCTTACTCCTTTCAAGAACGTCATAAATCAAAAATCGTCAATTTTCAGTTGTTCATGTTTTCGGAATGCCCAGAAAATGTAATATATCCCAGAAAAAAGCGGCATATTTTCATCTTAATATTTACCTGCTACAGGGCAGAAAGTGTTGTTTTTGCATTTTGAAGTAAAGGTATTGTTTAATTCTTTTTTTAAAATAAAAGTACTAAATATTTTTTAAATGGATAAAAAACCTTCAGGTTTTACCTAAAAAGATCTGTTACACAGTAAAAAGTTCGATAAGTGGCTTGATATTTATTTTTTATACATTGTATTATATTTTGAAACTTTAAAAACGTTCTCCTGAAAAATCAAGTTTTTTGATTTATGACGTTCTTGAAAGGAGTGAGCGATTTGCCAAATATACTTTTCTAAGAAATTAACTAATCATTCTGTTGTGGCAACCCACACATATAATGTACATCGAATATGGCAACTCAAGCTCAACGTAGCGAGCTACCTTCACGAGACCAGAAACGAACGGAACGAGTGAGCCCGCCACACTTCGTCGCCACCCGTCCTCAGATCGACACGTACTTCAACTGTTCTCATATTAGAGTCACGCGATTATCCTTAAGTATTTTCTTGATTGTAATTTGATAGAACTAAATAAATTTGTGTTAAAAGTAATCCGCTTTCATCTTGCTTTCCTTCTGATAAATTAAAGTGGTATTCAACTAGAAACCACACTGTCATTATCCATTCGCTCCTCATGTCCATATCACCTTTAAGATTTTTGGGACTCCAATCCTGTTGCATTAGCCACCATTATAAAATATAAAATATATAATAAAATTTTAATAAAAAACGGACAAGTATCACACAGTGTTAATAATTGAGTGTGTCCATATACCTACTTGTTCACAAATCTGAATTATCTCCAATTCATTCAAACCCTTATCCGCATCCCAATGATGCATAGGGCACTGCATCATATTAACAAAGTGTTATCTTGATCGTAAACACATGAAGGAAAGGTGATCAGCCCTCCGACCATTACACTACGGAGGCAGAAAATCTCCAATTAGGAGTTATTTTTCTAACCTTATTTTCTTACTTTTATTTTCTAGCCTGTGACGGTCGCAAGCCTTGTAAATGCCCAGACTTCCATGTTCTTTTTCATCTACATATGTTTTTTTCTTGAATTATCCTGTTTTTAAATTATGTCTGGAATAGTAATGATCCAAAATAAAGAATGGTATTTTACATGTAATGGGTAGATTGTAAACTCCTACTTTATATTTTCTACTTCACTGTAATATAGCGACAACTTGGTATAAACCTAATTTTTTTATAATAACACAGGGCTATCCAGCATTATACGCCGAATACGAGTTTTTTTACTCCCGTTACCTGTACCGCCGGTTCAAAACATGCTTGCGCCCTATGACCTCCTCGGCTGGTCCCGAGATCACCTTGAAGAACTGCCACTCGCCAGATAACGGCTGGACGCTGCAGTAAGTATAATACAATAAGCCAATGAGTCTACTTTCTCATGTTATACAATAAGAGTTCCTATTGTACGTGTGTCCTATATTGAAGGCTGTCCCACCGCATGCCCAGATCTGATACAGAAGCATCTAGGCTTCCTGACAGATCTTCTCTTGCTAAGCATTCAAGTTGCGAAATTTATTGAAAATGTGAAGCAATATAAAATTGTATCCCGATTTTACTGTGAATTTACATCTAAAAGCTTTCAATATACCTGTCACTGCCAATCTAAATAAATACAAGATTGTAAGTCCACCACCAAATTTTCTGGTGTAGGCAGTGAAAGGGATTGGTATTTAGTTCAATTGGTCAGCTAGATCCGATTCCGACTCGACGTTGGCCGGTACACAGACGCCCACAATCCTGACCAGCACAGCAGGCAGACACGGAACAGTGCAAAGACATTTACAGAGAATGGTTAGTCATCGCATTTCCACTCAATCATTATTCATCGAGTGTCCTGTTTAGGTTTCCTGGTGAACAGTCTCGCTGCATCAACCTGGGGTCCTATAACTACCTGGGCTTTGCAGAGACTAAAGGAGAGTGCGCCGACGCGGTGGAGTCTGCTATTCGCACGTACGGAGTGTCGCTGGCCAGCCCTCGCAACGAGCTCGGAACTTGCGAGCTGCACCTCCAGCTGGAGCGGCTCATAGCGCGCTTTCTGGGCGTGGAAGCGTCATGCGTGGTAGGCATGGGATTCGGCACTAATGCCACGATTCTCCCGGCGCTGTTGGAACCCGGATGCTTAGCCATCAGCGACAAATTAAATCATGTCTCTATCGTCTACGGAATACGACTCTCCGGCGCCACGTTATCCGTCTTCCGGCATAACGACGTGCAACATCTAGAAGAGATAATACGAAAGAGAATTATAGAAGGACGCGCGCTTCCTGGAAAGCCGTACCTGCCCTGGAAGAAGATCCTGATTGTGGTAGAGGGCGTTTTCTCCATGGAAGCTAGTCTGGTGCATCTGAAGGAGATCGTGGCCATCAAGCGCAAGTACGGATGTTACCTGTACATGGACGAGGCTCACTCCATCGGCGCTATGGGGAAACGCGGGCGCGGGTTGACCGACTTTGCCGGAGTAGATCCCAAAGACGTGGATATTCTGATGGGGACATTCAGCAAGAGCTTCGGAGCAAGTGGTGGCTATGTAGCCGGCTCTAATGTGAGTTGCAATTTTTATAAACATTTCCTTTTAAAATTGATATATTTTATAATCATTACTACCCCATTCCAGAGAATAATAAATTTCCTAAAGAAGCACGGACACTCGGATACTTATTCCCAAGGGATGTCTCCAGTGGTGGCTCAGCAGATTGTGACCAGCATGAGCATACTAATGGGCCTGAATGGGAATTCGGATGGAGTTCAACGCCTCAACAGGCTGTTTCGCAACACAAGGTACCCAGCTTCATCCCACACTTACTAATAATAATAATTTAGGATAATTCAAATAGCCCCATTTTGGTATTCCACCCTCCTCTGAACATAAGAGTGTGGCCTTCCATCCTTTCTGCATACCACTGCTGTGAAACGGCGTGATGGTAGTAGTAGTAGCCATTTTGGTAAAAAAAAAATTACCCCAAAGGCGCTTATACTAATGATATGAAAATGAGAAAAAAATATTACAGAAAAACGTCGTTATTCGTCGTAAGTCTAAAGGGGGAAAATTGGAGCCGCAGTCTTATTGCGCTTTCTTCTCGGTCTTCTTGGGCTGGAGTATGGCCAAGATGTTGGGCAGGGTGCCTCTCTGAGCAATGATAATGCTGGAGAGCAACTTGTTGAGCGTCCGTCATTGTGGATAGCAGTAACTCATGAATAATCTCTAGCACAGGGGTTCCCAAAGTGTGCGCCTTAGAAATTAAGAAGGGCGCTGTGAGTCTATCCTTTATCATTATCCGAAACCACAATTTTTTTTTGTTGTTCTCTGTTTCAATTCTGAATTCTTATAAAAATAATAAAACTCAATTTCATATTGTGGATGTTTTAATTTTTGTGCCTCTCTACCCAATTACTATTATTGTAGGTGCCTATTTCTTTCGACTATAATGTATAGAATCTTTCATTAAGTGCTTTTTATCTTTTAATTTTAATAAAACAAAGTGTGCGTCAGAGATGTAGCATCAGCAATATGGTCGCTATTAACTGTGAAAGTTTGAAATACTTTATTGAAAGACCCTATATATAGTCTCTATATCTATTCTAAATAGCTTATTAATGTAGGGCGCCGTGACAAAATACTAAGCTTGTAAGTGCGCCGCGGATTGGGAACCCCTTCTCTAGCAGGTCAAAGTCGACAATTTAATTATTGCGAATAATGACTACCAAGGGCAATGTTCTTTGGCGACTAATGTACTCCGCACATAAACAGATTGGCTGCAATATTTTTGGATAACGTAATTCTTCTTCTGCGTGCGTGTCATATAAGGTCCGTTTGACTTCGACTATCACTTGATAGTAATTTTCCTTGTCTAGGGCAGCTCTAAGCAGCACCCTGACAGTTCTGATCCCCGTCCAATCTCGTATATTCCGGAGCCAGGAGATCTGTCTTCTGCCCACACTTCGTCGACTTTCTACTTTGACTTTTATGATTAGGTGTAATAGCTCGTATTTTTTTATCTAAGCACATGCCCCAGATAGGACACCTTCTGGAACTTGATATCAGTCAGCAACTGTCTCCCTGATCTTGCTCTTTGGAGCACATTTCGCAACTCGCAACTTGGAACTCCTTTCAACAACGTAATATATAAAAAAAATTTTTTTTCAGTAGAACGTTTATAAAGTTGAAGAATATAATAAAATGTATTAAAAATAATTACTAAGCCACTTATTGAATTTTTACTGTGCAACAGATCTTTTTAGGTAAAACCTGAATGTTTTGTCTCCATTAGAAAAATATTTAGTACATTTAAAAAATAATTAAACAATTCCTTTTCTTCAAAATGCAAAAACAAGACATTCTGCCCTGTAGCAGGTAAATATTAAGTTAAAAATATGCCGCTTTTGCTGGGATAAAGTACATTTTCTAGGCATTCCGAAAATATGCAAATACTGAAAATTGACGATTTTTGATATATTTGAGTTGAAAGGAGTGAGCGATTTGGGTTGCTGACCATATTGGTCAATGAAATGCGTAGCACTCTACGATGAAGCCATATTTCGAATGCTTCTAAATCGGTTCATAGAGCTGATTTTGAGGGTTTATATCAGCCAGCAACTGTCTTCTCACTCACTGTGCTATAATAACAATCACAATATATCTTTTCTTTAATGTTTTTCGCAGACATTTGTGGCACAATTTATAAACTTTATACAATTAATTATCTTTGTTTTCACCACTTTTTTTATTAATACAATTTTACCTACCGGTTTCGACAAGAACCTTGTCATCATCAAGGTTTATTTTAATTCAAAAACATTAAAAACATTGAAATACTCTCACCAAAAACTTTCACACAGTCCTTAAATCAGAGGATTCTTACGGACTGTGTGGAAGTTTTTGGTGAGAGTATTTCAATGTTTTTGAATTAAAATAAACCTTGATGATGACAAGGTTCTTGTCGAAACCGGTAGGTTAAATTGTATTAATAAAAAAGTGGTGAAAACAAAGATAATTTATTTTATAAAGTTTATAATATATCTACTATGAATAGTTCTACTTTCAGTACGTCAAAATATAGCTACTAGTTGAACGTTTAGTACAGTACCAGTAGAGAAGTGCAGTTTCGTAACATTCCATGCTTGTTTTCAGATACTTCAGGCGGCGCTTGGTGCAAATGGGTCTCATCGTATATGGCCATGAGGAGTCCACAGTAGTGCCCGTGATGATATACCAGTACTCCAAATTAATGTGAGCTCCTGCTAATATACCACTATTAACCCTTACCCGCATCCAATGGTGCATAGGGCACTGCATCTAACTGATGCGATGTCAAGTCGGCTGTCCAAACCAAAACACAGTAAGGGACATTTTTTTGTAGTACGTTTTTTTTGCATTTTTGGACTAAGTAGATTCTACTTAGTCCAACATACTACAAAAAAATGACCCTTACTGCGTTTTAAGTTTGGACAGCTGAAGTTGATCATCAATTATATTAAAGCAAGGGAATCAGTTCTGCGCATCAGTTTTCAAACCCTTATCCGCACCCCAAAGGTGCATAGGGCACTGCATCATATAAACGCAGTGTCATTATAAACATATTTGAAATATTTTTTGCAGAGACCCACCAAAGCCACCTTGTGTGTGTTAGATGGTAAGTCAATTTGGTTCGATGTTCCCAGGTTCGTGATGCGCGAGCTGGCCGCCGCCGGCGTGGCCGTGGTGGGCGTCAGTCTGCCGGGCACGGCGGTCGCGATGAGCCGCATTCGGATCTGCATCTCGGCCGCGCACAGCCGCGAGCAGCTAGACGCAGGGCTGGCGGCCATCCAGGAGGTCGCCCAGAGGGCCCGCATACTATACTCGCGAAAGCCGCGCAGCGTCAAACCTATTCCTTTCGAATAAGATCATTTTATTTTTTAATTTACTATACATTTTTTTTACAATACTTTATAAAATATTATAATATAATTTTTTACAATACTTACTATTTTTTTTATTGTTTCGGCATTCACTTTGTGGTAAGACATGATGAAATAGTAAAACAAAATCGATTGTTTTTTTTACCACTTTAGTTTATTTTATTATGACGGCTAGTTTCGGAAGCTATGCTTCCATCTTCAGGTCTAAACATAAACTGAGTATTTTGTTTGAATTGCAACGTATTCTAATTCCAGATACTTCATGTCGCTCACTCCTTTCAAGAACGTCAAAAATTAAAAATCGTCAATTTTCATTTGTGCATGTTTTCGGAATGCTCAGATAATGTACATACTTTATCCCAGCAAAAGAGGCATATCTTTAACTTAATATTTACCCGCTACAGGGCAGAAAGCGTTGTATTTGCATTTTTAAGAAAAGGTATTGTTTAATTATTTCTTTAAATATACTAAATATTTTTCAAATGGAGAAAAAACCTTCAGGTTTTACCTAAAAAGATCTGTTGCACAGTAAAAAGTTCAATAAGTGGCATGATATATATTTTTAATACATTGTATTATATTTTTAAACTTTAAAAACGTTCTCCTGAAAAATGAAGTTTTTTGATTTATGACGTTCTTGAAAGGAGTGAGCGTTGTCTTCATGTGATTTGTTTATGAAAAAAATAGCTATAGTAGGATATAACGAGTAACGGTTCCTTTATCCTCGTTATATATATATATATATATATATATATATATATATATATATATATATAGGCACTTCAATGGTTGATGCGCTACGTGCAGCGCAGTCAAGGGATAACTGGAGAAGAGTCATTGCTTCTGCAAGGGTCACAACCCTCAGCAATGAGGAATAAGATGGAGAAGAAGATTTTATTATGAAAAATAATGGGCTTGCCTTACTGGTAAGCCCTGGGCACGCCACTGATATATATATATATATATATATATATATATATATATATATATATATATGTCCGCCTCCGTAGTGTAATGGTCAGCATGCTCGGCTACCGTTCTGGAGGTCCCGGGTTCGATTCCCAGGGGGGTTCGATCAATATTTATTCAATATTACACTGGACTGGTACCTGAAGTGGAGGGCTGATCACCTTTCCTTCATGTGTAATCGATCGAGGTAACACTGCGTTTATATGAAGCAGTGCCCTATGCACCATTCGGGTGCGGTAAGGGATTTATTATTATATATATATATATATATATATATATATATATATATATATATATATATATATATATATATATATATATATATATATATATATATATATATATATATATATATATATATATATATATATATATATATATATATATATATATATATATATATATATATATATATATATATATATATATATATAAGCAAAGCAATTAAGGCGATAGATATAAAGTACATTAGGGCGGATAATGTTCTCGCGCATTCGTAACTCTGCCATTTAATGACCTGCGGACGTGTCCCGACTCCTGACGCCGCCGGAGGGCGGAGCGGCGCCCCACGGCTCCGGGGCCGGGGTAGGGAACGTAAATCACGGGCTACAGGTAACCCGGCTGACCAGATAAAAGCTACCCGGTAACCCTCGAAGGCAGCAGTGACAATTTCATATACACATTAAGCCAGTGGTTCACAAAGTGGTATTTATTTTTTTAATGAATTTATTCTATTTAAAAAAAAACCGTTTTGTGTTACTCTAGTTTATTTTATTTATTGTTTCGGCATTAACTTTGTGTATTTATTGTAACTGCAGACAGTTGGTAGAATTCCACATTGAATCGTTGGGTAATATATCCAAAATAAAACAAGGTTTTTGTTGGATTAAATTCTACATTTATTTATGTATATTTTAATACGTGACGCGTTTCGTCTTCTTAGGACATAATCAAACACATATGTGTTTGATAATGTCCTAAGAAGACGAAACGCGTCACGTATTAAAATATACATAAATTAATGTAGAATTCAATCCAGCAAAAACTGTGTTTTATTTTGGATATAAACTTAATAATTAACTTTGTGGTAAGACATGTTACAATAATTAAAGAAAACACTTGTTTTTATACCACTTGAGTTTTATTAAAGACAAAAATAATTAAACTCAAGTGGTTTAAAAACAAGTGTTTTCTTTAATCATTACTCTAGTTTAAGTCATCATTTTTGCATCAAGTCTTGTAAATACTGAATTTTGACATTTTAACACACGGCGGACGTGCGTTTTTTACGTTTGCGGACCGCTGGCGGTGGGATTTGATAACTATGTACAAATAGTTAAGACCTTAACAAAGAGATCGGCATATATTATTCATTCAATATAAAAACATTACATATGTAATTATCCCTTTTCTGACTTTGAAATGAGGCCGGTGCAGAAGGTATACCCTTCCCGTCCGTAAGCATCAATCGACCGAAAGGGTGAAAATACCTTTCCCGTCCATAGTGTTTTAATAGCGGCTTCCTTACAGGAGTGATGGGATGCGCTTATTGTGTCTTTTTAGAAGGCCAAGGGGGTAATATGTGTTACTATAGCTATAGCAAACAAGTATACAAAGGGAGATGGCATTTGTTACAGATGAAAGCTTTTCCCTAAATAATATAAATCACTAGAATTTTATCTCACGAATTACAAAAAATTCTAGTAACTATGGGCAGGACACATTGCAAGACAGGACCTCACAAGATGGACCCCAAGAATTCTACGGTAAAGACCTTGGGAGAACAAAAGAGGTGTCGGAAGACCCCAAAAGAGATGGTCCGACGACATAGTCGCTGTGGGGGGTAGAAACTGGCTGCAAGCAGCAACCGACCGGAGGAAATGAAAAGAAGGGAAGAGGCCTATATCCAGCAGTGAAGGTCAGAGGGCACATGAAAAAGAAAAAGAAAAAGATATTAACTATAGGCATAAAGACTAAATCCACTCACGAGTAGGCATAGGCTATAAAACTCATAAAGTTAAAGCCTAAGTAGGGCCATTATAAGCGGTGTTGCTAAGCCGCAGATATATTACATAGATTTTAGAGTCACTTGGACGTTAGCTAATTCAAAAAATATAATTCAGTAAGCGTCCGGCGCTGAGAGTCGGACGTCACTACACGCCCCATATTTTTTTAGAATATTCTAATATCCAATATTTATAAACGTGTATATTTGATTTTTGTTTGTTTTTTAGAATAGATCGCTCACTCCTTTCAACAACGTCATAAATAAAAAAAAAACTTGATTTTTCAGGAGATCGTTTTTCGGAGATCGAGAAAGTTAAAGAATATAATAGAATGTATTAAAAATAAATATCAAGCCACTTATTGAGCTTTTTACTGTGCAACAGATCTTTTTAGGCAAAACCTGAAGGTTTTTTCTCCATTTGAAAAATAATAAGTGTATTAAAAAAAATTATTAAACAATACCTTTTCTTCAAAATGCAAAAACAACACTTTCTGCCCTGTAGCGGGTAAATTTTATATTAAGTTAAAAATATGTCGCTTTTGCTGGGATATAGTACATTTTCTGGGAATTCCAAAAATTTGTACAGCTGAAAATTAACGATTTTTGATATATGACGTTGTTAAAAGGAGTGAGCGATATGAATATTGAATTTTTTCAACTACATACATACCTTTCAATACCACTTTTTTTCAAAACAGTGTTTTATTTCTAATTAAATTATGTTAAGAAATCTATAATATCCTAAAATAAAGATGAATTTATTAATGCACATTTAATTATCTACATTACGTTTCGAATCAACCCTCTGAATTTTTGAAAATTCACGGTAGGGTGTTTTTTTATAACAAACACAATGTAAGCTTTGCAAAGCAAATCTCCATTCCCTGAACACTTGGTATTCTGCATGCATATTATGTGTTTCCAAATTAAAGTCTCTGTGAAATTGTTTCCACGGCGTTTTTACTGTCGGGAAGTCCAATAATTACCGGAATGGTGTCACAGTACCTACAACTGTTTGCGTCTGCGCCTCGCTTATCTATGCAGATAAGTTCTCATTCAAACAATTTGGAGGTAATGGGATTACAGAATAGGTGAAGAGAAGAATCGTTTAACCCGTTCGCATAACAGTTTTTTTTTTTCAAAATATGTATACAAAGACACTAATTGAATGTATCCCCGTAAGTAAAAAAGTTGCCCCCGCGGAGGGAAGGTGATATGGTTTTTCAAACAATAATTTCAATAAAAATAAATTATAAATTGTAAAACAAACAAACGAAAGTCCCTCTCCAAGCACAAGAACTCTATCTCTTTTTTGGAGAGATCTGCGTCCCTAATTTTAAGATTGTTGGAAATGTTTGGAAAATTAATTAAAATTGTCAAAACATTGTATGGAAGTGAAACATGGAGTTGGCAAAAGAAGGATGAAAGTAGACTGAATGCAGTCGAAATGCAATATCTCAGAAGAATGTGCGACAAAACGATGTATGATAGATGTGCGAATAGTGAAATAAGGAAGGAATGCAAAGCTGAGATAAGCATTATCGATAAAATTAAGAAAGGTGTGTTGAGATGGTTTGGACATGTAGAACGAATGAGTGAGGAAAGAACGGTAAAACAAATTTATGAGGCGAATGTTAGCAGGAAAAGAAGCAGAGGAAGACCGAGAAAAACATGGCACGATCAGGTATGCCAAATACTTGAAAGTGGTCAGGTTAGGAGTCGTAACAATCGACGGGTATGTATGAGGAGATGCATGAACGTGGAAGAGGCGAAGAATGTTTACAAGGACAGAGTGGTGTGGCGCTCTATTCTCTCTGCCTACCCCTGCGGGGAAGCGGCGTGTTGGTTAGTTAGTTAGTTAGTTAGTAAAAACATTGCAACCGTATTAAATAAATAAAATAAAAAATCTCAACAGAGATGAAAAAGAATATGGAATTCTGGGCATTTACGGGTCTTGCGGCTGTCAAAGGCTGGTTTAATCATCACTTTACACACGTGTAACATTTACTCATTCTACCTATGATTGACAACCACACTACTCAAATTCTTTGGAAGTTCTATATATATATATATATATATATATATATATATATATATATATATATATATATATATATATATATATATATATATATATATATATATATATATATATATATATATATATATATATATATATATATATATATATATATATATATATATATATATATATATATATGATCCAAATTCGAAACATGGTACTTGCATCACAAGAATTTTCACTAGAGACATCTATTAGTGAGATGGAGAAGTCTTTTTTAGCAGAAACTCTTTTATTTGTATGTGAGGTCCGAATCCTGAATGATAATCACATCCATCATTGTCAATCATGGGTAGAATTGGTGAATGTTACACGTGTGTAAAGTGATCACTTAAACCATTCCAAATGCCCAAACTTCCATATTCTTCTTCATCCTTAGATCCATCTTCTTCGTGTTAAGATGACAAAAAATAATATGATAAATAACTCCTATAATTGCAGATAATCCAGATTTGTGAGTTTTGCGCCACCCTGTATCTTTGAATATTATTATTTTTGCATCAATTCGGTGGGGTATGAAGTCAGGGGTGGATCGTGATCCGACCGCTGTGGCGCCCACACCCCCCTCGCTGTCAAGTGCAGGGCTGCATCGTCAGGACCGGACTAACGAGACGCTAACAGGGCCACAGGTCCACAGGGCCGGTCGCGTGACGAGTCGAGGCCCGGATCGGGGAACCTGTCATTTTAAAATCCGCCCATTAAAATTCGGCTGGAATTGCTAAATTTCTGGGGAGAATAAAGCTGACAGCCTGCAAAACCGCTATTTCAAAATTATTCCATGAAATTTAAATGTCTAATGTTATAAGTGTAATAATAAAGATCGGACTTCGAATAAACATTTAAAAAATATATATTATCATTTTATATGATAATATATATTTTTTTATAACTTAATTATAATGTCTACCGGTTTCGAAGCTAACCGCTTCTTTAAGTTACAAACAAAGTATTATTCAGTCTTATATATCTATATATATATATATATATATATATATATATATATATATATATATATATATATATATATATATATATATATATATATATATATATATATATTTATATATATATATATATATATATATATATATATATATATATATATATATATATATATATATATATTTATATATATATATATATAATATATATATATATATATATATATATATATATATATATATATATATATATATATATATATATATATATATATATATATATATATATATATATGTATATATATATATATATATATATATATATATATATATATATATATATATATATATATATATTATATATATATGAATATATATATATATATTTATATAATGTATATTGAGTGTTTATCTTTTCCGCCTCCGTAGTGTAAGGTCAGCACGAGGTCTACTATTCTAAAGGTCCCGAGTTCGAGGGGGGTCAAATAAATAAAAGTGATTTTTTCAATCTAATATTTATTCAATATTACCCTGGACTGATACGTAAAACGGAAGGCTGATCACCTTTTTTTGTTATTGTGATTAAAAATTCTTTCAAAATTGTTTAAAACTAGGATTTTGAATGCAATTATAGTACTGTGGTTGTCAATCATGGGTAGAACGGTGAATGTCGCACGTGCGCAAAGAGATCACTCAACCAGTCTATGACAAATACCTACACTTCCATATTTTTCATCACTTATGATGGGATGTCAAAAAACTGTAAAAATATATATTTTTAAATAGAACAACGTATATTGTTTTTAACCACTTTTTATTGGTTCTTTTCTCCAAGCGGTTTCGACAAGGACCTTGTCATTATCAGGGTCAAACATGCGAGAAAAGTACCGATGATAAATTCATAAAGTTGATAAAATTGTCAGAAATGAAGACTTTAAGAAGCATATCTGGCAATAATCAATTAGACAAATTAGTAACGCCAAGATAAGGGAAATATGCGAGATCGAAGATGTCGTTAGGTGCGGAAGGGAACGAAGGAGACAATGGTAGGCGCATGTAAGGAGAAAGGGACCATCCAGACCCTCCCTCATTGCACTGTACGGCCAACCCCAATGTACCGGGCAGACCACCAAAGAGATGTATCGACAGCTGGGAATCGACATCGCAGAAGGCTAGTCCCTCTTAAAACAGGCCACAAGGCTTACACGAAGCAGAAGAAGAAGATAAAATTTGCCACAAAATGTCTACGAAAAGCATTCGTTTCTGAGTCAATAAAATTACTCGGTAGGGAAAATTTGAATTGGTATTAGCTCTTGCAATTTTGCAATTATTATATTACAGTAACGTGCGCAGTAATTTCGCTCGTTTCATTTAATAAATAATTCACGATTTTGAGTCTCGTATGTCCGGAACAGCACGCTAAGTTACTCGTAGAACCGTTTTGCGAGACAAATTTTCAATCATAAATAAATTGGATAATCCTCCCTCAGGGAAAAATGTATTATCCGACGTCACGCGATACTCCCCGACAAGCGGGGGTTGTATGCAGGTTAACGAACGACGCACAATGAAGCACTATTCAGATAATATGCAATTATAAACTATTTATTTATTTATTTATTTTTCAAAACATATTACATATCGCTCACTCCTTTCAAGAACGTCATAAATCAAAAAACTTGATATTTCAGGAGAACGTTTTTAAAGTTTAAAAATATAATACAATGTATTAAAAATAAATGTCAAGCCACTTATTGAACTTTTTACTGTGCAACAGATCTTTTTAGGTAAAACCTAAAGGTTTTTTCTCCATTTGAAAAATATTTAAACAATACCTTTTCTTCAAAATGCAAAAACAACACTTTCTGCCCTGTAGCGGGTAAATATTAATTTCATTAATTGATTCGGCAGTCGCTTTGTGGTAAAATCTATCCTTTTTTAATTGATGTTTTACTTAGTAAATACTACTACTTCTTAAAATCTACTGTGACATGTGTTTCGATGCATTCCGCATCATTTTCAAACACCGTATGAAACACGTGTCGAAATACGAGTCACAGTAGATTTTAAGAAATAGTGGTATTTACTAAGTAAAACATCAATTAAAAATGGTAAATATTAAGTTAAAAATATGCGTTTTTTGCTGGAATATAGTACATTTTTAGGGCATTCCGAAAACATGCACAACTGAAAGTTGGCGGTTTTTGATATATGACGTTGTTGAAAGGCGTGAGCGATATGTTATATTCTTTCAAAAAAATGTGCGCGGAGACGCGCCGCTTACTGAATGTATATTTGCGATTACCCATTTGAAACTGAATCATCGATAAAAGTAAAATTTTAATAATTGTGTGAAGCGGTATATTGCAGGAATGGATATACTGAAAAACCGAGTATCCTTACAATTCCTATAGCCTGAAAAAAAATCTTACCGCATTTCATCAAACACTTTAAAAGTATTACCTCGATTAAATATTCAATCTCCCGTTATTTTGTCGTTAGAATCAGTTTACTTTCCACTCCTTACCGCGGACTAATTGCTTTGTCCGGGGTAGAAAGAAATGGACCGAAATCAGTTTAACCGTTAACTGCTGACTTGCTCATCACAGCACAAATTAGAATCCGAGAAAACGGTACTTTTTACGAATAATAGCCGCGGTAACCGTTCCTTTCGGCTATGGAAAATAATTAAAAAGCAAGGGACAACTTTTATTTTCATTTCTATTCGTAACTCTCCTTCAAAATAAGTAAATTGTTCGTAGAAAACTTGCAACATTTTACGCGATTTTTTTAAACGAATTTTTCAGATTTTTAATCATATCGCTCACTCCTTTCAACAACGTCATATATGAAAAATCGAAAATTTTCAGTTGTGCATATTTTCGGAATTCCCAGAAAATGTACTATATCCCAGCAAAAGAGGCATATTTTTAACATAATATTTATCCGCTACAGGGCAGACAGTGTTGTTTTTTTCTTTTTGAAGAAAAGGTATTGTTTAATTATTTTTTGAAATATACTAAATATTTTTCAAACGGAGAAAAAATCTTCAGGTTTTACCTAAAAAGGTCTGTTGCACAGTAAAAAGTTCAATAAGTGGCTTGATATTTATTTTTCATACATTGTATTGTATTTTTAACTTTAAAAACGTTCTCCTGAAAAAATCAAGTTTTTTGATTTATGACGTTCTTGAAAGGAGTGGCGATGTGTGTAATATATTTAGACCTTTATTTTTATCAAATGAGTGATTATTTTCTATTAGGTGATTGGCTCTAGATTCTGGAGGTGAATTATTCTGCATTTGCAAGTATTGTTTTCAATTCTGATTATTTCACCACATTTAAGGCCATTTTGGCTAATGAATTCTAAACTTTCCAAAATGCCAGGCCTGACTAGCTAACGTAATAACGCACCCGCCATGCACGCCGCCCCGGCTAACGTATGGAGCGGGGCTAGAGGTTTAACAGAAACATTACACTGGCACCGCCGAAATAATCCGACAGAATTATCCACGGCCCATAAATTCACGGATAAATCACGTGGCGCCATGTAATATATTAGAATTAAATCATCGCCCTCACCTTATCAGAGCTTAGCGCCACCAGATCAAATATTTGCATGATTTAATAATCCTATTTAAACCCTCGGCCCTTAAATAACAAAGGATTTTATATTTGTAACTCGCATTTCATTAAACTGCTCAATGAGATTTAAAAAATATTACTTTTTTATATTTCTTTCAACATAGATGAAGAAGAATATGGAAATCTAAGCAATTACGACGCTTATATCGCTCACTCCTTACAACAACGTCGTACATCAAAAATCGTCAATTTTCAGTTGTGCATGTTTTTGTTTTTGGAATGCCCAGAAAATGTACCATATTTTTATCTTAATATTTACCGGCTACAGGGCAGATATATGTATATAATATATATATATATATATATATATATATATATATATATATATATATATATATATATATATATATATACATATAAATATTTATATATATATATATATATATATATATATATATATATATATATATATATATATATATATATATATATGTATATATATATATATATATATATATATATATATATATATATATATATATATATATATATATATATATATATATATATATATATATATATATGTATATATATATATATATGTATATATATATATATATATATATATATATATATATATATATATATATATATATATATATATATATATATATATATATATATATATATATATATACAATATAAGTATATGTATAGACACTACTATAGTCAAACTTGGATATAAGAGAAGAGAATATCTTTTTTACATTACTTTTTCTACATCTCAACATAGACGAAGAAGAATATAGAAGTCTGGGAATTTACGGGGCCTACGACCGTCAAAGGCCCAGTAAGTATTCAATTTAAGTCGCAACCTAATCTTCTCTAAATCTAGGTAACATTTTACGTAATTCATTTTTTCTTAAAACGCCGTTTCGTATTGCAAAAATAAGTTTTTCTTTTAAAAAATTACATGGGTTTGAAAAGAAAAGAGTTATTGAAAGGTTAGTAGTTTAAATATATATAAAAATATTTTTTCTGTATTTATATATTCTAAAAAAACAGTAAAAAAATGTCCAATAGACGTTATTTTTAAAGAATCGGGCCTGGAAAGACGTGTCGACCTCTCGTCTTAAAAGAAGAAGCTAGATAGATCTGTTTTTTTTTTAATAAATAATTTCAGCAAAATCCTTTCAAACGGAGCATTGGATTTCCACTTTTGTCCGGTCGCCTTCGTTTTTTATTCTCCCCAATCTCGGGTTTAGCGTGAAATTTCTCATATCTCTGGCTTCCTTCCCTGAGGGAAATTTACTTATCCCTCTAACGGATATTGAAAAAACACTACAGAAAAAACGCCCCGAAAGTATCAACGTTCTAAAAATGGGAAATTGTGTCCTATGTCCAAACTGTTAAAAGATCTCGACTTTAATTCCGACAGTTTGGATATATCGCTCACTCCTTTCAACAACGTCATATAATATCGCTCACTCCTTTCAAGAACGTCATAAATCAAAAATCGACAATTTTCAGTTGTGCATGTTTTCTAAAATGTACTATATCCCAGCAAAAGTGGCATATTTTTAACTTAATATTTACCAGCTACAGGGCAGGAAGTGTTGTTTTTGCATTTTGAAGAAAAGGTATTGTTTAATTTTTTTTTAAATGTACTTAATATTTTTCAAATGGAGAAAAAACCTTCAGGTTGTACCTAAAAAGATCTGTTGCACAGTAAAAAGTTCAATAAGTGGCTTGATATTTATTTTTAATACATTGTATTATATTTTAAATCTTTAAAAACGTTCTCCTGAAAAATCAAGTTTTTTGATTTATGACATTCTTGAAAGGAGTGAGCGATATATCAAAAATCTTCAACTTTCAGTTGTGCATTCGGAATGCCCAGAATATGTACTATATCCCAGCACAAGCGGCATATTTTTAACTTAATATTTACCCGCTACAGGGCAGAAAGTATTGTTTTTGCATTTTGAAGAAAAGGTATATAAGCATATATATATATTTTTTTAAAATATATTTAATAGTTTTTAAATGGAGAAAAAACCTCCGAGTTTTACCTTAAAAGATGCGTTGCACAGTAAAAAAATCAATTAGTTATTTTTTAAGTTATTTATTTTATGATATTTATTTTTAATCAATTTCATTCATTCATTCAAACCCTTATCCGCACCCCTCTGGTGCATAGGGCACTGCATCATACGAACGCAGTGTTATCTTGATCGTTAACACATGAAGGAAAGGTGATCAGCCCTCCGCTTCAGGTACAGTCCAGGGTAATATAGAATAAATATTAGAGTGGAAAAATCACTTATATTTATTTGACCCCCCCTGAGAATCGAACCCGGGACCTCCAGAACGGTAGCCGAGCGTGCTGACCATTACACAACGGAGGCGGACATCAATAAGTTATTTATTTATTTATCAATAAGTTATTTATTTTGTGAAATTTATTTTTAATACATTGTATTTTATTTTTAAACTTTAAAAACTCTAAAATCATTTTTTTTGATATATGACGTTGTTGAAAGGAGTGAGCGATATGTATGTTTGTTTTACTGAAAAAGGAATCTTCACAACATTAAAAAGCACAAAAATACATTTACGCACTCATACGTATGAGTATATGTATATATATTAAATACATTTATTTGACCACTAACATATTGGGTTGATGCAAAAGTTTTGACCGTTTTTTACATATATTTTTTTTTTAAATTTTTTTCTTGTGTATTATTTATTTAATAAATTATATAATTTCCATCAGTTCTTATATCCTTCTTCCATCTTTCTATCAACTTATTAATACCAGTAGTATAAAATTCCGTGGATTTTAATGCGAAAAATGAAGTAAGGGATGTTTTTACCTGCTCTATTGAATAATTTTTTTCATAGTAAATTTTTTTTTGCAGTGATCGGAATAAATGAAAATCAGAAAGAACAAGATCTGTAGAATATAGTGGATGCTTGATAACATCCCAATTTAACTCATTTAGCTTGTGTTGGGTCATCATAGCCACATGTGGTCACGCGTTGTCGTGATGAAACACTGCCCCTTTTCTGTTTACCAATTCTGGTCTATCCTTTTGAAGGACCATGTTCAATTTGGATAATTGCTGACAATATTGTCCTGTTATACTTGTCTTATCCTGTTCCAAGAGTTCAAAATGCACAATACTCTTATTATTCCACCAAACACAAAGTATAACTTTTTTTTATGGATTTCGGCCTTCGAAGTTGTTAATGGGGCTTGTCCAGGTATAGTCCAATGTTTTTTTCTTGTCACGTTGTTGTACACGACCCATTTCTCATCTCCCGTCACCAAACGATGCAAAAAAGGTTCATGTTTTTGTCTCGCACTCAAAGCAACGCGCATTGAAACACGACCCAATAAATTGGCAGCCGACAATTGATGAGGTATCCAAACGTCGTACCGCGAAACCATTTCCATACGCTTCAAATGTCTTAATGCGATTGTTTGGTTGACTCCCATCATTGACACAATCTCCCTGATGGTTAGACGTGGATTGGTGTCAATTATGACTTTTAATTCATCGTCATCAGACTTCAATGGCCGAACGGTACGTGGTTTATCAATGAGTGAAAAATCTCCAGATCGGAATTTTGCAAACCATCTTCGTACCTGTCGAACTTTGATGACATCTGCTCCATACACTTCACAAATGTTTTTGGTTGCCACACTCGCGGTATTGTCTTTACGGAATTCATAAAGTAAACAATGACGTAAATGCACTTTATCGAACGACATTTTGAAAAAATACAAGGGGTTATTACTGTACTCTGGCCAGGCCAAAACTGAATAGAAAGTAGAGGGAAAGCGTCCTTTATACAATGGAATCATAAAAAAAGAAGATACTATTCATAATTTTTGAAAAAAAAAAAATTTACCTGGGATCATAAAAAACGGTCATTACTTTTGCATCAACCCAATAATATATGTATTAAATGTTGAATCAAACACTGATTTTTTGAGTCTACTAAGTTGTATTTTATTTACAACATTTTGAGTGTGTCCAAATACTTGTTCACAAATCTGGATTATCTCCAATTATAGGAGTATTTTTTATATTATTTTTTTACATCTCATCAAAGATGAAGAAGAATATGGAAGTCTGGGCATTTACGGGGCTGACGACCGTCATAGGCTGGTATAAGTGATTACTTTACACACGTGTAACATTCGCCAACTCTGCCCATTAATGACAATCACACTACTGAAATATTGATCTTTAATCACTAGAACTTCACTAAAGACATCTATAAGTGGATGAAAAGAAGCTTTTTATTGAGAAGAAATTCTTTTATCAGTATGTAAGGTCCGAATCCTGGTTTATGGCTCCTAAGTTCTAATAAAAATACTCCTATAATTGGAGATAATCCAGATTTGTGAACAAGAATTTGGACACACTCAAAATGTTGTGTATCAATATTTGTGTCATATTATATGTTATTTATTACAGTATTTGTTAAAATATTTAGCCCGTCAATATTAAAACACCCCTAAGGGGTTTCAGGAAAGCGTACCAACCCTATCGTAGATGAGCATCAAACGTATACTAGATATTCGTATGAATAATTGAGACAATTCTAATTATTATGATGTAATGGGAAGTTCCCGCACAGCCCCTGGAGGCTATTTTCTAAGGGGATAACTTTAAGTACTCCGCAAGAAAATCGCCCCATGAACAGAAGACCATAAGAGCAAATCGTGAGATTCTGCTTAAATTCCATTTTATATTTGTATATACTTAAGTTAATATTAATAAACCATATCCGCTCCCTAGGTGGAGCATATGGAGTCCACAAACTGTCTCCAGGCTTTTCTGTCGGCTGCCAGCTCCCTTGCATCCTCCCAAGTCAGATCCGCGTCCCGAAGTTCTGACGAGAACTGCCGACGAATTGTCAGCAGTGGTCGTCCTGGGCGGCGCGAACCTGATGCCTTGTAAAAGAGGCAAGCTTGGTTAAGGCTCTCAGGAGGCATGCGGAGTACATGGCCAAGCCAACTGAATCGCCTTTTCTTGACGACAGTTAATATTAAATGAAAATTATTTTCTTTTATAAATATTTTTAAAAAATTTTACAACGACAATGCTACAAATAATAGGGTAGACTGGGTACGGTTGAAACAATTTTGCTTATATTGTCCATAGCATTGCTCTTTACAAGTCAAGCGATGATGAAGATTCATTAAATACAAGACCGTGTTTCTGTCTACTAATGGGAAGTATTATTTCAGTACCCGGTGTGTTATTTTTAGTGGCAGATCAAATTTAAAAAATATATCCGATTTGTTTCAACCGTCCCCATACCAGGGGCAGTTGAAACAGTGATTGGGGTCAGTTGAAACACATAAATAAATCAATATTTAATTTTGTAAGACGTTTTATTCATTATTTATTTTTGTGTTATAAATAATTATGGCACCGCATGACAATATTAATCAGTCTACAGATATGTAATGAACAAAAACAACTAAAAACAATGGCATTTAAAAAAAAACAAATCGAACGAAAATAATCTGTGAATAAACTAAAAGGAAACACTTCTGTCATTTTGATTAGTCATAAATCAAGCGGAAATCTAGCTTTGGGATCATTCCGAGTCGCAATTGTGGCAAATATAGCTAAGACCACCTTTTGTGCAGTCTTCTCGAGCCCACAGTTTACAAGTGGTGCACTGTATCCACTTTTCACCGGATCTGCTCTCTGAATACAGTGACAGACAAACAAGACAATAGCACTCGTCCTCTTTTATGATGATTCCTGTTGCGTATTATGATTATTTTTTCCTTTAACGATCATTCTACTTTTTCCCCCATCCAATCTTTTCTTCACTTACTTAGTTTTCATCCGTTTCAATCTTATTTTATGCTCCTTTCTTATCTCTTCTTTCTCTGTTTTTTTTAGTAGCAAGTATTTTGCAAGCTCTTGCTCCTGCTATTTATTTAAAACTTTGTTGTGGGGTTCATATCCCATTTTCTTCTTCACCAGATGCATCTCGCTTTCGTATATATCTAATGAGCGAACAGTGGTTTAATCCATGCTTTTCCGACGCTTTTCGCAGTGAATCTCCTGCTTTAACCTCCTGATCAGCGTATGTATACCTCGACAAGTCGACCTCTCCTCTCGGAGTCTTTCTTGCGCGTACTCTCGGCATCTAGAAAACAGGAAAACTGAAAAAATATGTTGTTTCAACCGTACCCACAAAAAATGTTTCAACCGTCCCCAACCCCTCCTTTAGGTGGAAAACAGAAAATAGTAATGTTAACAATAATGGCACATTAAAACTAATCACTATATCGTGTTCTACAAGCTTCATTTCAAACACGAAATCATACTCAATAATATCGTTTCAATAGAAACCGTAATAAAAGGAAAATTCTCAGAACAAAAATACTTACTTTTGGTTATCAAAATACAATAGGACCTCCTACAAGCAACTGCACAGTGCGGCGAGCGATGCAACACTGATATTTGTGTTTGAACTTGTTGTCCACTTTGTTCGTCCCTTGGATCCTTCACCCTACCGCATACGGTTTGCAAGATATTTGCTCTGTTTCAACCGTCCTTTGTTTCAACCGTACCCAGTCTACCCTATATATATATTTAACATTGTTTTAAAATGAAAGAAAGAAAGTTGCTTTTAAAATTAAGATATTTATTGCTCACTCCTTTCAACAACGTCATAAATAAAAAAAAACTTAATTTTTCAGGAGATCGTTTTTAAAGTTTAAAAATATAATAAAATGTATTAAAAATAAATATCAAGTCACTAATTGAACATTTTACTGTGCAACAGATCTTTTTAGGTAAAACCTGAATGTTTTTTCTCCATTTGAAAAACATTTAGTCTATTTAAAAAAATAATTAAACAATACCTTTTCTTCAAAATGCAAAAACGACACTTTCTGCCCTGTAGCGGGTAAATATTAAGTTAAAAATATGCCGCTTTTGCTGGGATATAGTACATTTTCTGGGCATTCCAAAAACATGCACAGCTGAAAATTAACGATTTTTTATATTTAACGTTGTTGAAAGGAGTAAGCGATATGTTAAAATTGTATGATATGGTACGGCAAAATATAAAAACAATTCCTCGATCTGTTCTCCCGTTCACATTTGACGAACATCAATTACAAAGTCTTAGTCATTCTCTCGCTATCCCTTTGCTCCACATGTCCATTCCGTCTTTAAGAACTGGAAATTTCAATTTAAAGTTTCACTCGTATTTCCAATTAAGCTAGAAAACGTCCGACTCGCGCTAAAGTGCCTTCGTTATTAAATAAGCCCAGATAGGAAGTTAACGCTAACTTAACGTTTCGCGGTTTAAATGGAGCAAAAGCGCATTTCCTGCAGAATTAGATTGTACGTCGCGTCGGAGCCAAAAGGTTGAAATTGCATATTTGGCAAAACGGATCATTATCAGACGAGAGGAGTATCTAATTTAACATACTCAACCTATAAAGGATTGCATTACTCTCGTTTTGTGTTTATAACAGCCGATTTAACTAATATTTTCTTTCAACATTTTCTTGTGGAAAATTTGCAAACGTTGTTTTCGTAAGTTGGTAATGAATGACGTCACAGAAACGATAAAGTTATTTTAATATTGGTAACATTGCTAAATTATTGGCGGCTCTATTTGTTGATGTCTATGGTCGTCTTACTTATCGTATATTAGAATGTTGGTGTCAGCTGTTATCGTCCTTAAATTTGTTATCGTCCTTATCTTTGTATATTAGAATGTTGTCGTCCTTATCTTTGTATATTAGAATGTTGGTGTCAGCTGTTATCGTCCTTAAATTGAAGTCCTTCTATCAGATATGTACAACGTCATCTAATTCATGCCTTCAAAGAAGGAAAGGAAGAAAGGAAGAAAGAAATCGTAGTGGTACAGGAGAAACTGCCCAACTAACAAAACGTAAAATGTTCAGGAGGGCCATTTAAGTCACTTTTGCTTGGCAAGAAAATAAACATTAATGCAGTAAGTCATTTTTAACAAGTCAATATTTTATACTTCCAAGTTTAAAATCTTTTGGGATTTTTTTAAGGGCAATATTAAACTAGTAAGATATCAAATAGTCAATGATCACGTTTTTGTAAAAAATGCACTTGGTCACATTCTACTGTATGACAACGAAATGGAAGAAGATGTTTTATTTTTTTTATAAATAAGCCGTGGGTGCAGAGCTATTAGCCGTCCAAACCATAGAGTAATATTTTCACATCTTCCTCTTTCTCCTTACTATTGAGCTCCAATGTCCTGAATAATTCTACTTTAATGGGTTTTAATTGTTGCCTGTTACTGGGTATTCAAGTCACGTTCTCCAATGTCAGGCACGAATATTCCTTTCTGCGGATGAAATCACCAAACCGAAACAAATTTGACTAAAGATAACGATTGTCGTTATGTTCGTAATCATCTTATAAAGCGTACTTACGGCATCAATTGTGACACTTTGGCGGAGCAAATTCTCCGAATTACTTTGGTCCTCAGCCAACAGCCAGGACGTTTCCGATTACCAGGGCTTTATCTATGGCCTGCGATACGGGTAACTTAGACTTAGATCACATTAGACCACATTGCATTGGACCAATTTTACATCTGTAATATTGAAGATGAAAAAGTTAAACAAACAAATAGAGGTTAATGAAAATATTTCATTTATGATTTAATATATATATATATATATATATATATATATATATATATATATATAGATATATATATATATATATATATATATATGTACATATATATATATATATATATATATATATATATATATATATATATATATATATATATATATATATATATATATATATATATATATATATATATATATATATATATATATATATATATTAATATATGTGTGTGTGTATATATCATTGTATGACAGAATTAAAAACGACGATATAAGAAAGGAATCTAAGGCTGAATGAGGAATAATTGAAAAGATTAGGTAAAATATATAATTGAAAAGAGTTCTTTGCGGTGGTATGGACATGTGAAGCGAATGGATAACGAGAGAATGACGAAGAAAATATATGTGGCAAATGTGAGACGTAAAACAGAACGTGGACGACTGAAAAAGACTTGGCACGATCAGATCAATCAGAATCTAAAATCTGGCGGTGTCAAAAGTCTGCGTAATCGGAGGGCATGTATGACTAGATGTATGGATGTGAAGGAGGCGAGGAGTGTATGTCAGGACAGAAGAGTGTGGCGTTCCATCCTCTCTGCCTACCCCTGCGGGGAAACGGCGTGATGATAGTAGTAGTAGTAGTAGTATATATATATTAAATAAATCATGTGAAGTGAGCACTTAACCAGCCTGAGACAGGTCATAAGCTCCGTAAATACCCAGATAGATATAATTCTTCTTCTATCATGAGATGTCAAAATAATCATCACTATTCCTTCGCGTAATTAACGTTCAAGATAACACTTCGTCGATGCGATGGAGTGCCTTATGCACCATTGGGGTGAGAATCCTGAAGACTGAATAAGTGGCACCCAATAAGGGTGGGAAGAGGGGGATGTTCTTAATTGATTTATTACTTAAAAAGCGGGATGATAGTCTAAATTAATTGACGCGAATTTGATCGAAGAATCCATTCAATTTGGGTTTTCTCATTAAACACTCAGTAATGCCGTCCACATTTTTCAATCAAACTTTTTCTTTTCACGATGGAAACTTTTCTCATTATTCTCCATTACTTAATACAAAACCAATTAAAATAATGGATTAAAGATCTCATACCGATAAGGTTTACTTTTTTAACTATCGTCAGTAGAGTGGGACACCGCTATTCGTCCACTTTCAGTTGAGCATGTTTTCGGAATGCCCAGAAAATGTACTATATCCCAGCAAAAGCGGCATATTTTTAACTTAATATTTACCCGCTACGGGGCAGAAAGTGTTGTTTTTGCATTTTGAAGAAAAGGTATTGTTTAATTATTTTTTTAAACATACTAAATATTTTTCAAACGGAGAAATAACATTCAGGTTTTTAAAAAGATCTGTTGCACAGTTAAAAGTTCAATAAGTGGCTTGATATTTATTTTGAATACATTGTATTATATTTTTAAACTTTAAAAACGTTTCCTGAAAAATCAAGTATTTTTATTTATGACGTTCTTGAAAGGAGTGAGCGACATATCTCTTTTGGTCGAAAGAACTTTGATTATAATACAATAAAGATGTATAACCTGCTTCCATTATCCATAAAGTCAGTAACTAACAAAGCTATTCTCCAAACAAAGCTCGTCTCTTCGTTCCCTACATATTCCGACCGATAAATCCCCGATATGCGCCTGTAGCACCACATCCCAAACGCCTCTAACCTCCCCCGCCCCCGTTTTGCCTGCCCGAGAGTCCACATTTCGCTTCCATATAATAATAATTAACATATTTAACTTATTTTTTTCAGTATATGTGAATTAATAATAATAATAATAAAACCCTTATCCGCACCCCAATGGTGCATAGGGCACTACGTCATATAAACGCAGTGTTATCTTGATCGTTTACACATGAAGGAAAGGTGATCAGCCCTCCGCTTCAGGTACCAGTCCAGGGTAATATTGAATAAATATGACAGTGAAAAAATCACTAATATTTATTTTACCCCCCTTGGGAATCGAACCCGGGACCTCCAGAACGGTAGCCGAGCGTGCTGACCATTACACTACGGAGGCTGAATTAAAACAATATAAATTTAGCTTTTTTCTTTCTTTTAATAGTGTACATTTGCAATTTAAATAACAATATATGTGAATGCGGTACTCTAGAATGAAATAATCATACAATATTTACATATGAAAAAATAAACAGTCATCGATATTCGTACAACTTGCATACCGACAACCTCTTAGAAGGGCTTGTGTGCGAATAAGGGAATTCCACTCTAATATCTAAGAAACTTCCAAATAATACCGGTTAATCTTCATTACATTATCCAGTAGCTATAAGTAAAGATATTCTCGTATATTTTATCAAAACCGGGCTTTCACCTCAGATTAGTAACGTCGTATTAGTTGCCATCACGGCATCTTGTCCGCCTCCGTAGTGTAATGGTCAGCATGCTCGCCTACCGTTCTGGAGGTCCCGGGTTCGATTCCCAGGGGGGTTTAATAAATATAAATGATTTTTTCACTCTAATATTTATTCAAAATTACCATGGACTGGTAACTGAAGCGTAGGGATGATCACCTTTCCTTCATGTATAAAAGATCAAGATAACACTGCGTTTATATGACACAGTGCCCTATGCACCATTGGGGTGCGGATACGGGTTTTTTTTTATTATTATTATTATGTACAAAATAGGAGTATTTTCGTAATGTGGTTTAAAATTTGCATGATTCAAACATTTTGATATTAATAAAAAATTTATCATCAATAAGAAATTAGCCACTGTGGGGATAGAAAATGACTGCAAGCAGCAATGAACCGAAAAAAAAGGATAAAGGAGTGTAAAAAAAATATTTAAAAAAAGACACGGAATAGACATCTATATCCAGCAGTGAAAGACAGAAGACTAAAGAAGAAGAAGATTTGGAAATTCACAATTGATTATCTTGTATTCAACTCAAATCTGTTTTAACCCTTAGAGTGCGAACCGTCGATAAATCGACTATTAATGCGTATAAAGTGCAGAGCGTCGGAATACCGACTATTGCGCAATTTGATTAGGTATCAACCTATACGGACATGTCGCTCACTCCTTTCAAGAACGGCATAAATAAAAATAACTCGATTTTTCAGGAGAACGTTTTTAAAGTTTAAAAATATAATACAATGTATTAAAAATAAATATCAAGCCACTTACTAAACTTTTTACTGTGCAACAGAGCTTTAAAAGTAAAACCTGAAGGTTTTTTCTCCATTTGAAAAATATTTAGTAAAATAAAAAACATAATTAAACAATACCTTTTCATCAAAATGCAAAAACAACACTTTCTGCCCTGTAGCGGGTAAATATTAAGTTAAAAATATGCCGCTTCTGCTGGGATATAGTAAATTTTCTGGGCATTTCGAAAACATGCCCAACTGAAAATTGACGATTTTTGATAAATGACGTTGTTGGAAGGAGTGAGCGATGTCTTAACGCGCGCATGTATAACGTTTTTAATAAGTTAATAAAATTTATAAAAAACCATTTAAAATTATTTTGCTGTGAATTTAACATTGATTTTTGGATTTTTTTGAGTATAAGTTTTGTATTTCTACCTACAAAATGTCAAATTCGTCAAGTAGTGATGATAAAAAGCAATTAGCAATTTATGCAAAATATGTGAAAATAAGCTCAGCACTATAAGGGTTAATATCTAGTTTGTATGTAAATTATGCACATCGTCTGAAATGTAAGCATATTATTTACACAGACAATCGCTGAATTTTTTAAAAATATTTTGACGATAAAAACAAGGAGAAATTTTATAAAATCTAGCATTGTCACGCGTCACCATGCCGTTATGTCTACCCGTACATATTTATTTGCCGGTACCTGCTTCAAATCCTAGAAACTTTTGTCATACACGAGAAATAAAACATTATTCGTCCCGGGAGAATAAAGCGAGCGTTCAAATGTGAAGTGATGAAACTCGCTCTCCAGGATTGCTGAACTTTTGGAATTGCCTATATTTGTTTCCAGTTCTGATTAGACATGGGCTATCGAATTCTATAACCGATTTATCCAAAACAAGTCGTTATTTAATTCGGTTTTCGGATTCGATCATTTGAAGCTAATCACGCGGATCAGTTCACTAATTTGGTTGTGTATTTCGTATTTCTAGCTCCATTTAAATAATCATAATTTTATTTATTGATTTGAAGTTTAATTTGTAGAACTCTGTTTTAATTTATGGTATGTATTAAATGTTAAAATCAAACACTGATTTTTTGAGTCTACTAAGTTCCATTTTATTGTTGACCATCAGTCCATTTAATCTTCACATTTGTTTTGAAAATGCCATAACTAGGTGAAAGAATTGTCACAAATTACGTGATTTTTAACATTAAAATTATACTTAGTAGACTCAGTGATTGATTTTAACATTTAATATATCGCTCACTCCTTTCAACAACGTCAAATATCAAAAATCGTAAAGTTTCAGTATTTACTCGCTACAGGGCAGAAAGTATTGTTCTTGCATTTTGAAGAAAATGTATTGTTATTTCTTTTAAATAAACTAAATATTTTTCAAATGGAAAATAAAACATTCAGGTTTTACCTAAAAAGAACTGTTGCACAGTAAAAAGTTCAATAAGTGGCTTGATATTTATTTTTAATACATTTCATTATATTTTTAATCTTAAAAAACGATCACCTGAATATTCTAGTTTTTTTATACATGACGCTGTTTAAAAGAGTAAGCGATATAACTCAATTTTATTAAATTCAAGTTTTTTACTGACATTTCTTGGTGGAGCTGCATTTTTTTAAAATATATTGTAATAATAAAACAACTACTGTTGAATTTTTTTCCTCAAGCATATTATTTCAACAGTGACCGGGTTTCATCGTTACCGACATCATCAGATGTTGTATACGAAAAGGTACACAACAATGCAGGGGTAGAAGCGAGTGTTTTTGCCTAGAATTTCCACTCATGAATTACATGAAATTATAGTAACTTTAAACATAAAAAGTAAATCCACTCACGAGTAGGCATAGGCTATAAAACTTTAAAAGTTGAAGCCTGAGTATGGTCATGATAAGCGGTGTTGCATAAGCCGTAGCTAGATTGCAGAGTAACTTAGACAAAAGGTAATTTAAAAAAATGCAGGGGTAGAAAACTACGATTATATATGTTTTCTAAAAATATGAATTTAAACTGAATAAATTATATAAAAAACGGGAGAAAAACGAGAACAGAAATATACGTAAAACTATTTACACATTATGACAGTTTTCTTACACCATTTTGACATTTGGAAACACAGAAGAATCTCACTTGGTTTATTTGTCAGGTTTTTGTTGCCAATACAAATAGTATAAAAATGTGTCCTGTTTGATAGATTTGAATATGCGTAGGTACCTATACCTGTACCTATACCTAGGTAGGTAAAATTTATTTATGCCTTCATCAAACATAACGCATTTTTTAAATTAGAATATGGAACAAAATTAAGTTTAAAGCAAACGAAGTGAGATTCTACTGTTTTTTTTCTTCAATGTGTTCGGGTTTTATTCTACATACTTTTACCGTCATCAAAACGTGTTTTAAAATAAATCCAATACGATAAAATTAACCCCGCTTCATAAATTAACAGATAAATCATTGAAATTAAATTATCACCTTTGCTTTATCTCCTCGTTAACAAATCAAACTCGCATGATTGGTTTATCCTATTAAAACCTGTGACAAAGGGTTTATTTATTGTAACTGTGGTATTATCCGCTACATACTAATTTATTCATTCGGGCTGAGGAATGATGTTGTACCGATAATGAGGAAAATTCTAGCAAAGATACGTCGAAATAGATAACCCGAGAGAGATCAATAGATTTTTTATATGTCATCAGTGATTAAGGGTGGAATCGCAAATATATAATTCATTGCGAGACCGGCTCCGCGATTTGAAAAAAATATATCTTTTAAATTAATAAATTTTTTATATATATATATATATACATATATATATTCAATTTCAATTCAAACCCTTATCCGCACCCCAATGGTGCATAGGGCACTGCATTATATAAACACAGTGTTATCTTGATCGTTAACACACGAAGGAAAGGTGATCAGCCCTCCGCTTCAGGTACCAGTCCAGGGTAATGTTGAATAAATAAGCGTTAAAAAATCACTTATATTTATTTGACCCCCCCTGGGAATCGAACCCGGGACCTCCAGGACGGTAGCCGAGCGTGCTGACCATTACACTAGGGAGGCAGACATATATATATATATATATATATATATATATATATATATATATATATATATATATATGTATATATATATATATATATATATATATATATATATATATATATATATATATATATATATATATATATATATATTTATATATATATATAAATATATATATATATATATATATATATATATATATATATATATATATATATATATATATATATATACATATATATATATATATATATAAATATATATTTATACATAAATATGTATATATATATATATATATATATATATATATATATATATATATATATATATATATATATATATACATATATATATATATATATATATGTATATATATAAATATATATAATAATATAATATATAAATATATATATATAATATATATATATATATATATATATATATATATATATATATATATATATATATATATATATATATATATATATATATATATATATATATATATATATATATATATATATATATATATATATATATATATAAATTTATATATATATATTTGTATATATATATATATATATATATACATATATATATACAGTGGGTGGCCATATTATTAGGGACACTTCGAATTTCCTGTAATTTTCATTATTACAAGTACAAGTGTCCCTAATAATTTGGCCACCTACTGTATATATATATATATATATATATATATATATATATATATATATATATATATATATATATATATATATATATATATATATATATAAATATATATTTATATATAAATATGTATATATATATATATATATATATATATATATATATATATATATATATATATATATATATATATATATATATACATATATATATATATATATATGTATATATATAAATATATATATAATAATATAATATATAAATATATATATATAATATATATATATATATATATATATATATATATATATATATATATATATATATATATATATATATATATATATAAATTTATAAATATATATTTGTATATATATATATATATATATACATATATATATACAGTGGGTGGCCATATTATTAGGGACACTTCGAATTTCCTGTAATTTTCATTATTACAAGTACAAGTGTCCCTAATAATTTGGCCACCTACTGTATATATATATATATATATATATATATATATATATATATATATATATATATATATATATATATATATATATATATATATATATATATATATATATATATATAATTTTGTTTATGTTTTATACTGTTTATTTATAAAAACAGTTTCAAAAAATAGTTTTATGATTAATTTTAAACCTTTTTTTATAAAACGGACTTTGTGCTTCGACGGACGCCCCCTCCCCCCGATAAGTCAGTTATATTGAGGTTTTACTGTACTCAGATTTAGGTGCTTAAAATGTTTGCCTCGTCCAACGTTTGCGGGCAAACTGATATACGAAAGGGACGAAAATAATCGAAATAAAATCTAAATATGTAATTCTTCGTTGGATACGCGGAATACTAATAAAGCCTAATTACTTCACATAACATGGTTTATATCGCTCTTCAGGCAAAAGACGGTAAGTGCAAATTGACAAAATGACAGTTTTGAAGTGAGTATACAGTTATTGTCCGCCTCCGTGGTGTAATGGTCAGCGTGTTTAGCTACCGTGCTGGAGGTCCCGGGGGTGGAAATAAATATTAGTGACTATATTTACACTGTAATATTTATTTAATATTACCCTGGGTCGGTTCCTGAAGCGCAAGAGTGATCACCTCCATGTAAGTAATGATCAAGATAACACTGCGTCAATTCGATGCAGTTCCCCATGCACCATTGGGTACAGATAAGGGTTATAAGTAATACAGTTATTGGGAACAAAATATTAATTTCTTGAATGTTTTTCGCAAATACTCAGTGGCACATTTTATAAACTTTATAAAATAAATCAACTCTGTTTTTAACCACTTTTTTATTGGTACATTTTTTCTGCAACCGGTTTCGACAAGAATCTTGTCATCATCGGAGTACATGTTTAACCCTGATGATGACAAGGTGCTTGTCGAAACCGGATGGAGTAAAAATGTACCAAAAAATAATGGTTTAAAACAAAGTTGTTTTATTTCAACCAAAATGTAATGATTTATAAAAAATATAAATCATTACATTTTGGTTGTGTCCGAATCTTGTTTTTTTCCACTTAGGAGTTTTTATTTTTTATTATTTTTTTTTTTCAAAACATATTACATATGTAGTCGATCTAACTACACCGTCGAATTGGCAGCGCTGACAGGACGCGTAACGACGAATGAGAACGGAGATTGCCGAGCGGAACCAACGCTGGAAGGGCCAGAACAAAAACGCGTTGAGAGCCACCGAGAGCGTTGATATCATCGGACGTTTTTATTTAGATTTTCATTGTGCTTCTTTAATTCATATATATATATATATATATATATATATATATATATATATATATATATATATATATATATATATATATATATATATATATATATATATATATATATATATATATATATATATATATATATATATATATATATATATATATATATATATATATATATATATATATATATATATATATATATATATATATATATATATATATATATATATATATATTTATAGTATTAAGTATTTTGTAATTATTCTGATTTCAGTGTACGCACTTATATAAATAAAACGACAAACTGTGAGTAAAAACATTCTTTAAATTTCATTCTGGCATTCCCTCATTATACTTAAAAAAACGTGATCCCTTAACGTGATCACGAAACACGACAACATATGCCCAAAAACTCAAAAATAGCAACACACTATACATACATAAGTCATATCGCTCACTCCTTTCAAGAACGTCATAAATCAAAAATCGTCAATTTTCAGTTGTGCATGTTTTCAGAATGCCCAGAAAATGTACTATATCCCAGCAAAAGAGGCATATTTTTAACTTAATATTTACCCGCTACAGGGCAGAAAATGTTGTTTTTGCATTTTGAAGAAAATGTATTTTTTAATTATTTTTATAAATAAATTAAATATTTTTCAAATGTAGAAAAAACCTTCAGGTTTTACCTAAAAAGATCTGTTGCACAGTAAAAAGTTTAATAAGTGGCTTGATATTTATTTTTAATACATTGTGTTATATTTTTAAACTTTAAAATCGTTCTCCTGAGAAATCAAGTATTTTGATTTTTGACGTTCTTGAAAGGAGTGAGCGATATATACATTTAATATTCCCGATGAGTAATTTCCATTTCTAATTTTGGGATATGGGATTAAGGTTAACAAGACTGGAACGCAAATAATTAAGTAACAAAAAAGATTTTTTTAAATAACCTTAACTAATACTAATACATGGCAAAATATAAAAACAATAAACAGGTATAATAAAAAGGCATAAGAAGCATATTTAAAAGAAATAAATTAGAAAAATATAAGGTAAGAAGCATATTTAAAATAAACAAATGAGAAAATGTAAAAACCATAAGGTAAAAACAAAATAAGAAAATATGACCGCTCACTCCTTTCAAGAACGTCATAAATCAAAAATCGTCCATTTTGAGTTTTGCATGTTTTCGGAATGTCCAGAGAATGTACTATATCCCAGCAAAAGAGGCATATTTTTAACTTAATATTTACCCGCTACAGGGCTGCAAAATGTGGTTTTTGCATTTTGAAGAAAAGGTATTGTTTGATTCTTTTTTTATAAATACTAAATATTTTTCAAATGGAGAAAAAACATCCAGGTTTTACCTAAAAAGATCTGTTACACAGTAAAAAGTTCAATAAGTGGCTTGATATTTATTTTCAATACATTGTGTTATATTTTTAAGCTTTAAAAACGTTCTCCTGAAAAATCAAGTTTTTTGATTTATGACTTTCTTGAAAGGAGTGAGCGATATATATCTTTCCATAAAGTACCTTCTCATATCATTTATTTTAGATCCCCGAATGGGTTTTATTTTAAATATGTCAGGCAGCTGGTTAATTTGGGTAATGGCAACATATTTTAAGGACCTTACTCCAAATTTCGTAGTGTTTATCGGCTCCACATGTATTTTGTTATGTCCTCGTGTATTATGATTATGAATTTCTTTGTTAAAAATCGGTATGGTGTTGCTGTGAGTCGTTTTAAACATTATTTGAAGCATTGTATTTGTAATTTCATAAGTTGGTAGAATGTCAAAAGGTATTATGTCAGTGCTCAAATAAATGTATTTTACATGAGTGGAAGACGAAATATATTTGTAGTAGCTCTATTTTGTATAACTTGTATTTGGGAAATTCTCTTCTAAGTTGTGAAACCCCAGATACAGCAAAGGTATGACAGGTGGGAAGAAGTTATTTTTATATTTTGACACCTCAACATAGATGAAGAAGAATATGGAAGTCTAGGTTTTTACAGAGCTTATGAATAGTGGCGTGCAAATATAATTAATTAGGTAGGTAGTAAGGTAAGCTAGGTACTACATAATAAGGTAGGATAGGTACTGTTGCGTTTTTATATGTCAGTTAGGAAAGGATACGATGTACGTTAGGATATCACTGCTTTTCTGCCTATTTGGAATGCACACCCCTGCTTATGACCTGCCTGTGAGGAAAATCCAGATTTGAACACACTCAAAATGTTGTAAATAAAACGATGCCGTTTGCACTTGGGTACTTTTGCCCGGAGGGAGACGATGTACTCGCAGGTATAGGATAGGTAGAAAGTGCTCTAATGATACAGTACAATATTAATACTTCCCGCCAAGTTGATATCGCGGGCCGCTAATGATCGTGGAAAAGGGCGGGAAATGGACTTTTCCCCAATTTATCGCCCCAAACACGAACCTGTACGACCGAAACGATTATCCTGAGCAGGATGTAGGCAGTGCTTGTTTACCATAATGAATAAATTAAAGGCCAAGATATAGGGGGCTGTTCTTGAACATGCGAATTCTACACAGGGCCATCGAAAAATAATGCCAAGACAGTGGAACCTCTCATAACGAGTAATTCACATAACGATAAAAAAAAATTGCTCCCTTAACGAGCGACATTTCGAATAACAACCATTTTTAGAACACAACCATGATACACGATTTACACACAACGAAGGTTTGATAGTCCCAAGAATTAACAATAAATATGGGAGTCAAACACTGCAATATATCGTTCCGAACATTTTTAATTTGTTGCCGACGGAGGTAAGAGGTCAAAATAAAATATGGAACAAAGGCAAAATAAAAGAATGGGTAAATGATCAAGAGTTAATTTTATGAAAATTGTAAAATGTTTATATTCTTAATTTTTCTTTCTTTTTTGTGTGGTTAAAATTATTATAAACCATGAAAAATATATTCAAAAAGAACTCCACCGACAAGACACACACAAGGTGGCTTGGTGGGTCTCTGCAAAAAAAAATGTTCTAAATATGTAAAAATTGTGATTTAAACGAATAAAAATAAAAAATAAATAAAAATAAACGAGTTACAGAGAAGGGTAGGCCCCTTTTTCACGACATTCACTTGTGAGCCGGGACCATTCAAAACAAAAATATTTCTCTGAACGAGTGTCGGGTTATGGTCCTTTGGTTAGTGTCGCGGACTCTTGTGTTATGTGAGAGTGATTCTTAAATGCATATCGCATATGCATATCCTTTCAAGTCAATTTTCAGTTGTGCATGTTTTTGGAATACCCAGCAAAAGCGGCATATTTTTTACTTAATATTTACCCGCTACAGGGCAGAAAGTGTTGTTTTAGCATTTTGAAGAAAAGGTATTGTTTAATTATTTTTTAAATATACTAAATGTTTTCCGAATGGAGAAAAAACATTCAGATTTTATCTAAAAGATCTGTTGCACAGGAAAAGGTTCAATAAGTGGCTTGATATTTATTTTTAATACATTTCATTATATGTTTAAACTTTAAAAACGATCTCCTGAAAAATCAAGTTTTTTGATATATGTATGACGTTGTTGAAAGGAGTGAGCGATATGTTAAAAAAGTATGATATGGTTTGGCACAATAATTAGCCTTCCTTTAAAGCCCAGTATTCGTTAAGTCGCAAATTAATTTTTCTCTTAATACAGGTAACATTTTAGGTAATTGATTTTTTTCTCAAAACACATTTTTGCATTGGAAAAAGAGGTTTTTCTTCAAAATAATTATATGGTTTTAAATGTGTGTGGGTGTGTGTGTGTATGTAATATGCTGTACTAAGTCTTAAGGATTCAAAGCGTGTAAGTGCCAGCGCGAGTTGAACAGCTAAAAATATAACTAGACGCGAGTGTCGAGTCTGTTCCGTTCACTTTAAGTATGATTTATATAGTCCCTAGGGAGCAGCACCTAATGTGACGGGAACACGCCTGGAACGCAGAACGCAGACAGCATGTAAGATGGAGAAACCTCCTCGCAACGTTCTCTGGCGACCGTGATACATTGCCTGCTGTGTGCTCACGAGAAACTTGTAATAACTTCAGTATTTACCCAAATTTAAATATGTTTTGGGCACGGGAATTACAACCGCAACATAAAGATTCATTTTATGGCGGCTTTATACGAGTGTCTAATGAAGAATTCTCCTTCTTACTTTTTGACATCTCAAAAAGATTTTTTTTTTAAATATTTCCGGTTATAATTCGGTTATAGCAGCTTGTATTCTTATCAATGTGTATTTCAAAAGTCGATGTTGTGTCGCTAAATATTGTGATTGTTTGTAAACACGAAAATAGCATAGAAAAAATTGTGACGATAGTGAGATACTTCCATATATCGCTCACTCCTTTCAAGAACGTCATAAATCAAAAAACATGATTTTTCAGGAGAACGTTTTTAAAGTTTAAAAATATAATACAATGTATTCAAAATAAATATCAAGCCACTTATTGAACTTTTTACTGTGCAACAGATCTTTTTAGGAAAAACCTGAAGGTTTTTTCTCCATTTGAAAAATATTTAGTACATTTAAAAAAATTATAAAACAATACCTTTTCTTCTAAATGGAAAAACGACACTTTCTGCCCTGTAGCGGGTAAATATTAAGTTAAAAATATGCCGCTTTTGCTGGGATATAGTACATTTTCTGGGTATTCCGAAAACATGCACAACTGAAAATTGACAATTTTTGATTTATGACGTTCTTGAAAGGAGTGAGCGATATGAGATATGATACGAGCTACGCACAACGGAATGTTCTTTTGGTAGTTTTATGTACACTTATAGAAAAAAGTGTGATATGCTCCGCGGGCCGCAAGACGAAAATTTCCTAAAATAAATCAAATATGTGTAAATTATTTTTTGACATCTCATCAAAGATAAAGAAGAAAATGGAAGTCTGGGCATTTACGGGGCTAACGACCGTCAAAGGCTGGTTTAAGTGAACACTTTACACACGTGTAACATTCACGAATTAGACCCATTATTGAAAACCGCTTAGAGTGTCAGAAATGAAGACTCTGAGAAGCATAACAGGCAAGAGTCTTCGAGATAGATTGAGAAATGCCAAGATCAGGGAAATATGCGAGATCGAAGATGTCGTTAGGTGGGGAAGGCAACGAAGAAGACAATGGTCTGCGCATGTGAGGAGAATGGAACCATCCAGACTCCTCCACATCGCATTGTACGGCCAACCCCATGGTAGACGACTCCCGGGCAGACCACCAAAGAGATGGGCCGATAGCTGGGAATCGACGTCGCAGGAGGCTAATCCCTCTTAAAAACAGGCCGTAAGGCCTATAATAAGAAGAAGAAGAAGAAAACCACACTACTCAAATTCTTGGAATGACGGTCGTCAGCCCTGTAAATGCCCAGACTTCCATAAAATAAAATATAGTTTAGTTATCTAAGGTTAAAATTATTTGATTTGATATTGGGTGTCTCAACTGCTTGGTAACTTAACTCAATAAAGACCGATGGACACGATTAAATGTCATAATGTTCGAACCGGATGTAGACCGGAAGCCAAGAACTTCGGTATCTTCGGAAAATTCTGGAAATTCGGTATTCGATAAAGCTTTCATTTGGTTTTATACGCTTTTAATCCATTTTCCTCGTCTTCGTTACATATTTAAGTGCTTATCTTTCAATATTTTTTTTCTTTTCAAAACCATATCGTAGTCATACAGGAGAAAGTGACCAAGTGCACTTTATACAAAAACGTGATCATTGACTATTTGATATCTTACTAGGTTAATTTTGCCCTGAAAAAAATTCCTTAGGATTTTAAACTTGGAAGTATAAGATATTGACATGTTAAAAATAACTAACTGCATTAATATTTATTTTCTTGCCGAGCAAAAGTGACTTAAATGACCCTCCTGAACATTTTACGTTTTGTTAGTTGGTCACTTTCTCCTGTACGACTACGATATATTTGTTTCTTATTTCCATATAATTATATAAGATAAAAAAATATTTAATTATCAATAACAAAGTAAAACTTTAAATAATCATTCATTAATTTCAATTATTCTGCGCCGTAACCGCCCTACACATACGAGCGTACGTGATACGCGTCTTTTTTCCGCACCATTGCGCTAACCCTGTGCCAAAAATATTTAATGCGAGCCAGACATAGGGAACATCCTAACGAAAAGTACAGTTTCAGTTCCGTCCTAAAAGCATCTATTATGGCAAAATAATCAGGTATGAATACAACAATCATTGTTTTCATAATTCTGTAGAAAAAAATATGATTTTTTTCTACAGAATTAAGTCAGAAAATAACCCGAGAGTATGGTGGTTAACTAAGATTTTTTATGTTATGGATTTTTCACGATGTTCTAGGTTAATTAATTAATCCAAAAAACTTTTGGTATACGAGTATATTTAAAATATAATTACCATAATAAAATTTAATGGTTCACGTCCTGTTTCGGCAGGCTCCGAAATTCTACAAAACTTTAAACCAATTTCATTTGGCTCTATACAAACCTTAGAAATAAAAATTAAAAAAAATTAATTAATCAAGCAATAAAGAATAAATTGATGGCCGAATAAAACCAAACTTTTAACCAATTACATTAAAATCAACATCGTTATATATTTTTCAGTTTTAAGAACACAGTTTTTCTACTTAAATAAATACAAAATACAAATTCTTTGTATAATGTTTAATACTGCAAAATGGTTTCTGAGAATGGATTTTTTCAAGGATGGGTATTATTTTTACTAAATTGAAAACTGTGTAGAAATAAAGAAGATATAAAGGGTTAAAATCAGATCATTTTTAAAGGTCTCTAATAAAAAAAATGCTGTATATATTTTATTTATTTATTTAAACCTCATATACAGAAAAGAAATAAGTACATTGGCGGGATTATTGCTAAAAAGCAATATCTTCCGACCAACCAAAAACAGACTAGTGATATTGATCAAAACGTTTGATACCATATATAGCTGTTTGCAATCAGAGGGTAGGTAGTGCTTGAACATTTAAAAAAAAACATAAATTATAAGTTTATTATAATGAGGAAGGCAATGGAAAATGCTAGTTTAGGGAAGAAGGTAGAGGGAAAAACTAAGGGAAGAGGATATTCTAAAAAACATAAAAATTTCCAATAAGTATGCATTATTTTAAAAAAATCGGACGTAAACAGACATGTGACCTATCCGTTGGTCTCCAGTAGAATGAAATCTGGGTTTGCGAATATCGCCTTAATATATAATAAAAAATTATAATACGTATCCCTATTTTAAAATCAAAACTCACCCTTACGAGGGTGGATCGTTTTGCTGTGTAAATGAAGAGAGTGCGTTCTTAAATGGTGTAATAATTTATCACAAAATATTTGTAACAGAGAATCGTACGAGATATTTCAGAGTGTATTATTTTTATACGAGTCCTTCGCGGAACGAAGTGAATCTTTCGAGAACTGATTTATGCCCTTAGGAAAACAATATCCCTGTATTGAGTAAGCACGCGTTCGGATCGTGAATCATGCGTTTTCTATAGATTCGAGTACTTCAAGAAACGAATTGTTTCATTCCATCCGATTCTCCCTGCAGATAAATCAAATCAATTTCAAGAAAAGCGCCTTTGTTGTTCGGAAAACCTATTTTCTTTGTATTTTGAACTTGTATTCGAATTAAAAGATGTTTTATACAGGTTTTTTCACTCTAAATTGGACTGTTATAAACAAAATGAGACACCTTACAAATTAAATTGGACGTTTAACAAATAAAATTAGAAGTAAATTGAAAAAAAAAATTATAATAATAATCGCACTAATTCACTGATTTGGAGAGCAACGTTTCAAATACAAAACTAACCTATATTATTTTTTGACATCTCATCAAAGATGAAGAAGAATATGAAAGTCTGGGCATTTACGGGGCTGACGACCATCAGAGGTCGGTTTAAGTGATCACTTTACACACGTGTAACATTCACCAATTCTACCCATTATTGTCAACTACACTACTCAAATTCTTGGAAATTCTTTATATATGAACCAATTTAGAAACCTTGTTCTTGAATAACTAGAACTTCACTATAGACATCTATTGATGAGATGTAAAGAAGCTTTTTACTAAGTTCTATATAAATGAAACAATATTGAATTTATTGGGATCTTAACCAGGACCTTGACAGGACACTGCAGACTGAGGAAACACATGACAAAAATTTCACTTCATGACTCCCCAGTATGCAGATTTTGTCTGGAGGATAACGAAACGCCAATCCACATTCTCTACAATTGTGACGCACTCGCTTGTGACAAACGAAGTCACATCCTTGAAGAACCACTACTGGACTCCGGGAAGATGAAGCTCCTACCACCAAGACAGGTTACATGACTCATGTAGGTCTTGGCAGTGAGCTATAATACAGAGGGAGGTCGCAATAGACCTAATATGGTCGCAATGACATAGGGATGCAAGATCCCTTGACCCAAAAAAAACCCCATGGTAGACGGCTCCCGGGCAGACCACCAAAGAGATGGGTCGATAGCTGGGAATCGAGGCTAATCCCTCTTAAAAACAGGCCACAAGATGAGGAAGAAAATTCGTAAATGCGCTATTTCAATACCGTCTTTACTCCTTATACACCAAATCGACCGCACATCTCCATTTTTATCGAATTTAGTCCGTTTTATGTCCGCCTCCGTAGTGTAATGGCTCTCGGCTACCGTTCTGGAGGTCCTGGGTTCGATTCCCAAGGGGGGTAAAATAAACATAAGTAATTTTTTCACTGTAATATTTATTCAATACTACCTTGGACTGGTACCAGAAGCGGAGGGCTGATCACCTTTCCTTTTAACGATCAAGATAACACTGCGTTTATATGACACAGTGCCCTATGCACCATTCGGGTGCGGATAAGGGTTTATTATTATTTTATTAACTATGAACGAATTCTTTATAATAAATTAAAGAATATTCTTGAGAAAAGAAAAACGTCAGCCATTGCACTGGAATGGCTCCTCAAACCGTAATATTTTCCTTTGAACAGAATAAACTGGCGGAGTAAGAGGCATTGTGAGACTAAAGTAAATTAGCCCATTCACACACCCCTGACAGCCGCCAGACCAAGATGAAGTGTTGCCCTACACAGTACACCCTCTAAATAAATTATTGTTTCGTGAAACGAACAAAAGCTGGAGTCATACGCAGTTCGTGTCGCGTATACAATGTTTAACATACCATACACGCCATACATGGGTACAAAGGTATGTATATTTTAATACTCATACGTATGCCTTACAATGTAAAATACACATATTTTCACAACATTTTGAGTGTGTCCAAATACTGGTTTACAAAATCTGGATTATCTCCAATTACAGGAGTTATCTTCATATTATTTGTTGACATCTCATCAAAGATGAAGAACAATATGGAAGTTTGGGCATAAATTATCTGGTCAAATAATAAGCTTAAATAATAAAAATTAAATTGATATTTTCTGGCGTTTCTCATGTGTGTGATTATTATCTAGGATTTGGACCTCACATACTAATTAAAGAATTTCTGCTCAATAAAAAGCTTCTTTTCATCTCACTAATAGATGTCTCTAGTGAAGTTCTAGTAATTCAAGAAAAATTTTTCAAAATTGGTTCATATATATAGAGCTTCCAAGAATTTGTGAAGTGTGGTTGTCAATTACGGGTAGAATTGGTGAATGTTACACGTGTGTAAAGTGATCACTTAAACCAGCCTATGACAGTCGTCAGCCCCGTCAATGCCCAGACTTCCATATTCTTCTTCATCTTTGATGAGATGTCAAAAAATAATTTACACATATTTTATTTATTTTAAGAAATATTACATACATAAGTCACAAATATAATATTCCCGAGGAGTAATTTCCACTATTCATTTTGGGATTAAGGCCCAGCATTCGATAAGTCGTATTTATTCCACCGGAGAAGTCACATCGCTCACTCCTTTCAACAACGTCATATATCAAAAAACTAAATTTTTCAGGAGATGATTTTCAAAGTTTAAAAATATAATTAAATGTACTAAAAATAAATATCAAGCCACTTATTGAACTTTTTACTGCGCAACAGATCTTTTTAGGTATGACCTGAATGTTTTTTACCTAGTGCCCTATGCACTGCATCATATAAACGCATTGTTATCTTGATCGTTAACACATGATGGAGAGGTGATCAGCCCTCCGCTTCAGGTACCAGTCCAGGGTGATATTGAATAAATATTAGAGTGAAAAAATACTAATATTTATTAGAACCCCTTCCCCCTGGGAATCGAACCCGGGACCTCGAGAACGGTAGCCGAGCGTGCTGACCATTGTACTATGGAGGCGGACAGATAAGGATCGCAAAAAGTCAAATGAAAATGCGCTCAACGATTTTTAGTTTAAATAATATATTACACAAAGCTGGAATAAGGTCACCCGCAAATCTTTTTCCGGAAATGAATGAAATAATCGCTGAAAGCTCCGAGAGGAATTCATTCGGATACATTTTTCCGGACAGACCGGAAGTGGGTGATTAGAGCAAAAGCTGGGATCATCTTTCAACTTTCAAATGAGAATATAAATCTACAGCAAAACTACAATGGGGAGAATTAAAGTGTACAAGTTTGGTCGTTATCGCTTTTATTCATGGGCTGAGAATAAGCGATTTTAAAACGAATATAAATTTAATAAAAGATGGCGACTAATACAAAATTGAAGCGATATGTACGTATAATACTTTTTGAATATTCACACGTGAATATTAGCGTGTTTAGCTACCGTGCTGGAGGTCCTGAGTTCGATTCCCAGGTGGGCTGGTCAAATTAATATAAGTGATTTTTTCACTCTAATATTAATTCAATATTACTCTGAACTGGTCCTTGAAACACAGGAGTGATCGCCCTGCCTTCGTGTAAGTAACGATCAAGATAACACTGCGTTTATTTTATGAAGTGCCCTGTGCACCATCAGGTGCAGATTAGGGTTAGAAGAAGAAGCTCCTAAATTTAAATATTTCAGTTCTTTCATGCAATTATGCATGTTTAGATTTGACAGCTAAGGCGACATTACACATCCCTGTTTAACACCTTTAGGAATATTACATGTATGTGTGTGTGTGTGCTGTCACCCGTAAAATGAATAATGCAGTATGTAATAGAATAAAAAATAATAAAAAATATTATATTAATGTTAAAGGCACACCTTTCTTAGGCTCCATCTCCAATAGAGAATTATTTCACCAATAAAAACCCATAAGCCGAGTGAGAAAATGCTTTCAGAATATCTTGATATATATATATTTCTATACCGCCGACAGCTGGTTGTACTGATGGACTCCTGGATAAGAGGCCAGCGGGAGAATGCAGGATAGGGAATGATCCCGCAATAGTTCACGTCGCTCCCACAGGACTCGAGGAGTTGAGATATACCTCCATTTCCCGATATTAAATTTATCGCCTCACTATATAAAAATATCGGCTACATGAGATCGTGCTTTCGATACAGACATTTCCCTATTCGATGTGGTGTATTTATGCCTTTGGACGGTTGGATACATATAATGAATCAAATTTCAGTTTGTGTCGGGTTGTGGTCCCGTGGTTAGTGGCGCGGACTCAGAGTTTCTCGGTTCGAACCCACTCTACCACGATTTGGTACTTAATTGTAATAATTAGCCGCCTAGTGAAATCGAAGTATTTTTGAAAATAATAAAAACACATATATATTTCTTTTATCTAAATATATATATATATATATATATATATATATATATATATATATATATATATATATATATATATATATATATATATATATATATATATATATATATATATAAATATATATATACGTAATAAAATAACTAGGTACCTACCTATACATTTTATTAAGTACTTACAAATAGTACCTACATAAAACAATTCTACCACCAGATGTCACATGCGTCGCTCAGAATAAAACAAAAGACTTCCGACAATATTATTAACTGTCAGAATCAGATAGATAGACAGATAGATAGATATAAAAATTATTATAAAGATAAATTAAGAATAAACTTTAATTACAAAGCAACACATTGTTTATTTTATTATTTACACCCAATTTATAAAGAAAAATATTACCACGTTATAAAACGACAATTTTGTTAATTGGAAATGGATTATGAAACATTAGATGTATTAAAACAATTACTACAATATGTTCGGAGTGAGAGAGAAAAATTAGAAGATGATCAAAGAAAACGATTAGAAGATAATCAAAGAAGACGTGGAAATTTAAGAACTAGTGATAAAATTAAAAATAAAAATCATGTGAAAAAAAATTCTACAAAATATAAAATAAAATATACTCCAGAAAAGAAGAATTTCGAAGCAGATTGTGTGAGCAGGAATCCAGTATTAGAATCGAAGGAAAATGCAAATGAACAATTAAAAGTTGTAAATTTGGTTAAATTAGAAGATATTTTAAAAGATCAGAATAAAAATGAAGACATACAAATAACACAGAAACAGTGTTTGAAAAATGAAAATAAAAATAAAGTAGAAAAAACTTCTACGAAAGATAAAATAAAATATACTCCAGGAAAGAAGAATTTAGAAGTAGATTGTCTAAGCAGGAATCCAGTATTAAACTCGAATGAAAATGCAGATGAACAATTAAAAATTGTAAATTTGGTTATATTAGAAGATACTTTAAGAGATCTGAATAAAAATGAAGGAATTCAAAAGAAAAAAACAAATGGATTGAAAAAAACTGTGTCTACTTTAAAAGGGTTAAGAAAAAAATACAAAAAAAAAGAAAGAAAAAAAAAAGAACGGAAAAAAAAGAAAGAAAGAAAAAAAAACAAGAAAGAAAAAAAAGAAAGAAAAAAAGAAAGAAGGAAAAAAAAAAACTTTATCATATCACTAAACTTATACCAGTCCCTTTACTACAAGAAGATGATCCGGAGGACGAGTGAAAATTTTACTATGAATTTTCATCCCCAAGGGGGGAGATGTAATAAAATAACTAGGTACCTACCTATACATTTTATTAAGTACTTACAAATAGTACCTACATAAAACAATTCTACCACCAGATGTCACATGCGTCGCTCAGAATAAAACAAAAGACTTCCGATAATATTATTAACTGTCAGAATCAGATAGATAGATAGATAGATAGATATAAAAATTATTATAAAGATAAATTAAGAATAAACTTTAATTACAAAGCAACACATTGTTTATTTTATTATTATACACCCACTTTACATATTATTTACACTTAATTTTCAAAAGGAAAATATTACCACGTTATATATATATATATATATATATATATATATATATATATATATATATATATATATATATATATATATATATATATATATATATATATATATATATATATATATAAATATATATATATATAATATATATATATATATATATATATATATATATATATATATATATATATATGTGTGTGTGTGTGTATATATATATATATATATATATATATATATATATACACAAGTCACATAACGTGTATCATATTATATGTATTTAAGGTGATTGCTTAAACCAGCCTTGTAAATATCCAGACTTCCATTACGATTTCATGAAAATCTGCGTATTTTAATGGTCAAAGGCTGGTTTAAATGATTACTTTATACATTTTTAACATTCACTATGCTACCTGTGATTGTCAACCACAATGCTCAAATTTAAAGATTTTTATTTAATGGAATTCATTTTATTTTTTCAAATGTACGCAGTATTCTTTACGAATTATTTTCCATACTGGTAGACGCTGAAAATACGAATTTTTAATTTTTATGAAGCTTATATTTTTAAGTTCTATGTTAGGTCTAAGATAGGTCGTAAGCCCCTGTAAATACCCAGATTTCCTTCATCGTCTTCATCCATGTTAAGATTTGAAAAAAGGTTACATTTTATTTAATAAACTCAACTTTATGTAGCTATAAATATTGCAAAACAGACACGCAACGGTTATTAAGGCGGTGTAATCAATAACTCGCAACTTAATTTTCTTGAAACCCAGGTAACATTTAATGTAATTGCATTTTTGCTTAAAACACAATTTTTTTTTAAATAAATATACATTTTGATATTAAAAGACTTGAAAGGTAAAAAAATCTATTAAAAAACGTATTTCGAAGCACCACATGGCGTTTAACCATAGTTTTGAGATTACAATAGATTTTGAGAAAATGAGGCATTACCGAGTAAAATTTGAATAGAAAAATGGATAGATATTACTACAATGTTACTGCCGAATCAATTAATGAAATTATGAAAATAACAGAGACGTTTATGGCTTTAATTAACACATTTAAACAGCATTTGAAAAGAAAAATTAAGACAATCATAATATCGTATTCACGATGAATTAATGTAGCATAAAATATGAGTGAGGAAAGGATTGTAAAAATAAATACGAGGCGAATGTAGTTGGTTAGAGAAGCAGAAGAACACCGAGGAAAAGTTGGCTCATGCCAAGAACCCTGACCACTTTGTAAGTATTTTAAATGCTTGATCATTCAAGTAGTCAGGTTAGGAGTCGAAATAATCGGCGAGAATGTATGAGGAGATGCATGGATGTGGAAGAGGCGAAGATTTTTTGCAACGATAGATTGGTGTGGCGTTCTATTCTCTCTGCAAGGAAGCGGTTAGTTCGTTTTTTCATCAAAAAATATTTCTAAATTTAACTTGTATCCATAATTTATGAACAGCTTTTACTAAAGAGGCTTTTCACTGAAAACAAACATTTAATAGTTGATATTATTTTTTGATATCTCATCAAAGATGATGAAGAATATGGAAGTCTGGGCATTTACGGGGCTGACGACCGTCATAGGCTGGTTTAAGTGATCACTTTACACACGTGTAACATTCACCAATTCTACCCATTATTGACAACCACACTACTCAAATTCTTGGAAATAGCACTAAAAGAAGCAGCCCTGGTCCATAATACGAGGAACACCCCCAAAACATTTTTTTAGAGGATGTTGAAAATACGAAAAAAAATTGTTTCAATTAATCTGTTCGATACTGTATAAATATTGCTAACAGACGCGTTATAAGCATATCCGTAATGTACAATAAATAATTAACATTAATGAACATAATTTCGCTATAACATTTTAATAACGAATTATGTAAATTCACATATTCACCGTGAACATAACCTAGTCGTACAGGAGAAAGTGACCAACTAACAAAACGTAAAATAGTCAGGAGGGCCATTTAAGTCACTTTTGCTTGGCAAGAGAATAATCATCAATGCAGTTGGTCATTTTTAACAAGTCATTTTTAACATTTAAATATATTATATTTAAATGTTTTAAATCGCTTTAGGATTTTTTCAGGGCAATATTAAGCTAGTAATATTTCAAATAGTCAATAATCACATTTTTGTAAAAAATGCACTTGGTCACTTTCTCCTGTATGACTACGATAAAGAGCCTAGCCTAGAGCTCGAATTTCCGCAAAAATATTGAAAATCCCATTTTTTTTTTAAAGTTTTGTTTCAATAAATCTGTTCGATACTGTATAAATATTGCAAACCAGACGCGTTATAAGCATATCCGTAATGTACAATAAATAATTAAAATTAATTAACATTATTTTGCTGAAACATTTCAATAACAAATTATGTAAATTCACATATTCACCGTGAACATAAAGAGCCTAGCCTAGAGCTCGAATAGCCGCAAAAATATTGAAAATCCCTTTTTTTTTTAAGTTTTGTTTCAATAAATCTGTTCGATACTGTATAAATATTGCAAACCAGACGCGTTATAAGCATATCCGTAATGTACAATAAATAATTAAAATTAATTAAAATTATTTTGCTGTAACATTTCAATAACAAATTATGTAAATTCACATATTCACCGTGAACATAAAGAGCCTAGCCTAGAGCTCGAATTTCCGCAATAAAATATTGAAAATCCCTTTTTTTTTTTTAAAAAAGTTTTGTTTCAATTAATCTGTTCCATACTGTATAAATATTGCAAACCAGACGCGTTATAAGCATATCCGTAATGCACAACAAATAATTAACATTAATGAACATAATTTTGCTATAAAATTTCAATAACAAATTATGTAAATTCACATATTCACCGTGAACATAAAGAGCCTAGCCTAGAGCTCGAATAGCCGCAAAAATATTGAAAATCCCTTTTTTTAAATTTGTTTCAATTAATCTGTTCGACACTGTATAAATATTGCAAACCAGACGCGTTATAAGCATATCCGTAATGTACAATAAATAATTAAAATTAATGAACATAATTTAGCTATAAAATTTCAATAACAAATTATGTATACTTATTTACATATTCACCGTGAACATAAAGAGCTTAGCCTAGAGCTCGAATTTCCGCAAAAAAATATTGAAAATCCCTTTTTTTTATAAAAAAAGTTTTGTTTCAATTAATCTGTTCCATACTGTATAAAAATTGCAAACCAGACGCGTTATAAGCATATCCGTAATGTACAATAAATAATTAAAATTAATGAACATAATTTTGCTGTAACATTTCAATACCGAATAATATTTACATATTCACCGAGCCTAGCCTAGAGCTCGAATTTCCGCACAAATATTGAAAATCCCTCTTGCAAAGTTCGTGTCCATTCACACTACATGCCCGGGGGTACATTAACATGGCCATAAATATCGTGGCTAGGGGTCGTGCGAGGAGGACGTCACACGACGCCGACGCCCGGGAAGGGTGAAATCACGAACAGCCCTAAACATGCAACCCGCGGAGCTCCGATATTATAGGTGTATAATTAAATACCAACCAAAACGCAGCCACTTGCTTTAATATCACCATTTTAAAAATCACATTATAATGCTTCGAAAACATTACATTACACGACACATACTCGTATAAGCATTTTATTCTTCAATTAAGGCTACAGTCTTTACCGGGGTCTAATATTTTTAACAACGAAAAAAAAAAAAATAATAATAAAACCCTTATCCGCACCCCAATGATGCATAGGGCACTGCGTCATATAAACGCAGTGTTATCTTGATCGTTTACACATGAAGGAAAGGTGATCAGCCCTCCGCTTAAGGTACCAGTCCAGGGTAATAATATTGAATAAATATTGCAATGAAAAATCACTTATATTTATTTTACCCCCTTTGGAATCGAACCCGGGACCTCCAGAACGGTAGCCGAGCGTGCTGACCATTACACTACGGAGGCGGACATAGTTTCGACGAAAAATAGTTTCATTAATTGAGTCGGCAGTCACATTGTGGTAAAATCTATCCATTTTAAATTAATGCTTTACTTGGTAAATACCACTATTTCTAAAAATCAACTGTGACACGTGTTTCGATGCATTATTGTTATACCGTATTTTTGAAAATGACGCGGAATGCATCGAAACACGTGTCACAGTAGATTTTAAGAAAAAGTGGTATTTACTAAGTAAAACATTAATTGAAAATGAAAAATAGTTATTTGAGAATATTCGTTGCAAAATTGGAATTATCCTGTAAATGAATTTCTGAAATAATAACAATATGGAGATTTTTTATATTAGGAAAGCACTTAAAAATAATATTCCTCTAATTAACAACCAAATAAATTTTACATATAGTCCATTGTTTGATTCGACATCGGTTAAACACGATTCGTCAATATCCAATCCGAACCCCCCCCACTCCTTTCATCCTACAAGTATATAAGTAGATTCGATTCCTAGTCTAATTTTAATGTACGTTTAACCTCGGCTCGTAACGCATGTCTGTATTGAAAACTATAGTGCATGTTGGTCTTCGGGTCGACCAAAAATCGCATGTGTTAGACATTTTGTGTAGTTTTGAGTGTGTAAATGGTGCTATGGTGGTGAAGGGTAGTATTGTTTGCATGCTGTGTTAGTGATTGTCCTGACGAAGAGACGGGTACGTCTCGAAACCGGTAGACGTAAAAATCTCGGTGAGTGGTTATAGGAAGGGGTTTCTGTTCTAATGCTTCAATTCTGATTGTAGACATGAAAAAACGCTTATATTTCCAATTAAAGTTTTGCTTTGGTCTGATTTACGTCGAAGCTTTATAGATTTTACTTGGTTTTATGAGCAACAGATGGTGGTAGCATTTTGATCAACCCGATAGCAAATTGTATATTAGTTTTGAAGAGCAAAGTAGTGAATATTTACTTATCTATCACAGCTGTAACAACCGCCCTCGTGTATTAATAAGTTTAAAAATGTCATCAAGGTACTATGAATACGATTTTGATTCTTTCCGTTTTATTTGCGGTGAATTTATTAAAGTAAGAAACAAATAATTTGCTTCGGCAACATATTAGAAGCTTTGCAAAACTTATGAAGCTTGGCGGAGTCTGAAAGCAGTAGTTAATAGTTTTCTTGGTAACAACAAAGCTGACAATTATGATGATTTGATTTAAACTATGCTTAAAAGCTTTACATTATAGGCTGCAGAATGTCCCAAGCAAGGAGAACGTTTTCGCTAAGATGTGATAAAGTTTAAAAGAGATTACAACGAGAATATGATGGGAGATTACATTTGGGATGTAAAACGAGAAAGCCCATACAAATATAATAGAGCTACTAAATGTCCGCCTCCGTAGTGTAATGGTCAGAACGCTCGGCTACCGTTCTGGAGGTCCCGGGTTCGATTCTCAGGAGGGTCAAATAAATATAAGTGATTTTTTCACTCTAATATTTATTCCATATTACCCTGGACTGGTACCTGAAGTAGAGGGCTGATCACCTTTCCTTCATATGTTAACGATCGAGATAACACTGCGTTTGTATGATGCAGTGCCCTATGCACCATTGGGGTGCGGATAAGGGTTTGAATGAAGGAACGAAATGTGACGAACAAAAAATTTTGATCAAAAAACTACATTCTTGCGCCGGTTACAGAAAAAAAAATCAGTTGATTCTGCTTGATTCTCACCCGAAGAAATACCTACGAGTATTATCAACAAACCTCGAGTTACGGCATTCAAATATACGGCATTCGGCAATTCCGGTTACCCCAGAGTTATGTTTTCATTACCGACGTTAGAGATGTAATCCCCCAGGATAATCAAGGTGTCCCTTCGGTTAAATTGTCTAATTTGAGGTAAGGACACACGAGACGCCCGACAGCTCGGAGGGCAGGTGTGTTTTACACTTTGCGGTAGGTAATGGGTTGTTCTTGATTAAACGGGTGGTCACCCCACGCCATCCGTCTCCAAATCACCCGATATCAGCGTCACCCTCGTAAATTAGAATACCGTCCTGTGCCAAATCGATATAATGTCGAAAATCGAAAGCTTAAGACCCGACATACGTGAAATCGCAACGTAATTTTATTTAAACCCAGGTAACATTTGACGTAATTTAATATTTTTCTTAAAACGCCATTTTTTATTGAAAAAATAAGTTTTTCTTCGAAATAAATATATGGCTTTGAAAAGAAAAGAGTAAGTAGTAAAAAAAAAATTTTATCTACAGGGTGGCGCAAAATTATACACCCTATCGGAAGATGTTATAATTTTTGCAAATGGCGTCGTACGTCAATCATATTTGTCATTTGTGAACTAGACAACTGCGGTATACACCTTCTTCTTCTTCTTTTTTTAGGACTATGTCCTATCAGAAGATGCCATAATTTTTGCAAATGGCGACGTACGTCAATCATATATGTCATTTGTGAACTAGACAACTGCGGTATACATCTTCTTCTTATTCTTTTTTTAGGACTATGTCCTATCAGAAGATGTCATAATTTTGACATTTGAATATATGTTTGTCCTGGCTGTGAGCATGATTCTGTAAATTTTAACAATTCTAACTTTTATTGCAATATTTAAATAACTTCTACCTTTATTATAAAATACAACATATCGTCAAATTTGTTTTGTAAAACGTCCAATTTAATTTGTAAGGTCTCAAATTTGGGTTGTAAAACGTCCAATTTCTAGTGAGAAAGACGAAACGCATCACATATTATCATATATCGCCCACTTCTTTCAACAACGTCATAAATCAAAAATCGTCAATTTTCAGTTGTGCATGTTTTCGGAATGCCCAGCAAATGTACTATATCCCAGCAAAAGTGGCATATTTTAAACTTAATATTTACCCGCTACAGGGCAGAATGTGTTGTTTTTGCATTTTGAAGAAAAGGTATTGTTTAATATTTTTTTTTAAACATACTATATGTTTTTCAAATGGAGAAAAAACCTTCAGGTTTTACCTAAAAAGATCTGTCGCACAGTAAAAAGTTCAATAAGTGGCTTGATATTTATTCTTAATACATTTTATTATATTTTGAAACTTTAAAAACGATCTCCTGAAAAATCACGTTTTTTGATATATGACGTTGTTAAAAGGAGTGAGCGATACATTTTAATAAAATTACGAGTAGAATTCAATCCAATAACCTTGTTTAATTTTGGATGTATTACCGAACATTAAAACTTAGAATAACAATATATGGTTATTTTTTGACATCTCATCAAAGATGAAGAAGAATATGGAAGTCTTGGCATTTACGGGGCTGACGACCGTACGTACATCTCACCAATAGATGTCTCTAGTGAAGTTCTAGTGATTCAAGAACAAGGTTTCTAAATTGGTTCATATATATAGAACTTCCAAGAATTTGAGTAGTGTGGTTGTCAATAATGGGTAGAATTGGTGAATGTTACACGTGTGTAAAGTGATCACTTAAACCAGCCTATGACGGTCCTCAGCCCCGTAAATGCCCAGACTTCCATATTCTTCTTCATCTTTGATGATATGTCAAAAAATAATTTGAAAATAACTCCTGTAATTGGAGATAATCCATATTATGTGAACAAGTATTTGGACACACTCAAAATGTTGTACATATATGGTTGTTATTTTATTCTATAAAAAGTGCTTCAGTCGCAATATCGCTACGTTTTATACCGTCCCTGTCTACGATGTAGACGTCTAACAGCAAGAGCACCCTAAGCCCAATGCGCAACTCGCTATAATCTTACAATTTTAGGGTGAGATTTTGTATGGAACTTCTAGTCCGCAGTTCAGTTAGTCCCAGACTCGCGGATAGAAGCTCGTGTATTTCGCTGCTTAAGCCGCGACCATAACTTCACGACAATACAATATATTGTAATACCAAACTACATAACCACAGTGCAGTCGGAATCTATTTATTTGTCTTTAATGTGTATGGCACATTTTATAAACTTTATAAAATAAAATAAACTTTGTTTTAAAATCACTATAAATATTTTATTATAACTTAATTATAATGTCTACCGGTTTCGAAGCTAACCGCTTCTTTATCAAGACTGATTAATACCATAATAAATTAATAAGTATTAATCGGTCTTGATAAAGAAGCGGTTAGCTTCGAAACCGGTAGACATTATAATTAGGTTATAATAAAATATTTATAGTGATTTGAAAACGAAGTTACATTTTAATTATAACTTTGTTTTTAATCACTTTTTTATTGGTTCATTTATTCCCCAACCGGTTTCGACAAGAACCTTGTCATCATCAGGCTTCACCCTGGTGATGAGTACAAGTTTAACCATGATGATGACAAGGTTCCTGACGAAACCGGTTGGAGAATAAATGTACTAATAAAAAGTGGTTAAAAACGGTTGTTTTTATTTTATAAAGGAATATTTAAATTATATCAACCCTTTGTTCGATGTTAAAACCAAATAAAATCACTAAACGATTACCACGGAAAATAAACGAGATATTTAAAGTTCAAAAAAGTGTATTTAAAAGTGAAGAAAATAGTTTACAGTGAATAAATTGTATTTACAAAGTGCAGTGACTTTATTAGCGTACAATGGGAGGACTTAAATGGTTCATGGCCGTGTTTTTTATTCTCTTACGAGGTAATATATTTAAATTTTAATTAAGTTCATAATATATTGTGGGTATACTGGCAAAAAACGTTAACTCTAAAATCCCTGTTTGAATATCCCTGTTATTTAAAGCTTTTAGACTGAATAAAATACCCACTATAACTTAAATTTGAACTTTCTTTTAAAACTACATAGACGAGTATATGATATTTCAAAACTACTTAGTTTATTTTGCCAGTTTGTAAAACGTATAAAACTTTATAATATGCATCAATAATTCAACAAAGCATTTTTCCAGATAACGTTTTTTACCAGTATACCCACGATATATAAATTAAATAATTAGAGTAATTTGTAAAAGTAAGTGAAAAAAAAAACAGGAAATCAAAATAAAAATGTCAACAGTCGAGAGCAGTGGTTCTGAACCTTTTTTTAAAGTCAGGGAACACTTTCGATCATGAGGAAAGTTCGCGGTTCACCAAAACAAACGATCCAAAAAACATACAAACAAAAATTTTGCTAAAAATAAAACTGATTGTTTTATTACAAACAAGTTAAAAATTACATTCATTTAAAAAATACATAAAAACATAAATATTCCATATATTTATATTTTGGTGTATTTTAAAAATTATTTAATGTGACACCTGAGCTTGTCGGCTTTTACAAATTTCAGCGTCTGATATTTGATATAGCTACTCTCATTTCACACCACAAACCAACCGTCAACTGTCAAATTATAGTCTGTAGAATTAATTTTGCAAGTTTAAAAACCAAACCTCTAACAAAAAAAACCTTTACTCTTTTAAAATTATTTAATGTGACAACTGAGCTTGTCAGCTTTTACAAATTTCAGCGATATTAGGTCTGATATTTGATATGGCTACTCTCATTTCTTCATCCAAATTGCTAAGCCAAGGTTCACAAATCATATCAGTGAACCCACCATTGATAGAGCACCGTCTGTACGAATTCCTACACATAACTCCCATGATATTTCCAATTGTTCTAAGCAGGATGATATAGAATCAAAGATATCTTGACCGCTGTTGTGAGGCGAGCACACACAACTTTACTTTGCAAGGGTGCTGCCATCTAGCCATTTTATTTGCAACTCAAATCGCACAGTAAATGAGAACATTAAATTTTGGTTTTCATAATGGATCTTTGTCAGACGGGAGGAATATCTAATTTAACATAATTTTACCCATAAAGGATTGTTTTAGGCTCGTTGTGTTTATAACAGCCGATATTATTAATATTTTTATTCATCATTTTCTTTTGCAAAATTCGCCTTCGAAAAAACGTTATTTTCTTAAGTTGGCAATGAATAACGTCACAGAAACAATAGAGTTATTTTAATATTGGTAACATTGCTAAATTATTGGCGGCTCTATTTATTGATATCTATGGTCCAATTCTACCCATGATTGACTCAAATTCTTGAAACATCTAGATATATTGATCAAACTCGAAACACGGTGTTTGACTTCGCTAGAATTTCACTAGATACATCTATGGTGAGATGAGAGAAGCTTTTTATTAAGAAGAAACTCTTTCATTTGTATGTGAGGTCCGAATCCTGGATTGTTTTCACATACTCGAGAAACGCTAGAAAATATAATTTTTATCTTTTTTAGCTTGTAATTAGACCAGCTAATTTATTTATCACATTTTGAGTGTGTCCGAATACTTGTTCACTAATTTAAAAACACAATATAGAAAATAACTCCTAATTGGAGATAATCCAGATTTGCGAACAAGTATTTGGACACACTCAAAATGTTGTAAATAATTTTGGGTCAGCCTAAACATGTCGGCGGTTGGTCATTAAGTTGTGAATTTAAAAAAATGCATTTCACAATTTAATATAATTACAAGTACAAAATTAAATATATTTACTGTCCCTTTCGTGGCGAAACCCCAGATGTGTGAACAAGTATTTGGACACCCTCAAAATGTGAGTAAAGCAAATGCCCACATAATATGTGCATATGCATGTTCTAGCATATTATGCTAGAACAGAACTATTTGGACACACTAAAATTCTATAGGGGAAGGCGGGGCTAGTTATTACAGGGGCAAGTTGTTACATTCTAAATAACTCCCCAACCACTAGGTTCTGTGGGGTACGTGTCGCACAGCATGTCTAGGTATCATGTCCGCAGTGCTCGACGGAATATCGCTCTTGCCGGTCGTGCGAAATTCAAATAAAACCGATAATAGTGTTTTTCGATCTGAAAGTAACTTTCGTTGATTGATTTTGAAGTTTAATTGTTCTCCAACTATAAGAGGTAAGTCGATTCAAAGTAAATTAGTAAAACTCTACATGTCTCTGCTTACATTCAGATAATATATCAAAACAATAACACTTTCCGTGTTAGTGTTATAACTTAATATAATAATTTTGGGTGAGAGGGGCTAGTTGTTACAACGATGTGGGGGCAAGTTGTTACTGTAGCAACTAAGCCCACAACGTTTCCCTATATAAAACTATTTATTATTATTGTTCTAGAATTTATACAACAATGGTACGGACATATAAAAAAACCTGTAGAAGTGAAATTTCCGAGGAGACCTACAAAAGAGCAGCTAAAGAAATAACAGAAAAAATATCTATTCGAAGAGTTGCTGAAGTATACAAAGTGAATTTTATGACGTTACTTCATTACATAAAACGTCAAGAGAATAGTCCAACCACAGCTAAATTTGTGGGTTACAACAAACTTCAGCCAAATATTTTCGGTCGATCAGGAAAAGGAGCTTACAGCATACATTTTTCAATATTTCATGGCCTATCAACTACTGATGCAAAGAAGTTAGCATTTGAATGTGCTTTTAAAAATCGAATTCCAGATCCCAATAATTGGAATGATAATAATACAGTAACAAAATATTAGTTGAAAACAGGCCGCTAAATCAATTTTAAAAAACATTTCGATAAAACAGCCGAAAAAACTGAAGAAGAAGCAAGTGTTGGATTCTTCTTCCGACTCAGAACATAAAGAATGCTTGTGTTTGGTATGCACGAAGAGTTTTGATTGCTCTAAACCTGGACAGGAATGGATCCAGAGCATCACATGCATTAAATGGGCTCACATTTCCTGCATTCGTGGCGATAAAGTTAATTTTACATACCCAAATTGTGATTCGGACAGAGATTTAAGCGATTAAATATTAAAAACTTAATTGTACATGTTATTATATATATTCTACATATTGTTGTTAACAATTAAATATTTGTTTTATCATTGTTTTAGTTCGTAACAACATGCCCCCGCCTTGTAACAACTTGCCCCACACAGGGGCAAGTTGTTACAATTTTTGAAATGTTTTAAATATGCTATAATTATTTTTGTGGACTTTGTTGGTACATATTTTAATTGTTTTATTATATATATTAATATATGTACATTACGATATAATCAATATTATGTATCTCAAAATAAACAGTTACCAGATATTTAGCTTTTAATTTTTTTGTAACAACTAGCCCCCCCTTCCCCTACCCAATAATTATTATGTATATTCTACATTTTCAAAAATAGATAACATTATGAAAAATAATTTGTCATTGCGTATTATATAAATTGTGAATTATGTGTATTATATGAAATACATAATGAAAAAATGTCAAATGTCAAATATATTGAATTAGATTGCGGCACACCTGTATCCGGCTCGCGACACACCAGTGTGCCACGGCACACACTTTGCGGAACAATGTGCCAGAAGATCCCTATTTTCAACCAGTTTTTGGATGGGGAATAAACTTCAATAATTATTTTCAGTTTATGCTTTGCTTCTATTGAAATTTCAACAATGTTCTATTTTAAATGGCCCCTTGCGCGATAATCAAGGTATGGAGTTACCCCAACTACGTATTTAAAATCAGATTAGAATCACGTGCTGGCACCAACACTGATGTATGGAGGTGAAACATGGCAAAAGGAGGAAGAAAGCAGGGTGAACGCCTTCGAAATACGATCCCTTGATAAATGTGTATGACAGATAAAAAAATAATATATTAGCAAGGAATGTAAGGGTGACTTGGGGATAATTAAAATGTTATGATTAATTTACAACATTTTGAGTGTGACAAATACTTGTTCACAAAATCTGGATTATCTCCAATTACAGGAGTTATTTTCATATTATTTTCATCTCACCAATAGATGTCTCTAGTGATGTTTTATTGATTGAAGAATGTTTCAAAATTGGTTCATAAATATAGAACGTGCAAGAATTTGAGTAGTGTGGTTGTCAATAACGGGTAGAATTGGTGAATGTTACACGTGTGTAAAGTGATCACTTAAACCAGCCTATGACGGTCTTCAGCCCCGTAAATGCCCAGACTTCCATATTCTTCTTTATCTTTGATGAGATGTCAAAAAAAAAGAAAAAATGTTATAATTAATGTTTTTTCTTCTTTTCTCACTTTCTTGAAATCTACTGTGACACGTGTTTCGATGCATTCTGCATCATTCTCAAACACCGTATGTGAAGCTAATTCTAAATTTTAGAGTTGGGTCCTTGGGACGTTGAAGGTTGAAGAGGGGGTAGTAGCTGTTTCTTATTTTTATTTTTTATTTTTTTATTTCTTATCAGTGAGAACATAGACAAAAGGGGGGAGGGAGGCTTCAGTTATTGTCATATTATTTTATTAAAATTAAACACTTGAATAATCCACTTTATCGAATTTTATTTTTATTTACGACTAGTTTCAAAAACGACAATTGTTTTCATCTTCTGGTACATATTAAAACTAACGAATAAAAATATATTTAGGTGTATATATAGGTTAATAAATATAGGGAGGGGGGTTAAGGAACAACAATTTTTGTAAAAGGAAACATTGATAATAATGGTGACGTATTTTGAAACAGTATATTATTAATTATTGTTTTATCTGAATTAAAATTTTTATGTATTTCTAAATTTTCTAAATTATTCATGACTTGCCCTATATTTGTAACTTTAACTTTACTTGTCATATTATTAATTATGAGTTTATTGTTATTTATATTTTTTTATGAATTTCTGTTGTTTCAAAATGTTGCAGTTTATGGCTTTTGGTATTAATGTTTAAAAATGATGCGGAATGCATCAAAACACATCGCTCACTCCTTTCAAAAACGTCATAAATCAAAAATCGTCAATTTTCAGTTATGCATGTTTTCGATATGCCCAGAAAATGTACTATATCCCAGCAAAAGAGGCATATTTTTAACTTAATATTTACCCGCCACAGGGCAGAAAGTGTTGTTTTTGCATTTTGAAGAAAAGGTATTGTTTAACTATTTTTTTAACCATACTGAATATTTTTCAAATGGAGAAAAAACCTTCAGGTTTTACCTAAAAAGATCTGTTGCACAGTAAAAAGCTCAATAAGTGGCATGATATTTATTTTTAATACATTGTATTATATTTTGAAACTTTAAAAACGTTCTCCTGAAAAATCAATTTTTTGATTTATGACGTTCTTGAAAGGAGTGAGCGACATGTCACAGTAGATTTTAAGAAATAGTGGTAAAGCAAAACATCAATTAAAAATGGATAGATTTTACCACAAAGTGACTGCCGAATCAATTAATAAAACGTTAAAGGTGTCTTAACTTGAAATGAAACGTTGTAGTGTTACAAGCTTAATAATCTCGCTATTTTTTCATTGTTTTTTAAAGAAGTTTCACTTACTATACTTGGGAAGTATGTTTGATAGGGGTGGAAATATGGATAAAGATATAGAAAGGAGAGTGAATGATCAAACCAGAAATGTACCATTTTCGTACATTTCATAAAAACAAAACCTTGATATAATGAACTTATACCGTGATATGTCAAAAAATTAAAAAAAAATATATTTCAGTAATAAAATTATATTAAAATCATACTTCAAACCCTTACAGTAACTTCTATGTCTTTAAATACTAATTGTGTCGCCTAAGTTTAAAATCCGTCAGATCCAATTTTATAAGATTTTAATATAATTACTGTATCGGAATGCCAATTGTGGATTTTTTGTTTAAAATATTTATATAATTGAAAACCCTGCTAAAAATACTTAAAAACAGCGTTGAATTTCAAATTCCGCTTTATTCATGAAACTTGCCTTCTGACCCATATTGGCCAATCAGAGAGCGGGAATCGGTCAAAAATTAATATGACGTCATTATCGGTTTGTGTCTCGTGTTTTTTTTTCAATATAAAAAAAAAAAACAAAAAAATGGGAAAATTCTCTATTTCATAATATTTTACCTAAAGATAGACAAATCTTTGAAATATAAATGTTACCCGGAGAATTTTGCATTTTTTAATAAAATCGACTTACATGGATCTGGTGGATTTTGAAAGTAGGCGACACATCGTTCACTCCTTTCAAGAACGTCATAAATCAAAAAACTTGATTTTTCAGGAGAGCCTTTTTAAAGTTGTAATATATAATACAATGTATTAAAAATAAATATCAAGCCACTTATCGAACTTTTTACTGTGCAATAAATCTTTTTAGGTAAAACCTGAAGGTTTTTTCTCCATTTGAAAAATATTTAGTATTTTAAAAAAATAATTAAACAATACCTTTTCTTCAAAATGCAAAAACAACACTTTCTGCCCTGTATCGGGTAAATATTAAGTTAAAAATATGGCTCTTTTGCTGGGATATAGTACATTTTCTGAGCATCCCGAAAACATGCACAACTAAAAATTGACGATTTTTAATTTATGATGTTCTTGAAAGGAGTGAGCGACAAATCATGTTTAGTCATTAAACAAACCCTGAAGAGGGCAACAGGTTGTTGCCAAAACTAGTTGGTTGTCAATAAAAATGTGAGTGGATCAAAAAACAAAGTCTTCTTATTTCTAAAAATAATATATAAATAATATATCCGCAAAGTTAATGCTTTCAAAACTCAAAATAAAATGAAACTGATACAAACTGATAGTGGCCGCCGAGATTAGCAAAGCTCCCACAGATTTCAATCCTATGAAGATTTAGCCAAAATTCACTACGATATCAATACTCTGTCCAGAGAAATTATAGTTAGAATTTTGAGTACCGCGCCAAAACTTGTACGTCGTTGACCCCCATTTCTGTCATGGACCCACATAGACCCCTTGCAAGTTGTCGTAGACCCCTGGGGTCGATATAGACCACTTTGGGAATCACTGGTCTAACGGTTAATTTTGTGTCACCTGTATAACGGTAGTGTAAAGGCAAAGGGGTATATCTGTCTCAGACCAAGTTTTGCAGGAGAGTAAAAACAAACTTGTTAAATTAAATAACTCATTTGTTTTATGTATTTTTATATGTACTTATTAATAAAACTAAATAAGTATTGCAACTACAGCTATATCATTTTGTCAGATTATAGAATACACTATTTTAGACATTTTGTGGAACAAACTTAGAAAATGAAAAAATTGACAGATATACCCCTTTGCCATTACACTACCGATATATTAAACTCCTATGTGCACAAAACCTTGATTTGCCAGCAAAAATATGGACTTAAACGAAATGATTGTTACAGGGAACAACGGACTGAAGATCGTGCAGTTGGTGGTGCCGCGGTACAGGATGAGAGGAGACTCCGCTCTGCTGGA